>NW_015090920.1:14633167-14741303 GCF_001431845.1 Calidris pugnax
GGAGGACGGACTTGTAGGCCTGCTGCAAGGCGGCATGGCCGCCGGCCGGGCGGCCTGTATGCTCACCCACCCCCCCTTCTCCCTTCAGCCTATGGGATCAACAGCATCCTCTACCAGCGGGGCATCTACCCCCCCGAGACCTTCACCCGCGTTCAGAAGTATGGGCTTACCCTCCTCGTCACCACTGACCCCGAGCTGAAGAACTACCTCAACAACGTGGTGGAGCAGATGAAAGGTGGCGGGGCGCGGGGGGGGCCTTACCAACGGCTGGCGGGAGGCTGCTGTGCCCTTCTCGGCTGTGTCTTTCCCGATGGGTCCGGTCTCTCTCGTGTGAGTAACTGCTGTGGCTTCTTTCAGAGTGGCTGTACAAGTGCATGGTGCAGCGCCTGGTGGTGGTCATCTCCAGTATAGAGAACGATGAGGTTCTGGAGCGGTGGCAGTTTGATATAGAGTGCGACAAAACTGCGAGGGATGAGAGGTGAGTGGCAGTGTTCCTCTGCGCCTGCTCTTCCCTCCACCTGGTAGCTCTGCAGGTACAAGCTAAACGCTGTGAGCATCAGCGTTGCTCCCTTGCAAATACTGTGAAGTTCACAAACATCAATAAACAGAAGCCAACTATCACTTAGCTTTTCTAAGCTTGTCTACCTAGGGCTTAAAAGAGTGTCACTACTATAAAAAAAATCATATAGCAAACAGAACAATGGAGCTTAATGGGGAGAATTGTATTTAAAGAAAGCTCAGCATAGTGGAAGCTTTCTTAACAGAGTTTTCCTATTCTTGCAGCGCACCACGAGAAAAATCTCAGAAAGCTATTCAGGATGAAATTCGATCTGTTATCAGACAAATAACTGCCACAGTAACTTTTCTGCCACTGCTGGAAACTGCCTGTGAGTATTCCTAACTTCACTAAAGAAATCAAACATTGCTTTTGGAAAATCTCAGCGGCTTTTTCACTTTAGAAAGTATTTTCTGCAAACTTTCTGGGACTTTCTAATTATTATATGTCATATACTATCGCATTTCTCAGTCAGCATTTTGTTAGACTGAGATTATGTCTCTTGCAATTGTGTACAGTATGGAAAACAGTATATTGGATCAAATACACTTTTAAGAAGTATTCTATAATGTTTCTTGCACAGCAAACAGTAAAAATAGTTGCAATTATAAATGCTGTGCACCATCTCTCATTAAAGAACTTGGAGCAATTTCATTTAAAGGGACTAGTAGTACCTTCCTCCCCAAAATACTTAAAGCTTTTTTTTTGTTGTTGAAAGGACAGAACTCAGGGTGGCTTAACTAACTTCGTGAAACGAGTATGCATACTCAGAGGAATGTCAGTTTTCATAAATAATAAACTCTAGCTGTGGACTGGCTTATATAAATAACCACTGAGTTTATATTTAGTGCTACATAGTGCTCAGCACCACAGCATTTTAACATTTAAAAAAAATAAAATAATTCACATCACACTTGAGTGAAGTAAAATAGCTACATGTTAATATAACCAGGACTTGTTTTCAGGTTTTAACTACTATTTCTTTTCACGTAACTAGTTATCAGTTCTGAGAACCTTGGTACACGTCTTAAGTCCTAGAAGATGCACTTTATCATGCCAACTTCTTAGGCAGGCATTACTGTTAACTTGCTCCCGCTTGCTTACAGGTGCCTTTGACTTGCTGATATACACAGATAAAGATTTGGCAGTGCCGGAAAAATGGGAAGAGTCAGGACCACAATTCATAGCCAATTCGGAAGAGGTTCGTCTTCGTTCCTTCACTACTACAATCCACAAAGTAAACAGTATGGTGGCTTACAAAAAGGATTCTTTCCCCTAAGATGGGGGGGTGAGGGTGTGTATGTATAGTTTCTGTTCATAGTGCAGCTACATCATGAACACATCCTTACTGTTGCTCTTGTTGAACTATGATACAGGAAAACTGCAACGTTTCTCTATGATAATGTGATATAGTAATAAACCAAGCTGGAGTTGTTGGGTTTTTTTTAAAAGGTCTAAATAAAGTATTCGTAATGATAGTTCAGCTCATACCTAACTATGAGCTAAACTAATGCTATGCTAAACCACTGCATCCACTAGAAAAACTGCCGAAATCTTGGATTAATTGCTAGAGTTGTATTCAGATCTTGTAATTCAGTATTTTAAGATCATTATAAACTGCCTTCTACCGGCAGGCCTACATCTCTGCCAAAAAAAAATAAAAATGAACCCCGCACACGACAGGCCAGTTCTTCATGTTAAAAGCCTGGGTTGTTTTATTACCAGAAACGATCCTAAAATGAATCAACAGAAGAGTAATTCTGAAGTTACTTGTTCCTCTTCACACTGAAACCAGCTTTTTATGGGGAAAATCTTAAATATATGAAGCCTTGTATATTAGCAACTGCTGGACTCTAGTTCTGGGGATGGTGGTGTTCCAAGTCTGTGTGTGTCTCTGCTGTCTGTCAAGTATTTTTTTTATGTTTGTATTCTTGTTTTACAGAATAAAGCATGGAATTGTATAGCATTTGGTAATTCAGACTCTGTAATACTTCATATTTTAAATGTTTTCATCGATGCCACATCTTACTTTGGTATCTGTCATAGAGCCGATGGCAGAATACCACAAAGCTGTCCTATTTAATCTGTCCAATATTGTTATTTTGTTTCTTCTGAGTAAGTATTGTGGATTCCATATGAAATCCACGACTGGATTAATAATTTGCCCCCACTTACATCTTCAAATAACAGTCACTGTTGCCTTCCATATTTGTTAAATAGCACAAAATTCTCTTCTGCATTCTTCTTTTTTACTGGAAGAAATCAGGGATTTAAAACAGCATTAAAATAAAAACACGGAAGAGCTCTAAAGTTCTGTTATTTCCTTCATCAAATTCATTTCAGCTAGAGTATTTAACTTCTCCCACTTTTCTAGTGTAATATACAACTCTTCCTGTTAAAACAGCATCATTTCAGAAGTTTATTTAAAAAACATTGATTATATTTACTCCACCACTGTATTACAAAGTTTCTGAATAGTTCTCTCCAGAACATAGAATAAACTAGCAGAGGTGAAGAGGCAGCCTTTTGTAAATCAGTAGCATAAAATCATGGGTTTTTTAAATAAATACTATCTAGGCACATCAAAAAAGATTATTCACCACTGGAGCTTGCATGGCAGTAACAGAGGAATACCTAGTGTCATCTTCTGCCTGTCAGCAACGTTCTTAAACAGGTGACTGCGCTACCCCTTTACACCTAGAGGGAGGTGCACTTCAAGGAGTGCAACTTAAAGCACTTCCCCTGGGGAGGACTGGATCAAAGCAGTGAGTCAACTGTAACAGGAGTTTCAATTGGGAACTGACAGCTGCTGCTTTATACCCACATTGAGATCAGGAGGTGACTGGTACAGCACCAGCAGTCACAGGTATAAAAAAATGAGCCAGATTTCTCCGGGAAGTTCAACTTGCTTCTTTCTTGTACCACACACAATTTATCATCTTCTTCAAGAAGGACCAGCCCAAAGTCCATTTCCATCATCTGTATATTTTTTTCTTTTTTTATAGAGGCAACAACAGTCAAAAGACAGAGTATATCATTGCATAGAGATAATGTCCATGAAAACTACATGTAAAAAGGAACAGGTTGCAAATCCTGGACCCTGCAGAACAGGAAAGAGAAAAAAAACAGAAACAGCAGTCACATTAATGCAATCTCATAGAAGTCAAGCCTTTATGGAGGCGTCCAACAAGATTTGCTGATACCTAATACGACCCACACTCTTCATTAGTTTCCTCTATCTTGAAGGTCACTTCTGTTACATGAAGAATGAAAAACAAAAGAACCCTCCTCATCTCCACTAGCAGCATAGGAATTCTTAGGAAACCAGATAAAGGATAAAATTTACAAGTTATCAGGCATTCCTCACCTGACTAGTTGAGCTGTCGTATAAGCTGGTTGATTGCGTCGCCTCTCCAGCCAGGCTTACCCATTTCTTTGAGGAAACCCACTTTGTTACGTGAAGCATGGCGAGCCACTGACAGATGGAATGGCCATAGAAAGTTCGTGACTTTCTGGAAATGTTTCCCAGCTGAGTAGATTTCATGTATAAGGTCTTCCAGGCAAATAATACCACAGTTCCCTGCAAGAAAAAAAAAAAAAAACTAAATAAGCCCCACAAAACAACAGGAAGCCATTCCACAAACAACATATACATGAGATACCCAATCGTATTATCTCTCATGCTACTCCAGAATTGCTCATCCTCCATATGAAGTCTTTCAAGATTTTTCTCCCTCCCTCTCTCTCAGGTGAAATTCCAATCTCTCAACCTCTGCCTCTTTCCTTGATTCATTTTCTCATCCTCTTCCTCACCTAAATGTTCCTCAATCAGCATATTGTCTGTCAGAGGTACCCTCTTCTTCTTGATCTTGGCTTGGCCCCGTTTCAGGATGAGCTCTCGTACAGATTTCAGGTTAGGGTGCCTGTACAAAAACAAAAATCAGATTCTGTAACAGAGAGACATGACACAGCAGCAAAGTTCCATCCTACTTCTTTGCATAAAGGTGGGAAAATAAAGAAACTGCGTTTAGAACAATGAGGACAATAACAAGTTTTACACACAAAGTTGACAAAGTTTTGACCATTACTGGAAAAGCCAGCTATGAATTTGTGATACCTGATGGAGAATCAAAGAGCTATAATATTTACATACAAACTACTATCAAGTCACAGGACAGGTACTTACCCCCATGCCACGTAAGGTTCCACGATTCGCAGCATCTTCAGCGATAACGGAGTCAGCTTAACAAACGTTCCAGTGAAATTTCTTTTCAGCCGCAGCAACTCAATCACTCTTTTTACCCTCCTACTCACTCCCTTAATGCTGAATCAAACAAACAAACAAAAAAATACTATTAGTTACCACATTCCTCTAATAGAGCAACAGAAGGCCTCAGATTACCTGTAAAGGAGACATGTCCGCGTCTATCACCCTTCCTTTGCTTAGAAACAATAGAACAGCTACAAATGGTGGCAATAATAAAAATAAGGAGTAACCAAAGTTTCTTACTCTACAATCCGCAGAACAAAGGCTAGTTTGTGCTCCTGGGGTGCAGCCGTCTGTCCAGGTCTCTGCTCCATGCGCCTCAGCCGGACGTCGTCTCGGTGTTTGCGCCATGAATCTCGAACAAAAGCCTCAAGGCGTTTAAACTGGATTTGTTTCCCCTTCTGGTGCTAAAGACAAAAGGGTACGAAATCATCAGCCTTCCCAACAGAGCCTCTCAATGGCCAAGTGAAACTCAGAAGTTGATGAGCCACGCTTTTTCGGTTTTGGAGGCAGTTAAGAAAAAAATAAATTTCATGATCTAAGCCCAAGGGAGACAGAACTGAGGGACAACATATGTCTCTACAAGCACCTAGCTATAATTTAGGAACAGTGAACAAAGAGTTTTTCCCCTGAAAAATAAATAAATTGGGAAAAGCAGAGCAAGGCCCAAGATACTTCTAGGCACAGGAGAAATGAAATGGAAGCCTTTGTAGCCACAGACAGAGAGATCTTCACACGTACATATGCAGCTCTGCCAGAAACAACATGTGTCTGGGTAAAACAGTTGCTATGGCAATACTCTACCATGAAATAAAATCACCATCCAACAGAAGATAACTGGGTTTAGAGTCCTCCTGTATAAACACACACATGTGCAAAAAAAAAAAGCCCAGCATTGAAATTAACTATTAAGTATAACTAATCTAAAGACAGAACAGCCAGCTCACGTGAAAAAAAAAACAATATATTTTCAAAATTATGGGAAAATTTAAGGCTTTTTTTAGATTAAAGAGACATTTAAATGCCTATACTTAGGTCAGGAACAAGTACATCCACCTAAATCATAGTGCTTTCTCTCACAAAACAGAAGCTGAATGTGCATGGCAGATACCCAACAATATTTTAGATAAACTACTGGCTAAATTATTAGGCCATTTTAAAATTTAAGTATCTAACATCATGTCTCTTCTGTCCTATTTTACCTTGCCAATCACCCATGACATTGGTCTGAATTTTCAAAGCAGACAGACCTGATCAAAACCTCATCACTAGGGTCACTTTTCTAATGAGCAAAAGGTGGGTATTTAACATTATCGCTTATGCTTCTACTTAGCCCTGGAAATACAGCACACCATTCATGTATTTAAGAACATAAATACAGTATTTAACAAAAATGGCAGGAGTTTTGTACATAAATCCACCAACTCCACCAATCCACTGGGAAAGCCTTAAAACAGTACCACTAGCCGAGATGCGGCAGAACAGATCTGAAATCCTGAGACGGAGAGGTTTGCTGTGCGGTGCCGCTCTGCAAACCCCACTCCCTGCGCCGGGGGTCTTTGCAGATCCACCCCGGCTCCCCCCTCACAGCCGGCCGCCACCGCCGGGCCACGCCAACCCCTCTGGCCCCCTGAGCTCCCCTGTACCCCCGGGCCGGTGGCCGCTGCCCCGGGCCCCCCTCCCCGCGGCCAGCCCCTACCTTCCGCTTGTTGAGGAGCGCCTGCTTGGCCTGGGTGGCCTTGATGGCCTGGTAGGCCTTCCTCTTCTTCAGCAAGTTCTCCGGCACCAGCGGGATCCGCCGCTTCGGCCTGCGGGGCGAGAGAAGTCGGTCACATCCAGCAGCAGCACCGCACCCCGACCCACACACACACAGCCCCCAGGACTTCCCCGCCGCCACCCCGAGCGCCGCGACCGCACAGGCGCCGCGGATGGCAGCAGATGCCCGGCCCGCCGCCCCGCCACACTCACTCCTCCTCCGCCGCCATCTTGCCGGGGCTGTCGCGCATGCGCCGGAGGAGGACACTGTCATGGCCGCCGCGCGGGGGGTCACCGACTCTTACCCTCGTTCGCCAATGAATCTGAAGCGGACGAAAGGGAAAGACAATTCCTTGTTGCCCAGGCCACGCTCTCTCTGTAGAAACAGAGGCCGCTGCGCAGCGAGCTTTCTGTGTGGCCGGGCCGGAGGTTTTACCTCAGGCTCGGCCCCGCCGTGGTGCTGTGGGAGAGTGTGGCAGTATCCACGTTTGGCAGCGCTGTGGGGCTTCAGCCCCCTTCTGCTCTGCTGCTGCACCCTGCTTAAAAGGTGTCAAGGCCAGCGTTAGCCCTGCTGTGAGTGCCAAGGAATGGAAATAAGGGGCTTGCAGGGCTGTGACCCCTGGATCTAATTGCTGCCCCAGCACTTTGTGTGGCCATGACCAGAACTCTTGGCCTGCAACATGTCCCAACTCGCCTTGTGTGAGAGGGATGTCTCGCCACGCCAGAGGCCTGCAGCAGAGAAAAAAGCCTTTCAGAAAGAGCTTGTCTTTCAGCCACTTGCCTCTGAGCTTCCCAGGAGGAACAGGCTTGGTGGCTTCCAGGTGCAGTGGTCCTGCCCCCAAAAGAGCCTGAAGGGCTGAGAAGACCCAGGTGACAACTTATATGCCACATAGCACACCTGAAGTGTAGGTGGGCAGCTGGTCACAGCCACTTTTGAGGAAAGGATCTATAAACGTGGCTAGGGTCCTGTGCAGCGGAAAAAGAAAGGAGCTCACCTCTGGGAGAGCACACGGCACACCATGTCCTGCTGTGCTGGAGGGCAGGATGGTTATGGAGCAAGGGACTGGGGATGGGGAATTGCCCTGCAGAACTGTAAACCTTGGAGAGCTGGGGAAATGGACACGAGTGGTTCAGACAGCACTCTCACCCGTAGATGGTGCCATAGCCTCACACTAAGGGGGTGTTGCATCTGATGAGATTGTATTCATGTTCTGCACCTCCTCTTCTTCATGTAGGGTAGAAGAGAGATGTGTGCCTGTACACTGGACTTGTGACTTTCATTGTGTCTGATCATTTTGATTTACATCAACCATAGTTTCCTCCTCAACATTTGAGAGCTT
Organism: Calidris pugnax; assembly: GCF_001431845.1. Lineage (NCBI taxonomy): Eukaryota > Metazoa > Chordata > Aves > Charadriiformes > Scolopacidae > Calidris > Calidris pugnax. Next base: position 14,641,086 of record NW_015090920.1, read on the forward strand.
GAGCCTTTCGCTAGAAAGCTCAGTGGTGTTAGGGCTTCACTGCTCACCTCAATGAAGCTGCAAACCTGTACGACACTGTAAATTAGGCCATTTCTATTTTGACACCTAATACTTCAATATCTGTATTTAAAACATGGTCCCACATTCCAGTTCCTGCTCAGGCGTATGCAAAGAACACACCTCTTGGTGAGCAAACCCAGCTTCCTATGCTCTGGTGCAGTCTTTTGGATTATGAGACAGAAAGCAACAAGCTTATGAAATAAATCATATGAAACTTTCACTGAAGAAACTAGAAGAAAATTCATAACCACATAAATTTCACTCTGACATTAGGGTAAGCTGTTCCATATAAAAATAGCCAAAATCTCCAGTTGCTCACAACAGAAAATGGTGGCCATTTAAATCTACAAATGAGCATGCTTTGTTTAATAGAAGAGAAATGCAAATGTGATCTCAGCTCTTTCATTATTAATGGTAAGGAAACAATAAGTAAGTAAATATTTCAAGTGCTGTTGCTATGAAATGTCACACAGCATAGCAGCATACCTAGGCTGACTTGTTAAACTTTAACATAGTTATATTGTATTGATGAGCGACTATTCAAATGCCCTTGTTTGCAGGGTTACTCAAGAAAAATATTCTCACTTTCCTAGACAGTAAGCTGTTATAAAGTGACCTTCAGCATTCTCAACTCCTGCTTTCTCCTTTTTTCTTGATAAGGCCTTAGATTTTTTGAGATTTCCATGAACTGTTACAGATAAATGCAATGACTGCATGCTTATGATAATCACCATCCATCAGTGATGGATTATGATTTCTCCTAGTTTATGTCACAAACCAGCTACTGCTTCCCATTGTTATTTTTGATGAAGCTCCATTGTAAGTACATTTTCTCCATTCTTCTCCAGCATATCTCAGATAAGGCTCAGAACCCACCCAAGGAAATTATTCATATAATTCAAAAAGGCCTGTCTGTTTGGGAAGGGTGAGAGGGGAAGGCAGAGATCACCTTTAAAGACAAAAATTGAATGTGTTGTATCAGAAACATCATTCATAAAGCAAGCCAGGAAACACGTATCTTTTCATCACCAGAATAGAATATAACCCTTTCTTCCCCTGTATTGCATGGAGGCTTTTTGCACTTTCATTTCAAAATACAAAAAAACCCAAAACTAATCGGAATATATTTTTTTAGCAAAGCATGTTACCTTTTGATACTAGCTGCAGCAGGTCTTCTACACTGTTTTGAGGGGATGGTGTTTGAAAGGTTGAATAGAGAGATCAAAATCCAAACCTGCAGATATCTTTCCAGAACAGGCAGGCTTTTTTTCTTCACCCTGGGAGAGAAGAATTTCCAAAAAAAGGTGTCTCTCAGAAAGCTAGGTCCTGCTTTGTCTGAGCTGCTTGCCTTTATAAATAAAACCTGGAATATTTTACAGATGACAAAGTGACTCTGCTGTAATCACACTGGTCCATATTGGAGTGCTGCTGCAGCACACTCGCAAATCACTGCCATAGTGTCTGCCTACCTTGTCTTGAAACTCTCCACTGTGCATCTAGAGCACCATTAGGTCCTGCAGAGCCAGCCAAAAGCAGGCCCCTTCATTATGCTTAGGACTTTGTCAGAACATTAGAGCAAATGAAAGCCAAGGAAGACAGATCTGCTCCCTTTTGTTCTCCTGCAGGCCTTCCATGATTCATGTTCTCTAGTGTTGTGTCTTGCCAGCTTTCATTTTATTGTGATACTTTAGACTGGTATTTTGTGTCATGTATTTTAATGTTTATTTTTATTACCTTATTCAGGGATACAATGCAAAGACATTAGAAAATACGAAAATAGCAAACTCATGCTGGTGGGTGTGAATCTCACAAAAGGAAATGCTGTTGCTTTGTTTCATTGTTTGTATGGGTGTTGTGCTTTTAGACTAAGTGACCACAGCTCTTGTTTGGATTAAACATTTAAGGCTATTTTCTCACTGCAGTTGGAATAAATAGCGTGGACTTTAGCCACAGCTTAAATCTTCACTTTCATTATGCCAAAGGCCTAGCTTTCTGAAAGTATCTGAACGTCCCTCTCTTTCCATCAGCTGAGACATTTGCTGTTTGGTATACAGACCATTGGGTTTGGATGCATTGGTTTTGACACTGAGTACACAAATATGGAAGGAATAAGTTTTGTGCAAACTTCTAGTCAGCTGCATTGCCAGGCTGTTTCTACAGTCATGCAGTGATGGCAATCATGGACCCTACATTTCTGAAGTTTTTAATCCTAGACAACAGCTTATGTCCCCAAAAGAATTTTTAATGGCATGCCTACATGGACAGAAATTTCCAATTCTTTCTTTATACTTGCTTCTGTTTAGATACTGCCAGTAATCCTTCTTGTCTTACAGCTTTTCTTAATATTTCTATAATGAGGGCATAGTTAGTAGCAATACGATACATTGCCATAGTTCTATAACTGTGTCTAAGCCATATACCTCTATAAATATAAAGCAAAACAGCATGTCTGTGAAGCTATCACAGTATTCAGACTGGTATTTGATCTGCAGTTTGAAAGTGACACATGTGCAGCTTGAAAAAGTAACAAAAACCCATCGCTAGTTGAGCGCACAAATGTATATAAAAATATATAGAATGTGTATATGTGAATTTGTGTAAACAAATGTAAACAAAATGTAAATATAGTTAAGAGCATGTAAAAAACTGACTCACTTTTGCATGCAAACTTCTAGGGCTCCTGTGATGATGCCATCTATTGCTCGAAGTAAGAGGAGGGATGATGCTGACCTGACTGCAGAGTCAGCGCCTGCGTTTCTGAGAGGACAGCTGGGTGAGGAAACATAGGGTGGACAACAACGCAGCAACAATGACCCCGAAAGCAAAGTCAGGACTTGAGGTGGGATGGTAGAAGCATCTTGTCCATGAAACTTCTTGCCTTATTTTATGGTCTCACTGTAAGAGATAAGCATAAAACCCCATTAAATTAATTTCAAATCCAACAAAATCTCAATTGACACTCTGTGCAACCTCAAAAGAGCAAAAAGCCATGCTTGAAGTCTGTCACTCTCGCCAGTGAACCATGCCTCAATCTGAAATCTGCCTGTAATGAATTCCCTACAAAAAGAGCCAGAGAATTAAATTCTGTTTATTTTGCCAAACCATCGTCTAATCTTGGGAACATTTTAATGGATGAGATCCCTTGTGATCTTAAATTATGCCCATTTTCATATCTTCTAAGCAAAAAGTTTATATGAATTGGAAAGAGGCCCAGGAACTACTCTATACACACACTCAAACCAATGTTTAACAGAAAAATGTTGGGTGGTCCAAGACTTTCTTTTATGAAAATAACAATCATATGGAGATAGATTAACATTTAATAAAAATATTTTTGTGAAAAGCTGTAGGTAGATGCATATTTTTATTCTTTTAAAAATAAGGTTCCTTAACACAGGCATTTTTGTCAGAAATCCTGCAAATCAATTTCATGCTGCAAAAGGAGTAATTTGGGTATAATGCAGAGATGTGGATGAGACTAAGGTAGGTGTTTACCCTCAGCTAGTAGCCACCTAATATGTCAAATTGAAAGGGCTAAAGACCTGAAGTTTTTTGCTTTGTGTCTTCCTGGGAAGAATGAGTGAGGAAAACCAATTCAGTTAAAAAGAAATGTTTAACATTTTAGATTTCTGCTCCTGTCTTTTCACTAAGGGATTTGCTTTATTCAGACTTTAAAAGTAATCCCTCAAAACTCTACATTGTGACCTTAAAATTAGATGAAAAACTACAACTGACTCCACCAGTTGCATACTGAGCTGCAGATAACCGTATAAAATAATGCTAGCGATTGAGTCCAGCCCACCACAGGCTACACACCTCCTAGATACAGCCCCCATGGAATGGGGTTTACTATATCTGCATCCACAGTGAGTCCAGCCTGCTGGGTATAACCAAGGTACAGTCACAAGAATTTTCAGGGTTTGACCCTAGATACGGCATCCTAATACATAAGCACAAATTGGATCAAAAAAGGGGCTACAGATATATAATTAGTTAAAAAAAAAACACCGTCACCAAAACTTTTCAGAATACCTTAGCATTATTCTTACAATTTCACTGAATTCAAAGGAAATAGGATCAGCCAGAACCCAGTATCATTTAAAGCAGTAAATATTGTGCAATATGCATCTTATAAATAGATTCAAGTAAGTACGTAAATAAAATAACTCTCCATTGACTATGTCAGGGTGATAATTAATAACACTCCCATTGTGGTGAGATCATGTTGCTTGCCTCCCTCATTGTGCTGTAACAATGACCCCATCTTGCAAGCACCTATTTCTGTGAGAAATCCCTCTGGTTTCCACGGCCCCACAACTCCAAACCTTCCCTGCTCTGCAGTATTTACTGTGCTGGGCCAGAACTGGCTGTGGGAGATAGGAGCGCTGCATCTCTCAACAGGCTCACAGTCTTACTTGGTAGGACTGAACATGAAATTATTGCTCAATGCTCTAGATGATTTTATGGCTTCATTGTCATCTTTAAGCTGCCTCTTTTGTGAGAAGCAAAGACTTGGCAACCATAAAATACTTTTTAATGTGGAGAATATCCCATGTAGACAAGACTAAGTCCTCTAGCTGCCCCAGTGGAGAGGCTGGCCAAGTTTCTTCAGTAAATGCTAGTGCCATTACTCCTTTTCTTTCTTTAGTACAATTCATTTACAAGTATCAATGGAAAATATTCTAACTGAAAGCTCGATTTTGCAATAACTATTGTGAATACTTCACTAGGAAAAAAGCAGACTACTAATAAACATCTCACATGATTCCCATTTATTGTCCTTGGAAATTATATCTGGAGTTTTCAATGCTTTTATGTTATGAATATTAAATTACAGATTTACATCTGTCAAAATGTTCTGACATTTTCTAGAAGAGTGGTGGTACCTATTTACAAGTTTCCAAAATGGAACACTTGTAAGAAATAAAATGTAAATTGATTTCATTTTGCTTCTGAAGTACTTGTGAAGGCTTGATTAATGAACCTGGAATAGAAAAATTAATATTTTTCAATTACAGTAAACAGCAATAAAAATAATTACTTTTTCTGTCTTTTCTAGAAGACAGAGTGTACAGTGTCTACAATTTGAGTGTACTACAAACGTAATTGTATCTTAAAAGTGGAGATAAAAATAGATATCATTATATATGGTCTCCACAGGTCTCTATGACCTCTCTCCTTCCTCCACAGGGATGAAAAGCTACAGTTTATTTGGGAAAAAAACCCAACTGAATTATGTCTGAGATGAAAGACAGTGAGAAAAAAATAGGTGTCTTTCCCACACTCAGTAATTGGGAATCCTACCTCCTACTAGATTGCTTTTTAATTGAACCTTTGAGATAAAAATGCAACTAATTATGCCATTTAGGTTGTGGAAGCATATTAATAAGTACACCACAGCATGAACTATTCATAAAAATACTACAGACTGGGGAGCCATAAAAAGAGATGGAATGGAATAACCTAATTAGGAAGTTTATAATTTTAACACAGACAACTTAATAGGAAATGCATTGTATACCCAGATAGCTTTCTGTCCTAAATGCCAATCATTCTGATACAATGGTGGTAGGTGGTAATTAGTTTTATCTTTGAAAAAAAGAAATCATTTAATTGTTCTTCATTTATGGCTCTGGTTACTGTTGCCAAATTACATAAAATCCTTTAACAAGTACAGTTTTGGAGACTAGGGAAGTGAGCTGTTGTTTCAAGCAGAAATAGCAATCAAAAGAGAATTAAAACATCCTAAGTGAGAAGTAATCTGCAGTAATTTATGTAGAATCACAGCAGAATAGTTTTACTGGTTTGTAGATTGCACTGCTGAGCTCTAAACAAAGCTGTTGTTTGGAGTGCTGTTAACGGTGCATGGCAATAGGGCTATAAAGATCCTCTCACTTTTTTTCCCCTGTTAATTTATGCAGGGAAAGCTTTGGTTGGAACATTTTATTTTGCCTACAATTATTTGTGACAACTGCCTAGTCAAGATAAAGAGACAGAGCATTTGTATTTTAGCAGGAAATATCAGGCAGGGAAACACAGAGCCTGAAGAACGTAAGTGGTTGCCCATAGCTTTATCCCAAGGTAGGGGCTGTTCCCCAGCTACTCTGAGCTGCCTACGTGCGCGGCAGGAGAAAGGGAAGGAAGAAGGTTGCGGGGTTCCCCTCTTGGCACAGCAGAAGACCTTATAAGGCTGAGTGCTAAGGCAATAAGATAGCAGACAAAAATTGGTAAATAAAAATGTGGCGACGATTCATAAATTTATGTATGAAGTGATGGCTTCTAGACTAATTACTAAACTTGAGAGTAGGATTTTGGAGTTACTGTAGATAAATAAAAATAACAGCTCAATGCTTAGGATAACAAACAGAATAGTGATTGAGAATTCTTAGAAAAGGGATAAAGAAACAAGCAGAGATCATCATTACATACTGTAACTCCTTACACCCACATTTTGAATGCTACAGCTTTGGTCAATCCTCTTTCTTCTGTCTGTCCATCCCTTACCTCCACCCACTTGCCCCCAGATAGACTTGGGAAAAGTTCAAAGAAACAAGATCAAAGGTATGGAATAGTTTCCATCTGTGGAGCAGTTAAATGGACTAGACCCTCAGGCTGGAAGAAAGGTGTCTGAAGGAAGATAAAACACTCTGTAAAATCATAAATAGTGTGATAGTTGCTCCCTTTTTCTTCCAGCACAAGAGGTAGGGAACCTCAGATGAAGGTAGGAGGCAGGTTCACAACAAATAATGGGTTTTTCCAGTATGTCAGCTTGTGGTTGACACAGGCCTCTTAGTGACCAGATCCTGGGAAAGGTCAGGTGAACCAAAAATTAGGAGAGGAACTTGACCCTATCACAGAGTCGTGAGCTTTAGAAGAGCATTGATGTGGCACATCTGTCAGCCATTTATACATATCAAAGATGCAAGTTTACATGCCATTTTCTGTGATTAATTCCCTGCAAAAGACTGGAGATCTGTTCACAGTATTGAGCTGGTTGTGCAGATTGAGCATTAAATAATTGGATTCTCAACTGCTCATATTTCCTTCTTTGATCATCTCGGCAAAATACCTTTCCAGTGGGCACCTATCAGATGAATGCAAAACATCATTTGAAAATATCACCTAACATGCAACATTTAAGTGTTTTACACAACCTACAGCATTCATAAGCTAAGTTTTGTAGCACTTCTGTCTTTACATCTACCTTTTCTTTATATATTTAGGTTATATCATGAAATGTATCCAGTTCAATTCCCAAACAGGTTAACTTTTGCAATATACTTTCTTTCTCTACAGTCAGCGAGACTCCCAGTTATTCTTCCTTTTCTCATAATAGGCGCTCCATTTTTTTCCTACAAAGGGTGCAGATGTTTCTTTCACAACACTCAGTCCATTTTTGTCCTAAACCTTTCACATACTGATCTCAATACAGATAAGTCAATTAGGAAGGTTGCTGAAAATTAACAAATTTAAGCCCTGGGGATGAACCAGATATAAGAAAAATACCAGTTCTATGACAAAACCCTATCCTGCATCAATGTACAAGACTATAAGAAAAAATGGAAAATCAAACTGAACAAATCAGTGTTGTCACAGAGGGGGCAAACGATGCTGCAGTCTCCTCCAGTATTTAAATTTGGGTGGAAATGAGGAAAGACAGACGGTTGTAGGTCCAGGTGCTGTTTGTCCAAAAAATGTCAAATAATTTTTTAATTGTACTGCTACCTGACTTTTCCCTGCTATATTGATTTGGGATATTAAAAGGACATCAGTGTTTGTAGGTACACCTCAGGTTTGGTTGTGCTTTATATCAGGTCTCAAACTCTGCTGATAAGCCAATTGCATGCCATCTTGTCTGTTTAATCTCTTAGCAAAACCAGTAACACCTCGAAATAAAACTGAGGCAATTCTGTTCCAGGCTTTCTGCCTACTTTCTCTTCACATGGCAGAGGAAGTCACAATGACTGCTCGTGCTTTCTAACACACTGCATTTTTATTTTGTTCTTGCAGCAGACTGGGATTCTGTGCTGACCTCCACATTTTTTGCAACAATGCTTGCATATGCCACTGAAACATTTTTCATTGCATGCAAAGCATATGTTAGGTTAGCTATTGGTAACCCCCTGTCTCTATAAGCCGGTTTTGCCAAGCAGAGGAGTGACACATTGCAGCCATGATCCCCATCCTCCTCCTTTTCTGCCCAGTGGCCTTTGTGCTAACTCAGCTTTAAACTTTCCATTTCAACTGAGATCTATCCCATTTCATATTCCCCCTTGCTATCATAGCAAAACATTTGAAAAGGAAGACAGAAACTGGTGTCTTTGCTTGCGTATAGAAGAGCTAATTTAATCTGACTGCATATCCTTCTCCTCCGTTCACTTGCACTGCATCCCATTTTCCTGCCTTTGAAGTGCATCCTTTTCAGGTCTTCAAACAGCCTTGGATAAATAAATCCGTTCTTGCAGTGATCTATTATCACTGGTGTCTGAAAGCTAAAAAGATGAGAAAATTTGCTGAAGACCTGAGAACGGATGGAATTAGTGAGAAGAGGATTAAGGCGCTGGTTTAGCTCCAGGTACCACTGTCTGGACCACAGCTGTGGAGAGCACTTGCAGCAAGCAATGCCCAATTGCTTGGTTCCAGCATCTTGGAGCATCATCCTTCCAGCTGTAACATTGATCAATCAACTGCCAGAGACTGCGAGGATACTCACTCATCTTGAAAGAAAACAGCTTTCACATTGCTCAGCATAGTGTTATGGGAATATAAAATGAGGGGCATGCCTCAACAGGAATAAAACACAAAAATTCAAAGCAGCTCTGCTGCTTCTCTGCGCTGTGCTCAGCAAGACTTACTTCTTCCCTGACAGTTTTCCACAACCCCCAGCAGGATCAAGGCCTTTCTATATCAAATGCTATATTCTGACATCTAAGAGAGAGTTCCTGACTCAAGAGACTATACTGAGGAAGAGCTAATAAAAAAAAACTTGGTACTGTTTTTAAACCAGTCAGCAGGATAACAAGCGTATCTTGCTAGTTTCAATTTTCTCCACACCGATACTAATGATACTGTATTTTTTTTTATATGTTATGTAGACAAAAGAAAAGATTTATCATCATTTTTTCCTATTTTTTAATAATCAGAATGAGCTCCTTCCTGCCAGTTCACAAGCTCAGCAGTGAAAGAAATTGTTCGGATGCAGGTGTGCTTCAAACAAATGTTTGTTCTCAAAAAAGAATCTTTCTCCTCAGCATCTGCCACACTACAGTTATATGAGAAAAATGCACACACAGACACACACACAAACACACTGTTCAGAAAACCAGTTTTGTCAAGTCACTGCCTAATGTAGGAGTTAGTGCTGTGAGAGGAGGCAAAGCTGGTTAGCCAGATAGATTTTATCTAGCAAGAGAAGGCTCCTAAATTTGTGGGAGAAGGAAGAATCTGACCTACTTTATGCACATACTGGTGCTTTAATTTTAATTTCAGTCTTCCTAAAGGCGGTGGCCAAATTCCATATATAACCAATGTAGAAAGCTTTGTGTATTTTCATACTGCAATTTAAGTGCTTCAACTTAGGTTTCAGTATCTCCCTCTCAAACCAAAATAATTTCTCACAGCTGTTTAGACAGTTAACAGGAAATGGAAAAAAAAAACCTTCAAACTCACCCTATCCCAAAGTCTTAAAATCTCTATTCAGAAACACTTTAAAATCTAGTATGAAGAAAGAATGGGGAATGGTGGCTTCTCCATCTCTCATTCTCTTCTAATCCAGACTGGCTGCCTTTTTAGAAGATAATCTTGAATGAGTAACACATTATCTGCAGGATTCAGTGTAGAGATAGTAAGGCAAAGCGTAATGGATTATCAAAACCTGCTGCTCCAATGTGATCTTTCTTCATGTGTCAGTAGGGACGTGGGTCAGTGAAGAGGTGCCCATGCTGAGCCTGGGGCTGCCTGGAGGAGCTCCCCAGCTCAGGGGACATGCTGTAGCTGTGCTCAACTCCTGCCAGGGCAGGAGTCCCCTCCCTTCCTTCCCTTTGCACTCTGGTTTCTATGTGAAAAAAAGTGCACATACAGGTGAGGAAAGAGCCACAAAACATTCTTGTCACATCCTAGTGAGGCCAAAGGACCACAGATTACATTGCAGCATATACCTGTATAGCCCAGGTATATGCTATAGCCCCCGTATTTCATTTTAATCTAGATAAGGATTTAATTTGAAGAGCTCACTTCTTCAGAGATACTACTTCAAAACCTGGAAGGCACTACTGGAATGCAACCCTGTTATCTGTTTGTAATGATTTTAATAGACACCTGGATTTAGTGGTGTTTTATTATTATTGCAGATCACCCACCAGATGGTTTAAATAAAAATACATCAAATGATGAATAGCTCCTGAATTCTTCATGTCACTTTAAAAGTTTGCTTTTCAGAATTTGCATCGTGCAAGTGGTGCCTTGTGTGTGCTTTTTGTTGCTGATTCTCTTTAATTTACAAACCACCAAATCTACAAGCTCTTTTCAGATAATCACATCTACCTGTGGAGTGTGAATACTCCTGCCAGAACACATGGGCATCTCCCCTGTTTTATCTCTCTACAAACAGAAATTCACTGGAAAATTAATGTAAGGCTTTCCATATGGCACCAAAAGGGAAATTTGGGGGTTTTGGTGGAACAAGTTAAAATTATTATTTTTTTCTTCATTCAGCTCTAATTAAAATTAATATCACTTTGGCTCATACTAACGCCACTAACAGTAAGGAAATTTGTAGTTCAAACTTCCAGCTTGCTAAGCTAGATGCTGCTGCACATATGGTATGCATGATCACTAACTGTTCCCGATAAAAGCCCATATGGGCTATAACAACTATGCAACACAGACAGTGATGCTTTAGCCTTGCTGCTTCTTGTTAATAACTTGTTTCTCAATTTCAGTCTGCTTTTAACTAAGAGATATTGGCTCTCTAACATCTATTTTCCCCTTAGGCATAGTCTCTTCTCGCAGTCATCACAGCTCCTCTAGTAACAACCACTCAGGTCTTTTTGCCTTTATAACCTGGATTTGCACCACTGTCAGCAATACCCCCTTTGCACTGCACCGTGCTGGCCAGCCAGCAGGCCTGCAGTGCAAAGGTATTTTCTTTTACGAACAGAAATGTAAACTTTGTTCTGACTGAACAAAGCCTGACTACTAAAAAGCATCCATCAGAGGTGTGAGCTGCCATCAGACGTGGGCCTAGCTGTAGCACGGGCAGGGAGAGGGAAGCAGCTGGGATGAGCCAGGAGCTAAGGGACAGTGCTGGACAGATGCCTGCAGGCATAGGGATACAAGATCACTCAACATACTATGTCCATTTGAAGTCAAAACATACTTCTGGCTGAGCATGGGATGGATAGCTCAGCTCAGCAAAGACTTCTAGAAGAACAGACCATGTCCAGCCTTGGTTTATGGAATAGCAAAGGGAAGATGGTGTCTATGTTGTGGTGCAGGTTTGGTGTGGTGCCTGGCACTTCAGCCTGCACGTGCAGGGGCACACAAGTGCCGATCTCCAAAGTGGAGACAAGACACTAGGCCACAGGGACCACTGGGCTGAGCCAGCACAACTCATATCTGAACTGTGTCTTCTGGGCTGTGACTGAGTGGGCAGCTAAGGAGGACACACAGCTCCTGGCAGTGGGAGCTGGCAGCCCTGGGCCACCAGCTGACACAAGAAGAAACACTGCTTTTGGTCCTCACTGTTTTAACTGGAGCATCCCTTCCTTGCTGCATTGCTTGCAAATGAAGACACCCAGATATTCTTGCAACAGTGAATCCAAATACACAAAACGTGGTTTCTTCACTTGTGCTTTTTTTATCAGCTCCTTCAAATCAAATGTAATTCCATCAGCCCTTTCTTACAGCCCTCTTCTAGTGACAAAAGTCCTATTATACAAAAGCAGCATGACTGAGAACCATGCATTTTTACCAGTCTTCTCCAAATATATCATACTCTTACTACATCAGTGGCATTAATAACCACTGTCATACTGTGCAGTCCTTTAGGAAACTGCACTGCCTGCCAGTAAGAAAATTTTCTTCATGTTACTTCCTAAGTGGTCGTTAAGCATCTTTCACAAAAAGCATTCTTCCTGTTCTTTTTTTAACTTGATTTTGAATAGAAGTATTTTTTGTTGTTGTTTGCTTGCTTGATGGGTTCTAAAGCTATTGCTGATGAGGTGTGAAATATTCCCTTCCATCACTTCCACATTATTTTAAAATCTAGGCCTTAAGTTACCTGTCCCCTGAGCTTAACTCATTTTAATAAGTTTTAGATGCTTATTTTGTTTCTACAATTTATCTCATTGATCTCATAAATCTCTTTCCTTGCTTTAGTATGCCCTTTGGAAGACACGTCCAGAATACGTTAAGAATAATAATTACCATTGATGCAAGTATAACAGTTTAAAGGCATTAAATTAAATTAGTGCAAATGCTTTGCATTTTGAAATACAAACCACATGCCAATGCCAATTCACTTGCCACAGAAGATATCACATAGGTAAGAAACCAAAGGGAGTATTGCTTCGGTGGCTGTCCATTTTATGCCTGCAGCTTTTCTGCAGGACTCAGACAGAAATTAAACTCATTGTCTGTAGTGGAAGGCTTATACATTACAAAAATGAGGTTATTAGTCTATTGTGAACCAGCCTATTTTTGTACCTACAAAATATCACTGAATGCCTGTTAGCAGACTGAGCTCATCCATGCATTAAGTCATAAGGATGTTTAACAGTGACACGCGTCACTTAGTAGGCAAGAGTCGGTGTACTGTTCTCTGACCAAGATGAGGAAGATTATTGCCAAATATTTTACAGCTTATGCAAGACTTGTAACTGAAATGTTTGGCTGTACACCATCTGGTTTAAACCTTCTTTGAACGCGTCTCCAGGTGGTGTAAGAAAGTGGTCCCTTCTACCTTTTCAGTCTCTTCAGCTGAGCAGGAGGTCATGGCCTCTTTCCCCCAGGGCGCTGGCACCTCTCTCAGAAGCATTTCTTCTCAGACCCTTGGGTTCAAGCGTGGTTCAAGCTTTCCCCTCTCTCCAAGTCTGATCTGATAGAATTACAAAACATTTCTCATTCAGAAAGGTCTGGTGGTTGTTGGGCTTTTCATATTTTTGTATTGCTTTTATGCTGGTGGTATCTGAGCACTTTATAGAGATTTCCTATTTCATTCTCCTGATAGAGCCACTGAATCAGAAATTCCATCGACCCCCTGAGAGCTGCCCTTCTTTTCACAAATGTACTTTAAGCTGAAAACGAAGATTTGGCCACATATTCTGACAGCTTGTATTTTGTTACTTTCTGTCCTCAAGTGCTGTATCTTTATTATACCAAAAGGGATAAAAAATAGGACTATGCTAAAGCTTAGTTTATATAACACTAATTTAATAGGGAGCTATTAAAGGACAGCTAAAATAGAAACATGCCCTTTAGCCCAAAATTTAATTTCATCTGATCTTGTGCTCTTTCCAACATAACAGGAGGCCCATGCTAATGCTGTAAAAATAAACTCCTTAAGTTACACTTTCTTATTAGCAGTATTTTCATTATGACTGTCAAAATAAGTGAAGTTTAAGCTTAAATCTTTAAAGCAAAAAACATTCCCCCAGATATTACTACAGTTATACTTGCATTGAAGATTATTCACCCTTGAAAAGCTATTACTTACCAGGATAGTCATAACTCTTTGTGATTTTTCTCATTTTGTTTGTTTTAATACATGCTACTTTTCAGAAATTTAGTTTATTGACTTTACTGAAATCTGAGTTAGGCAGTTTCTTGGGAGAGAATTTTCAATGCAATAGGTGCTCTAGTTTGTGTTAAATTAAGTGTAAATAACACAAGTGATCTCATGATCAACATGACTTTTAGATACAAAGAAACCATCACCTACTCTTTTGATAGCACCTTCCTTATGAAAGAAATTCTCTGCTTGAAAATACAGCTTAAAAGGCCACCTTTGGCACATTACAACATCAAAAACAAACTGAAAATTTATTATATTATTTTTGTTTTCCACAAACAAATTTGTAAATAAAAGTAACAAAGGCAAGAAAATTAACTAGGCTAAACTACAATACAAAGGCATTCATGAATATAATGGACACAGAAATGAAAGCGCATGTAGATAGATATATAGCTACATATATGAACTTACATATGTAACTATAGACAATACTCGTGTGAAATCCAGAAAGGTTCAAAAAGAAGGCCAAATGCTATAGAGCGTTCTTACTGGAATTTTAAGAGATTTCATCCAAAAAGCAAGAAGGCACATCTGGTCTGCAGGGAAAGAACAGTTTATGAAATGGTTTTAAGGGACTAGCAAAAGATGCAGTACAGATAAGGATAAGGTTCATGATCCCCAGATAAGGTCCGAGTCTTGGCAGTAAACCCTCTGCATTCTTTCTGGCACACACAGACTTGCAAGAGGTAGCTTGTTGTGAAAGACCAGTCTCTTATTTGCTCCTCTGTTATTTTTTCCATAGTCATATTAAAACTGGATTATGGTTTAATCTTGCTTTATTGTCTCCACTTTGCCTACACAGTAGTGCAGTAAGACTGTTACTTAATGTTTTGAAACTTTCACACTCCCCTCATTTGGTAGGGACCCTAAATTCATGCGGAGGGAGAACAAGAGAAGGAATAGATGCCCACAGAAACCTGGGAAGGATGCAGAGCCAGCATCTCAGCTGATGAAGATGATCCCCTGGATTCCCCAGTAGAACCAGGTACATCCGTAACAAACCGGTGTGGGCTGTAAACTGTAACATGCTTTAACTCTTCTGAACTCTCATACAACTATTTCATATTTGTAGAGGTACTACACAGTTGGTTTCAGAAAAATAGCTAAGAGTTATTTTTCTGCCACTTAAAAATAATTGCTACGTGACAGTTCAAAAATCAAAAAGGGACCAAGAAAGCACAGAAGCAGCAGCCCTAGAAATGGATCTTCACTTTCCAAATCTCACTGCAGTAAAAGAAAAAAATATCTTTGCGACAAAACAATCACTGACAAAGAGCTCTGTTTCCCAAGAAAAGGTCTTGACTTCTCTGAATGAGTCAGGGGTCACTTGAAAGTGAGGAAAAACCTGCTGTGGTGACCAGTTCTGTGCACTTTATCACAAGCTGTAGGAATTTCCCATAATTATGCTTTGCAAGTAAATTACCATCAACATAAACACATCCAGACATTAAATATGAACAGAGATATTTCTGGGATCTTTGAAGAGGGAGAAAATGTAATGCAATTAGAGTTGCTCAGAAGATAGCCATAAAAGAACTTCCTGTTTGAAAGGATTTTGCCCACATGTCCTACCAAGAACAATAATAAACAATAACAATAATTGGGATTTCTACAGGGCCTTGGACCCAAGGAGCTTACAGAACAAAAGGGGAATTCCTTTCTAGTTATCCAGGGATTTGTTTTGTTTTGTTTTATAATCAGGGACTTGAGGATAATGCTCTAACTTCAGACCATGCCTCTTGGTGGGAGATGGTGCTGATGTTCACAACACCCATCAGGGGTGCTGGAAACACTGTGCGTGACATGGACAAAATGCCCATGGTTATCCACCCGCTACAGTGCAATAAAAATACCTCAGGACTGGTGCAAGGAGACCCACTTTGCTTCTTGTGCTCTTCTTGGGGGGGTAACTTGTCCCATTTGAAACAGATGGGGAGGCCAGAACATGCCCGATCTGCCTGGAGTTAAAGGGCATATGAGTATGACCCAGCTTCAGCTCCTTCTTCCTTCTCTTCTAAATTTCAAGTCCAAGCACACTCATGTGGACTGTTGCCTCTGTTTAAAAGCAAATTAATTACAGGCATATTGGAAATGCGAACAAATTAAAACCCTCTTGCTTTGTGTATTTGTGTCCTCTGGTTTGAATTTCCTGAGAGAAAATGGACAATTAAAACTAGATGGTTTGTGACGCAGAATTTCCTAATGACTATAAGTAGCCGTTCTAGAGCTGACACATGGCTGTGAGAAGGCATCATCCAACCAGGCAGCCAGAAGCTTGTGAAAGATTAATTGAAAAGATTAATGGGGAGTACCATATGCTCGCAATTTGGATCTAGCCACAGGCAGTACAGAGTATGCAGAGATTTCTAGCGCAGTGCAAGGCCAGAAAAGGTCACGGGTGCTGATATCTCTAGAAGCCAAGAGAATAAATCTCAAATGTAAAAGAGTAACTATATGTAGGACATGGGTGTTACTCAATGAAGGATCCGGACAGATGATTCCTAGAGGATTTTGCCACATCTGTTCAAGACATTTCTGCAAATCCAGCTGTGAGTGGCTGGGGACAGATCAGGAACTGTTCCTCTGCCTTCGCCACCACTGCCTGCAGCCCAGTTTTAAGCTAAAACACTCCACTTCTGTGGGTTTTGTGCTAAAACAAGGACTTTTAACTGGAGCGTCGACAGTGAAGACACATATCCCACTCTGTCGCTGTTGCAGCGGAGCAGGGAGTGCTGTGGGCAGCACTGCCAGGAGCCCCCACCAACACAGCTTTTAGGCTCCCATAGGAGATGGAAAGATGTTCTTGTTAGGGCAGCATTGCTGGCTTACCACAGACTTGGTGTGCGACAGGAAGCGCCTGCTGCATCATTACTCTCTGAGCTTACATGAGTGGAGTCATGGGAGAGGAAACTTCTTCCAGGTCATGCCCAGACACACCAGGGCTGTTCACAGAGAGGCTTCAGACAGGCTTGCATTTTCTTACATCTTATTGTACATCTGGAAACAACACACCTGAAGAAATAAACAAAATTAAAAACAGAGATAAGGTGTTTACAGTTAGTATGTCCTTTTACTCCAAGGCAAACAGTTAAACTCATCTCAAAATATCTGAACACCAAAGACAAAGCTGCTTTTGTGACAGAAAGTTCAGTAAAGATGTGGGACTCAATTCTTCTGCATACTGGACTCTCTTTCTCTGAGCTCACAGGCTAGAACAGGACACATCAGGAGAACTTAAACACTGACAGCCCAGCAGAGGTAAAGCAATGCTTGCCTGCTATATAAGGAATAGATCTTCAGGCTTGCAATCTCAGCAAAAGGAGGAAGACGTACTAATAAAGTGCTATAAATACAGCAGTGTTTATAGGACAGGTTATATAACACTTCTCCTCGAGCTTTGTGCCTTTCCCTTTGCTGACAAACACCATGAAATGTTTCTTACTGCCTCTTTATATTAAAAGGAATCTAATTTTGACAACAGAAACTGGGCCAGTATCTCATGATTTAAAACTGCAAATTTGCATTGACATGAGCAAAACATTTGCTTTTCATTGTGTTTCTATTTGCTGTTTCTACCATACCCTTTTTCCTCCCTCAATAACATGCATTTTTTTCTGTTTGCAGAGTAATGCTGAAAGCATTAGTATTTCCGCAATTTCAGAATACACTTGAGAGAAAAATTTATCTTTTAAAAATGCACTGATTGGAGGAATACACTAAAAGACTTAAGTACTTTTTAAAGATAGGCGGGGTAATAGGTGGCATCTGTTGTTCTTTGCAAATAAATATCAAGTAACAAGCTTACAAGCTTTAAATAAAAGATGTGAACAGCTGCTAAACAAAGAGGCCAGAAGTTACAGTGGAATAGAATCTTAAGCCTTTTCCTAATCTATTGTAAGGAAGACAGTCTGGGTTTGCCTGGTTAACATGAGTAGATGATAGATCCCCATATAATCCTCAAGTTGAAAGAAAATGCAAATAAAGTGACATTTCATCCCAACCCATCCAGGAAAGTGGATATAATAATTACATTGCTGTCTCAAATATGTTTAGCTGCCATGCTAAATATAAGATGACTGCACGTATGTTTTGAACATAATAAAGTTTTTGGAATTTTCTCCAGAAAGATGTGTGTTATAATAAATAGATCTGCTACCTCTAGTCTTTAAGGACAGTTTTTCTAAATAGTTTGATTTATAATTGCTCGGTGCTGTGCCGGAAAGGAAGAGAAGGCCAGCCACGTAGGAAATAGCCAACAAAAAGCCCATGCTGTGGGAGTGCATCCCTGGAGTACATGCATGGGAGGGAGCCAGCTTTGTAGCACTGCAAGAGGTTCAGCTGGCAGCACACCAGGAACATTTTGCTCCCAACTCGGAGTGAGTATGGGAAGAGGTTGGAAAATACAGCACCTTCACAATATGTCATTTCTCTTTGTAACTAAAAGCTGTCATGGCTGAGGGAAGAATGTAGGAAAAAAGGAGCAGGAAAGAAAGCATATGGAAAACACAGGAGGAGAAGAGAGAGTGTGAAATAGGGAAGAAAAAAGTAAGGAAAAGGGGGGAATAAAGTGGATGGGTGAATTAAGAGAGCATAAATAGGAGAAAAGAAAAAGGAATAGGAAAGGAGGAAAAGTTCAAAGACCAGGCTGTTTTTTGCAGCACTATGCTAGAAAGTGGGCCCATGTGACCTCTCAAGATCAAGTCAAAATCTAGTCAAATCAAATGCCTGCCCAGGCTCATTTTCACCCACCCGTGCCGTATGTTAGTTTTACTGACCACGTGTCAGTGTCTCCGTACAGAAAGACTGATGAGGCAGAACATGTCAGGGCTCAGGACAGGGTCTCAGCTAGGAGGTGACACAGTGATTCATACCTGGGCACAGCACGCTTCACAGGTTATTTCCATTGGGAATGATACTGTCTCGTCCTTTTACAGATACTAGAACTGCTAATTTGCACTGCTACTCCCAATTTAGTCTGACATTGGCTTCCCTGTTTTCCACAGGACTGTGGTCTCTCCATTTCTTTAGTGGATACCTTTACCTGACCATTTCTTTTCCTTACCATCCCTCTTTCCTAAGCTGAAAAACTCATAGTTAAAGGTGTAAGGATAGTTGCTCTGCAATTCCTACTAGGAGCACAAGAACAGCTCTCTTCCCTCTCCTCCTCGTGGTTGGGGAGCACTGCTCCCAGTTCTGCTCCAGGGCTGCTGACCAAAGGAGGTGATGGACAGGGAAACCCGAGCTGGGGGCAGCCGAAACACCTGGCCTCAGGCTGAAGTGCAGAGCTGGCCAGGGAACAAATCCATCTTCTGATTGTATTCAAGGTTCCAAGATCTGTTTTTGTTTCAATGAGGAATTAAAACAAACCCTTTCAAACATTTCTGTGAAACAGAATTGTGTTGAAACATCTGCTTTCTAGCTGAAGACACTTTTTATTACTCTCTCTCTCTCAGTTAGGCTATGACCAGGGACTCTCTCCTAGATCCTTCCAATTAAATATTTTGTTAATATCTCCATTAAATATTTCAGCTACACCAAAATAATTCATGCATCAGTGACAAAAGCATAGTAGATGATAGGGGAAGAGTGTTGAAGTGTTTAAACCCTCAGTCTACTGAGTGGGAAGAGCAGCTGCAGCTTGAACAGAGGAATAAAAGGGTTCTTGGCAGAAGCCTTTGACCTACCTACAGTCAGTACTGCCTATCTTGTCCCTCTGTCCCCATCATTCTTCATTATCTCTGCCCCTTGCATTTGCCAGAAATTAATCTAGCATTGCCGCTGATACGAGAGCAAGTTTGGACTGCACCTCACCTTTCCTAAATAGATCCACTTCCTCTTATTAAAAAAATGAACTAAATAATGCATCTGTCTTCCAAAACACAGGAACTCACTGGCATTAGCATATCAATGCCGTTTGATGATTTCTTGAGTATGCATTTAATGAAGGCTACTTTCTGTAAGGCCACAAAAACGGCAAAAATGTCATTCCTCAGATTAAACATTTATTATTCTTTTGCCATTAACAGCTTCTTTTCTTCCTGATTGCAACTCTGTGAAAGACCATGTCTTTCTTAACTGACCTTTCCTTATGGTTATTGCTCAGATATGTTACATACAACACACTCAGTAAGTCACAAAAAATTCTTTCATTGTCTCTTTATTGTATATACCTACAAATAAACTGCTTTAACTCCCTTAATAATGAAGAAATCAAAGAAATGTGCCATTTCCTAGTTGTTCATTAAAAATAATTTGGTTGATGTCTGATTAAAGGATACTGCCCATGTACCTATTTCTCAGGAAGAAATGAGATATGAAATCAATACATGTTTCAAGCTCTGTTTCACAAGGGTTAACTTAATTCTTTGCAATGAAACTGAAAATTATTTCAGATTCAAAGAAAAGCAGGGCTAGAGAAGAAAGAACCAAATTGCAGTAAAGGCAACCTTTGTCTGAGGTCTTGGGGTGAGATCTGAGCCTGTTGTCTTCTGACCTGCTGAAAAGATTCCACATGGGAAAGAAATACAAGGTATTTCCGTTCCAACCAGCACCAAATCCATGAAAAATTGAGGCTTAGTGAAGGTACAAAAATATATGTCATGCTAAATATTTTTTCCACTTAAGTTTCACCTATAGAAGTAATTCAGCTTTATAAAAACTTTTTCAAGGGGAATGTTTAGGCACTCACTGTTAAAACCAGGAATATGAACCTGCTTAATTTTATCACTGCTTCAGCTCAAATGAAATCAAGCAAAATAAGAAAAAAGGTGATATTTCGTTTTTATAAGCTACCTAAATAAGATACTACATTGCAGTGAAAGGTATTTTGAAATATTAAAAAAAAAAAAGTGTTGCTAAGGATTAAGAACCTATTAAGTGTGAACTGAAGACTCTTGCTTTTTTTTATTGAGGAGTCTGAACTTTAACTTTCCATGGTTGTTTTTCCTGTCTCCTCAGCTGTGTCTTTGGAGTCCAGGAGGGATTCGGAGGATAAATATCCTGAACATTTTGTCTTCAGTATTTCTTCAGAAGCAGAGAACATAATGTTAGAGAAAGTGTTACTCATTTCTGTGATCTGTCAACTCATTCTAACATAAGGAATAATATTAAACATTTCCCAGAGAAAAATGGATTTCAAGTCCATTAATTTGGAAAAACTGTCATTGTGTCAGATCTTATATAGGAGCTTGATTTCAAGCACAGTCTTTTGTGGATCCTGCTCAAAGAGTTTAAATTTGAGCTGGACAGAAAGAAAATCTCTAAAACCTTTCCCAAACATAGAAATGGACTTAAAAATAATATTTAAGGACTGATCCATACAGCTCTTGTTGATGCTTCACAGCCAAGCTGAGTTCACATAGTGCTGTGCAGTTCCTCCTTGCCCTTAGAAACATGGAGCTGATGGAAAGGAGAGAGGAAACCAGTAGTGAAATAAAATGCCCTGCTTGCTTTTTCCCCTCCCCTAAATTCCCAATTTAGACCACACAAGTACTTTTTAACATTATCTCTACGCATAAACCATTCCTGTTGTTTTACCTGAGATGTGAAGGTTGTGAAGCATCACAGCAGCAGACAAGACAAAACAACTTTTTAAGATATAGTCCATTTTACTGAAATACTGGAGAATTTCAAAATGCAAGAGTATTACTGAGGTCTTCACTGAAAGGACAGTTTCACTGTGTGCTGTGCTGGACTCATGACACCTTTGCTGGACTCTCAGTGAGATAACCCAAGTGGAGGACAGAGTCTGAGCTTTGCCGTAGAATCAGAGAAGCACCAGGAAGGGTCCCTTCCTGCCAGGGCGCTGCAGTCACTCACCCAGATTGACTGCTTTCCTCCAACACCCTCGCCTGTGGGCACTGCGTGGCTGCCACAAGCAGGTGTAATAGGCAGAGAGAGAATAGATTAATTTTCACATCCTAACCTAACACAGGTAAAATCAAAAGGTTTTTAAAAAAAATAAAAATCATTTTTAATAAAATAGGGGGCACCTTTACAGGTGAAATTCCTTTCTACAGCTCACTTTTAGAAAAAAATCATTTGAGAAAGGTTAGGTTTCACGTTTGTGTGCAGATGGGCACTCCCGCTATTAAAAAAGATTAAGTCAAAATTTCCAGACCTGAGTTCCTAAACTCATAAATGAGATTTTAGGCCCCTACACCAGATTTCAAGGATTTGCACAAGTAGCTACAAACAGAAGATACTGAGATCACTGAAAGGCAGGTTACTTCTCTGGGTGCCTGTGCCCATGCTCCCCTGCCCCAAGGCTCCCTCTCAGGACAAGACAGTGCCATTTATTTTGGCTGTAGCAAATGCTGTTCAGTAAAGCAAGCTAAAAGAAAAGAGATAGCCCAAGAGATGTTGGAAGTTAATAACTTTTCAGATCTAGGCTCCAACCAGTTCAAAAAGCTTTTCTGCTGACAGGAGGTTGTTTTCAGCGCTAAGAATGAAGTATTTATCTTTATTCTTTGAAGCTGTGCCATTCACACCAATAAATACACAAGAGTCCTGAAATGGATACTTACTAAAACAAAATGCTGTTCAAAATTAATATATTTTTCTATTTCACACAGAAATTCTTTGGAGCTTTTTAAAGACAAAAGCAAGAAAAATAAAGGAAAGGAAAAAAATTTAAGCAATTCCATTCCTATGCACCAAGCAGTAATATAAAATAGAAAAGTTATGTCAAAATGAACCACTAAATGGGTATGCTTTCTGTAAATCAAGCCAATACAAATTTCATAAAACTTTCCTTGTTAGAGGTACAAACAATCCATTAAAAGAATAACATTTTCATGCCATAATATTATCATTTGTCCTGCTCCAGCTGAATGTGAAGTTGCCTTGAAACAACAATATCAGGTATCACAAAAATGTGTCTAGACTGATGACAGCACACTCCCCAAAGGCAGCCTGACACTGGGAACTGAAGTCTTAATTATGGAGGTACTGCTGATATATTGTTTTCTTCCAAGCATTAAGTAACTAGTGCATTGAAGCTATTCATTAGCCTTCTGTAAAAGTTATTATCAATTTAGTATGGTTTCCTAACAAATATAATAATTAATTCTTGCACACTGTACTTATATTTGGGAATTTAACTTTGTTATTCAGGTTTTTACATTTAGGAATGGTTAACCATTGCATAATTACGTACGGGTATCCTCACTTTTTTGCTCAATGACTTCTGAAGTGCCATGTATAAAAGTAAGATTAAAAGTTAAGATTATGTATAAGATCATGATCAACAAAAAAATCAAATCTTTAATAAAGTTCCCACGATACTTTTATTGTTGAATTTCACAGGCAACAAATTTGTGAGCATCTGGCAGCCGCACAAATGACAAATCATGACACAAAGCCTGAGCTGGTATCACACAAAGCTGATACTTAAGGGTACGCTCAAGGTCACAGTGGTAATTTATCAAACGTGTAACTAGTTATTTTCTGTCATATATTTGGATCATTAAGATGAAGAAAGTGAATGCTGATGTTATGCTTGAGCACCAGAGGCAGAGCATCTACAGGAAGCACTCTCTATCTGCTTTCTAATTTCCAGAGAGGTCACAGGGGTCGACACAGGTCTCCATCCTGTAACAACTCTAACCAACTCTATAGTATTTATTTTGTAAAATTCATATTTATGAATTTACTCCTGTTCAGACTGCTCACAGATACACATTGTTATTTTATTACGAGAATGAACGGTGACTGTATTCACCTGATTGATTCAATCTTACTTCAGAGCTACGGTGACTTAGGGCCATATTTTGAGAAGAGTCTGGTATTCAACTACTTTAATTAAAGCAGCTAAGCAAAAGCATTTTATGTGGTTTATGTAAGCACCATAGCTCCTCACTTTTAGAAATAAATTGAAAGAGACTCCACCTTGAATTCCACTCCTATCAATTCATTATCCAATCTTGAAAAGAAGAATGCATCTAGGGATTTCCCACAACTCATCCTGAAGTTTTCTCCTGTCTGCTGCTGTCATTCCCCACTTATGCAAGGACAGAAGTGCCCGTCTTCTGTACCCTAAGGCATTTAGTCATATATCAAAGCCTTTTTTTTTACTTTAACCAAGAGAACTCCTGAAAGCTATTGCCATGGGAATCAAAGTAGGGCAGCAGATAACTTGAAGTTGTATTGTAATCAAAAGATGTTCCAAGGCCACTATTCATAAGCTTGAAAGTAAAAGGTATACTAAAATTTTTCATAAAGAGCTGCAAATGATACATTACCTCATTAAAGCCTAAAGCACATGCACGTATTTGAATTCTGGATAACAGACTTTGTTGCATTAATTCCATTTTCAAACATTTTCTATTTATTTGAAGAGCTTTTATAAGCTCCATAATTTCTGAAAGAATTATGTATATATATTATAAACTAATATATTCTTTTAAAAGAAAAGAAGGGAAAAAAGTCCAAGAAAGTATGAAATGAATTCACAATTGAGCTTGAAAAAGTGTTAAACTGTTGTAAGGAATACAGTGTAAAATTGTTTATGGTGTGTATTGGGGTCTGAAGATCAACATTTCAAATACATACATGTGGTGCATTACACATATTGTAAACCGTCCACTTCCAGAGAGTGGTGTTTGTCTTAGAGTAACATAAGGAAAGGTTAATTCCTACTAAGTTTGTGCAGGCAGCAATTACAGAACAGATTTAACACAAGCAGTTTGAGAACAACAAGCTTGAAGGGTTTTTAATTTCATTTTCAGCTGCTTCTAAACCATGTTGTCAGCTGCCTAGGTTGTTGTGTTTTGTTCTGACTTTCTGATATACCCCTTCAAGAGGAACTCATTACCTTTTCAAGAAATACAACGACATGCCAGCTCCTTCCAGCAAGAGAAGACTGCAGTGTGAACAGGAGAGAAAGCGATGAAAAATACATTTGAATTCAGCTGGTTTGTTATGCAAGAACAAAGAACAAAGAACTAGTGATCACATATCAACTGCAAATCTGCAACACGAACAAGACAACAAGTACTGAAGGAAAGATTCTTGAATTTATGAGTTCTGCTTTTCGGTCTCCCTCACAGCAATAACACCCTTAAAATCAGGCTTAGTGGCTCAAGTGGTAATTCCTGCCCCCTGGTTTCTCTACAGCAAAATTTGCACTTAGAAAATTTGAATCAACTGCCTGTACTCATATGTCAGAAGGAGGGTCTTCAGTTCTTTTCATTATCTTAAACTATTTGTTTCCTGACAGGATACAAAGCCTCAAGAGGCTCATTTGGACAAACGACAAGAGTCATTGGGCCCCAACTTGGAGAGAGTAACAGGTCTTGAGCGGAGAAGTCACACTACCTGTACCACCTCTAGGAGAAATACTCAGATTTCATCTTGAGTGCACAGAGCCAGGTGGCTCAGCTCTTTGCATCAATGCCCTTTACAATGACTGAGCTGAATTACGAGCCACATCCGCCGGTGTCTCTGCTTAGACCCAGTTCTCTCTTTCACTCCATATTCAAGCCAGAGCAAGAGCCATCAGAGACACATTAAAGAAGCTGGGCTCAAGTGCCCAGCTAAATCCCCAAGCTATCAACATTATTGACCTCAAAAGGCAAGTGAATTACTTTCTATGTCACCTTTATACAATGTACAGTTTCTGCAATACATAAACCAGCTGGAAGAGCACACCTCCTTCACCCCAAATTTTTAAGCAAATTGATAGATACTATTCAGTCTCTTGACACAAATTTAAGAGCAATTACGTATAAATAAAAAAGCATACATACCATAGCTATTCGGACCTCCTAGTTATCAAGCAAGAGAAGGAAGAGGAAAACTCGGGTCTATAATTGACACTATTTTAGAAAAAAATGTTTCCCAGCTATTCTAAGGAAATATAAAGGCTGAGGATAATTGACATCCTCAAACACAGGTGAATCTTTGTGGTCATAAAGGTAAATATAGTCTCAAAGGCAACTAGATGGCAGGCCACTAATCCTACCTCATCCCCATTTGTTTGATCACACCAGCGTGGAGAGCTACAAACAGAAATGTCAGAGGTCTACCTTTCTCCACACTGGTGATGCAGTTTTCATATACTCTAAGTATAGGAAATCTTAGTAATTGATCTCCTTTCTACCCTGATCTCTTCATCCATGCCCACAGCCCCTCCAGAGTAGCACTGTTACACAAAGCCACCGCTATGGCTATATTGCTATTTTAGTCCATCACAAAAGCCCAAGAGCTTTCACTTTGCTTTCATATGTTCCCTTGCACATTTTCTTTGTAGACTAAATTATATGACAACTTATGATGATGCAGAGAAGCCTCATTATCTGAAGTTTGTCAGGAGCCAATATAAATATCAAAGCCTAGAAGACATTGAAGTGTTTGTGGTATCTTATAAATGCTTTAGTAAGGTGTCCTAGAAAAAGCCTGAAAATCAAACTCACACACCACAACATAAAGGGTTCATAGAAAAGACACAATGAGGAATTTTGACATCAATTAATTTTCTTGTTAATTAACAATAAAATTGCCTACTGGAAGCAAGGAAAGGGCACATCAGAGACAAGTATATTACAAGTACTGTGGTGAAATCTGTTGTTTACCATCATTTGAAGTGATGGACTAAGACCTTCTAGAGGGATACATGTGATTTAAGACACACACGACAAAGAAAAAGACTGTTTTTCCTTCAGAAGTATCTTTCTGAGACAAAGAGTGTTCTGCTAAAGGGTGAGTTTTTGAAGAAAGAGCAGTAAGCTCAGATGAGGGACAATCTTTCCAGACCCTCCAAGGACAGCATACTGGACCTTTACCACAAACCTCTTGTGGTTTCTCTCCAAATATCAGAGCCAGCACAGTTACACCCGGATACTGAAGTGTAAACCTCTGCTGAGTTTCCACAGGATGACCTTCATTCTCTTAACCTGTGGTCAAGACAGTACAGAGGACAGATCCCTGAAAAGTGACACCTGCCTTTTGCTACTTCACTGTCTGTTAGTGGGATGAAACTGTAACTTGATAAGCTCTCAAACAGTGGCCATCTGCAATTAAAGCCTGGGAGCACTATGAATGCAGTTACAAAGGTGTTTATTTGCAATTTAAACATCTTTTCAAAGCTTTTTTTTTTTTCCTAGAGATTGACCATGAGGGATTTATTTGCTGATTCATTTTTCCTTAATTAGCAAGGTATCTCAAAAACAGGAAAAAATACTTTCTTCTGAAGCTTGGACTCAATAAATCAACTTACCCTATCAAATCTGAAAGTCTCTTGTGTTAGAAACCAGGACATGAAAGTGAGAAAATTTTTGTGGGAGCTAGAGCAGGAAAATAGTGTTAGTTTTTTCATATTTTTTTTTCTACTATATTTTCCTTCTGATTAGCTTTCACCGTTGAAAATTAACTTAGTTTGAACAAATACATTGCCTTACTGCTACAGGGAATTAATACCCCATGTAGAGTCATAGAGATTGTAGGAGCATTTATTTCTTGGAAGCAAGGAATACAGATCAAGCACAGCAACAGGGATTGGCCAGCTTTAGATTTGATCTTTAAAAAGTAGGATTTTATTTATTTAGGAAACTTGATGGTTTCACAGAACATGTGTCTAAAAGTAAGTCTGTATGAAATTTCATATAGAAGACTGAAAACCTCAAAGTTACAAGGACAGAGATTAAAGCAATTATTTCTTTGCCATCACCATAGTTAATCTAGAGCAAACACTAGAAAAAGAGTCCCTAACGTGGCTAATGAATTACGGATTTTTACCATAACCTCTCCCTTGCGCCAGGGAGCAGCAGCAGCACAGCAAAGGAGACAGTAACACACCACTCTGCCAGGTGGCAGCTTCCTCAGTGCCAGTTTTCTGCAGCGAAGAACTGTCTTGGTAGTCTCAGCTCATCAGCTTGCTGACACTCCAAAAATACCAGAGGAAGCAACAAAATTCCTCCCCGGTATCTTCAGATAATATATCTTTTGAGTAATATCTCCTTTATTTCCAGTGGAGAAATCCTAGTCAAGTATGCCCAGCGCTTGACTGGGAACATGATGCACTGGCCAAGTCTCTCCTCTCATCTTTTTGCAGATCTGCTGGAGAGCTTTAGCTCACAGCAATACGATGGCCTCAGATGAATAATTCCCTAGTCCAGTACCTGGCTTGATGGGCAAAAGAAACAAGTCCTTAGAGAAGCCCTGGCAGAAGACCTGTTTAAGAAATCAGGCATCTCAAAGCAATCAAAGTAGAACTTCAGAAACAAACCCCAGTGCATAACAATCATTGGTATAACGACCAAAAGAAAAACTTCTATAAGTATGTCAGAGATAAAGGGAAGACTAGAGAAGATGCGAGTCCTCTCCAGAAGGAAACAGGAGACCTGGTCACCCAGAATATGGAGAAGGCTGAGGTACTGAATAACTTTTCCACCTCTGGCTTCACTGGCATGGGCTCTAACCACACCGCCCAGGTTGCAGAAGGCAAAAACAGGGGCTATGAGAATGAAGAACCGCCCACTGTAGGAGATCAGGTTCAAGACCATCTGAGTATGTAAGTCCATGGGACCTGATGAAGTCCATCCATGGGTTCTGAGGGAGCTGGCAGATGAAGTTGCTAAGCTGCTTTCCATTATATTTGAAAAATCGTGGCAGTCTGGTGAAGTTCCCGCTGACTGGAAAAGGTGAAACATAACCCCCATTTTCAAAAAGGGAAAAAAGGAAGACCTGGGGAACTACAGGCCAGTCAGTCTCACCTCTGTGCCTGGCAAGATCATGGAACAGATCCTCCTGGAATCTCTTGCTAAGGAGGCGATTGGTAACAGTCAACATGGCTTCACTAGGGGCAAGTCATGCCTGACAAATGCAGTGGCCTTTTATGATGGTGTTACACCGTTGGTAGATAAGGGGAGAGCAACAGACATCAATTACTTGGACTTCTGCAAAGCATTTGATACTTATCCACGTGACATCCTGGTCTCGAAATTGGAAAGGCATGGAGTTGATGGACAGAGCACTTGGTGGATAAAGAACTGGCTGGATGGCTGCACTCAAAGGGTTGCGGTCAACTGCTCAATGTCCTAGTGGAAACCAGTGACAACTGGCATTTCTCAGGGGTCAGTACTGGGACCAGGGGACCAGTGCTGCTTAACATCTTTGTCAGCGACATAGACAGTGGGATTGAGTGCACCCTCAGCCAGTTTGCCAACGACACCAGGCTATGTGGTACATTCAACACATTGGAGGGAAGGGGTACTATCCAGAGGGACCTGGACAGGCTTGAGAAGTGAGCCCGTGCAAACCTCATGAAGTTCAAGCAGGTCAAGTGAAAGGTCCTGCACCTGGGATACAGCAATCCCAAGCATAAATACAGGTTGGGCAGAGAATGGCTGGAGAGCAGCCCTGAGGAGGAGGACTTGGTGGATGAGAAGCTCAACATGAGCTGTCAATGTGTCCTGGCAGCCCCGAAGCCCAATCACATCCTGGCCTGCATCAAAAGCAGCATGGTCAGCAGGTCAAGGGAGGTGATCCTGCCCTTCTACAGCGCCCTGGTGAGACCCCAGCTGGAGTACTGTGTCCAGCCTTGGAGTCCTCAACACAGGAAGGACATGAACCTGTTGGAACGGGCCCAGCGGAGGGCCACAAAGATGATCAGAGGGCTGGAGCACCTCTCCTGTGAAGACAGGCTGAGAGAGTTGGGTTGTTCAGCCTGGGGAAAAGAAGGCTCCAGAGAGACCTTCTAGTACCTTCTAGTACCTAAAGGGGGCCTACAGGAGAGATGGGGAAGGACTCTTTATCAGGTATTAGAGTGATAGGATGAGGGGTAACGGCTTCAATCAGAGGGGAGATTTAGATTAGAGATCAGGATGAAATTCTTTACTGTGAGGGTGGTGAGACACTGGAACAGGTTGCCCAGAAAAGTTCTGAATGCCTCATCTCTGGAGGTGTACAAGGCTGTGAGGCATAGGGCTTAGAGCAACCCGGTCTAGTGGGAGGTGTCCATGCCCATGTCAGGGGCGTTGGAACTAAAGTATCTTTATGGTCCGTTCCAACCCAACCATTCTATGAATCAGTGACTTCAACAAGGAAAGAAAATATTTTAAGAAATGGACAAAATAATTATGGGTAGAGTAATTCATAAAGACAGCATTCTGTGATAAAAGCAGAAAAGGAGAAACATACTTATTATATATTCACATGAGAAACACCTTATTTGGTAAGGATACCCATATCAATACATGCTATAGAGCGGTGGAAATGGAGAGCTTTTTGAACTCATTGCATCTACCAATGTTTTAGAATATTACATAGGAAAACTTTGTCAGCTGCTTATATTATAACCAGTTCACCTATGGGTTGTCTTTTAGTATGTATGGCTCACAAATTGATGCTTCCCTCTTTCCCCCAGATATGGTTGTGTCCACTAGTGTTTACATCAAGGCTAGTGACTATCACCTAGATTAAACTGGAAATAAGAAAGAAAAGAGCCTTGAAAATGTGCAAGTCTATCAATTAAGGGAAACATTCCCTTATGAGTAGATTATTGCATGTGGTTTTATAATTGGATTTTCTACACCTTTCAGAAACATTTGCTACTTGTCACCACCATCTATGGTAACGTACCACTGATCTAATTCAGCACAATACGTGTAATTCACTGTAAAGTAATCCTCTACATTTTCATTATGCAGGTAAGAATAACTATCCTTTTTTTTTTTTTTTTTTCTTCAGAAAGGTTCACTGAAGTTCATTTACCTTAAGCAACATGCTAATTTTACTGTGACAGGCAAGGATTGCACTCCCTTGGCATCAGGGAGTACACGGAGCCAGGCTGGTTCCCACTCTGCAGGGTCTTGCTGACCGATTAGCATTAAGTGACTTCAAGTCTCAGAGGTTTTACTAAATTTCAAATATACTCATATTTCCTTGGCCAGGGGATTAGCTCATTCTCTGGAGGTTTCCAATTTTAGATGGCTCTGAAACACGACTAAAATATTCTCCAAGAAAAGCAGGGCTGTCACTCAGAGAGGAAATTTCAAGGTGTGTGGAGCACTACCGAGCTGAGCAACAACTGTGTTTCCACAGTGCAAACAGCATGCCACAGTATGGCAAGCATTTCTAATTAGAATGAAGTTCAGCTACCTTCATTCTGCTAAGGTAAAGAGCTGCAGTTACCTCAAACAACACCTTGAATGCTTTACTGCCATGGCAATATCTGTCTTTTCAATAAATGAAGCATAACTATAGGATGCTGGCTGCATACCTCATGGGCTAGAAACAGCTTTCCACATAACTGAAAAATGCAAGTGTGAGAACACATCAAAGACTTCCAGCATTTTCTGTTTCTAACTAAAGGACGTCTTTTCTGATAAAACCATTGAATTATAGGAATAGATTATGACATCCAAGGTCTAAGAATTGCAAAATGTCCAGAATGACAATCAGGTCCAAGAATTCCAGTTTTCACCGGTAATCTAAGGAGATTATCCAAATTGCACTTGTATACACATGTGCAAGTGCAAGCACACAAAGTTTGAACATTTGGTGAATGAATTCAGATTTATACAGGAAAAGAATGACAAGCAGATTCACCTTTTGGCTATTTAGACCCCTGGGCTGCCTGAAATCTTTGGTCCTCTAGGGAAGGGCGAAACAATTCATCACCATTAGTGCACAAAAACATGATTTATAATTACAGCCAAAATATGGAATGAAATAGACCCTCAACAAAAGACAAATTAGAAGTTTGTTAATTTATTTTCACACACATACCATGCTTCCCTTTCCCTTCTTCAGGGATCAGAAGACTCAAAATGGAATAAGAGGCACTTCTTCCACTATTTCTTTCCCGGCTGAAACCAGGAAACCCTGAAGTCTTACAGGAAGACCTTTTCCAACACAGACCTTTAGGTGTGCTTCAAGCAAGCAGAGAGTTTTGGATAATTGTCTGTCCCTTGACCAGATTTCCCTGGCTAGTCATGGAACCACACTACCTGTTTCTGATCACTGATTAATACATACAGTTTATTTTGGCTTTCATCTAGGTGAGCATTTCTTCCATTTTCTCTAAACTTCTCAGAAAACACAGTATTCAGAAATGCTTAAGAAACTGAGGAGCCTGAGACTCCTTAATGTGGGACCTAGGTGTTTGAAAACTGGGACTTTTTTTTTTAAATGAAAAGCCTAGGCATTCAAAGATTAGCTTTTAAAGATTTTTAGCTCTTCTTTATGCAGATCAGTGCCTGGAGTGGTTTTCAGAAAATAGCTAGGGAACTAAACTCCGTCAGAAATGTTTTTCTTACTGGCTAATTTGTTATGAAGTCCTAAGGAAATCTTCTGGAAAGTTATTTATATCAATAGCTATCACACCACTGAAGTCATCCAATCTAATCATCCCCAGAGAGTTACAACAATGGGAATTATAAATAGCAAAAATATCCTGGATATCGCCTCCACTATTTTAAAAACACTGGTCATACAGAATAGTAACTAAGAAGAAATCTCAAGGACACGATCCCTCAGTTTGAATGTCAGAATACGTGCACATTTGTCATTGCCAAGTGGTGTTCCTAAGGGCCAGATGTTTTTTTCTGAGCAAAAATCATTGAATGCAACAGACAAAGGTGTAATGATAGTCCATATATTCTCTGCCCAGCTCCTAGTTTCTCTCTCATCATTTAATAGGTAGGAGCAGCTAAAGGGGTAACTGTAACTGTGTTGGATAGATGACCTGGAAATACAGTAATTGAGATGAGCTAACAGAAAGCACTATCGTAACTTCTGAATAGAAGGAAGATTGCATTCAAGTAGTTGTTTATT
Source organism: Calidris pugnax (assembly GCF_001431845.1). Lineage (NCBI taxonomy): Eukaryota > Metazoa > Chordata > Aves > Charadriiformes > Scolopacidae > Calidris > Calidris pugnax. The sequence continues at coordinate 14,673,712 of NW_015090920.1, forward strand.
TTGAGTCTATTTGTAGATGAATGAAATTTTGTCATCATCTTCATTGCAACTTAAGGATGTCCAGAAGAGGCTGACTTCACCAAGGTCTCTGTGTTTGTTTTATAACTTAGTTCCCCGCCAAGTTCAAATCTAAAGTGTTTCAGATATTAGAATATGCATTATTTCAGTAACATGTAAGCATGTTTTCTTTGGTGAAATTACACACGTGCCCTCTCTGATGAGTGCTGCCTGAGAAAAGCTGAGATATCTTAGCCCCTTTTCACTGTTTTCAGGTTTTACAGCCTTCAGTAGTTCCACCAACGCTAGCTAAAAGCATCTAAAAGATCTCCCTATAGGTATTTCCTCATTTACTTATAATAAATAATAATAAAAAATAAATTTATTTCTGAATTATTTCTAATGCTGAAAAAACAAGAGTGGTTTGTCAGATGACATTGAGGTAGACCTAACTCCATAATGTGTTAAAAAATTATTACCACCATCACTTCTGAGGGTATGAACAAAGTCATTTTACACAAAACTAAGAAAGCATGCAACACAACCTAGAATGCTAGAAAATATTTTGCAGCACTTGCAAAACATGACCACTATTCTGTAATGGATGGCGGGTTTTTTGTTTAGTGAAACAGAAGGACATTTTTTAATGGTTTAATAACTGCCAGACAAATTGGTCACATGCTGGGAAGCATCCTGAGAGAAGTTAAGCAAAATTAACAGCTTTAAAAGTGTTGATTACACATTCCAGAATTTCTTTTCTGCGCCTGTAAAAACTATATATGTATGATCTACAAACATTTTTTCCCATCTTCCGTTAGCATCCAAGTAATCAATAATTAAGCACCACACACACTATATTCAGTTCCACCACTGGGACCCAGTGAAGTCCTATAGCATCCAGTTCTATTCAAGGATCTTGTCTGTCTACCAAGGTATCTTTTGTCAGAAAGAAACAGAATGGAAGTATCCTGACTGTTCCCCTCGAGTCTTTAAATGATTTTTAAAAGGTGAGCACATTGTGATACTGACAGTTAAGTCTGACTAATTATTTCATGACACACTTTAGTTTTCAAATATGTCAAACTTCAGCCAGCCAGTTTTAAATTCCGGAATATATTATTTATTTTTTTTAAAGTTTGATAGAAAATAGTTCAGCCATTTTTGGAACAAGCTTAGTGAAGGATGGTTTTGCCAACATGCATATTTTTCATCTGTTTTCTGAAGAGCCATAATGATTTATAACAGGAGCTTGAAATCTGGCAGTGAGACAACCCTCAAGTTAGCATGGTATCATTTTTGTCCCCAGGAAAATCCAATCTTAATCAGCTGGGTTAAGAGTTACAGAAAAATCCCAGCTGGTATTTACAAAATAGAAACAGGTACATTTTGATTTTCCAAATGTTTCAACAGGAGCATGCAAGCCCTGAAGCCTGCAGAGCCCCTTGTCCTGAGCAGGTACTACAGATCGGAAGGTACAGCTCAGGACAACTTTATCTTGCACAGAGCTCTGTTTTTTTCTTACAGCAAAACCATGACATCAACATAAAAAAGTAAAATGGAAAAGTTTACAAGAAAGATAAAACTAATTAGAAATTAGTTGGGTATTAAACACTCTTAACACTATTTATATATTGTAAGACAGCACTAAAGTCCCTTAAGCTCAGCCTGTATAATAATTTCCCTATAATTTAAGGGCTTGTTCTTCAGTTGTCGTAACTCAGCTCTATTAATATCAGTGGAGTTACATTAGTTTACCCTGACTAATATTCTTTATTTAAGCAGTCAAGCAAATAAAATCACTTTAGCTGTGCTTTTTAAGTCATTCCTAAATGTCATCTGAAAGGCTCCTTCAGTGCAATAAAACCCCCAAACACAGCACCCACGGCATAGCACTGAACTGGCTGCACATTCCAAATCGCAGGTCAATAGGAGTTTCACAAGGGTACCCAAGGTCACTCCTTCCTCACAGCGACTTCAGAGGGAGGGGAAAGAGGGTTTGGAAAAACATTCCAGATTTCAGCAGAGTTTTTCTAGCTGTGCAGACACAGAATTCACTGCAATGTCCGGAGGGACAGCCTTAGCGAGCCTGTGACCTTCTATGACAAAATGGACCATGGCATTTCAGAAGAGATTTGGTCAGGATTGTTAAACACATGCCAAAAAGAGAACAGCTTCTTGGATTTTTTCAATCAAGTAACACTATATTTGGACTGGAAACTGCCTGTGGATGAGCAGGAATAACCATTAGAAGGCAAGTGAAAAGTTTCAAGCAGATACTACACTCAAGGAAGAAACAACTTGAACGTATCTGGGCAAGTTTCCATACTGTCTCAAGCAACACTTTTTCCCATGACATCAGATTCAAAACAAACAATATATTATAGTCCATATGTTGATTAAAGAAAACCCAAGCAGTGCAGAAGCATGCACCAGCCTACTGGACACCGACTGAACAAAAGCTGGATTCCTTGCAAGCCATGGAAGTTAATCAAACAAATAGAAAGCCCCAAGTTTTCAGGATAAGGAGCCTGAGTAAGACTTCTCATCAAGATGAGGTTGTGAACACTGAGGTAAGATTGAAAGCAAACTGCCTTGATAGAAGGTATACAAGTCTAACTAGATGACAAGTACAGTAAGGGAACAGTGCTTTGAATATGCAGCAGTCATAAGGCTTAGAAAACTGTAAAGTTGGTTGCAGAAAACATGCTTAGAGAACCTGAAGTTCTCTACCTACCTAAAGTCATATGGCATTTGCATGAGAAATTTGGACTACAGAATGATTTTTCAGTCAGAGTTCAGATCTTTTGGCAGGTTAAACATGTTCCCAGTAAGATGATGCTGAGGATAAACATGCAAGAGAAATATAAAAATGCTGTTTTCACAAGAATAATACTGCTTTCTTAGAACTGACTGTATTTTAAGCTAGAATGCAGTTCTCATGATGCCAACTCAATTTATCAAGAACAGTTAGTAAATCACACAATTTAGCTACTTAAAATGGCATGGTACATTTTAAAAATCAAAAGAAAACCAACCCCATGTTCTACAGGAGAAAGAGGTACTTGCTAAGCATAGCATGTTGGTGCTGTTTACAAAAGAACGGGTGATTGCACTCTTACTTTAACATGGCCTAATAACAGTAGTGCTTCCTGCATACAGCTCATGTCACTGTGATATTTTATCAGACCTTGACTTATCTGATTCATTGACCCTGTGTGATAAGAATCAGGAGACCACTATTGTTCTTCCTCACAGAATTTGATAAGTCAAAATTACAAAGGATCCCTATTGAAATGAGGGCAAATTTGACTAGGAGGATAAAATAGGCAGGTTACTACATTTCAATTGTGTTTTAACAAAATTATCTAAGCTCATAGGATTAATAGCCACAGCAATCATGTATTAAAGTGTTGTATTATTGTCACCGTAAGGCTCAAGGAAGAACCTAAGTTTATAGAGTTATCTATAGGGAAAACAACGTTTATTTTGTTTGTACAGTACTGAACGCATTCACAAGAAACAAAAAATACCTTGTTCATTAGCCAATTCACTTATAGATTTTTCTTTTTTAAATGATAGATATACTTAAAGGAGTGGTTTTCTAGTTTTATACATCCATCTTCATTCCCTTATACTGTTTCCAAATGCTTCAATCCAGGAATTACTTTTATTAGTGTCAAACTACACAGTGAAAGTCTCAAGAAGTAAAAAAAAATATGTAAACAAATTTGGCAACCATAATTCTTTGCCATTCAATTTGGATCTCTGCAGCCATTTCCTTCAAGATAGACTCTTGTCTATAAAGATATTTAGATAACAGCAGGCTTCATTCATCCCAGGTACTGTCAAGAAAAGAGATGTAGAAGCATGCTGCTTCTAAGAAACAGCAATCCTGAGACAGCCACATCAGCAAACTGTTATGTGTCAAGAGGATCCCAAAGATTCTTAGTAGTGATTACCTCCCATATGTCTACGTACTTTATTGTACATTTCCCACAGCTATTTGGATCATACAGTTTTTTGAAAGTTGATTATTGCTGCCAATTGAGGTGTGTTAACATCTGCATATTGCTCTTGAACTGATCTTCTGTGTCTAATTTCTAAGAGAAAACTTTAAAGCTCTTTTCACATATCTCCCAATTCTGCTTTGCCGAATTAATGGTGACATGGTGAATGCATTATTAATGCATTCTACATGGTACATGCAGAATTAATGGTGAAGTAATGGTGACACATTGGCCAAACTTGTTGCATAAAGATCACAAGGGTTTTGAGGAGGAAGAGTTTCACATCTTTATAAAACTAGCTGGATTTTAAGTATGGTCTCTATGTCCAGTCTGAAACCACAAGTACAGAAATTAAGTGCTTGCCATCATTCCATACTGACATGCAAGTTATACAAGGTATAGTGCTTGTGAATGCTTCTTTACAACTCTAAAGTAAAGAATACCACTGGGTGTTTAGCAGCTTACCTTAATACACAGTTAACAGTAACTTGGCTTTCACTCATGAGTTTAAAAGTCAACCCCACAGGTTCAAGAAATTCTAGAAGAAAAACATCAGAGTAGGTCTGGTGGCCTTAACTAATCCTTATAAAGTCATTAATATTAAGCTGAGGAAAGCAAATACGGGTAGTCTGACAACTGTCGGGCATGTCAGCTGTCTTTCTGCCCTTGCTCTTTAGTTGAGGCTTTACATCCCCTGCAGTGTGCAGAAGGAGGGAGTGCAGCAAGGGAAGAAACTGGGAAGAAACATTCTGAACCTGGTGACAGGCACTTGTGTGCAAGACTAAGTAGTTAGTTATGTTTTCAACAGTTCTACACTTCCCATCTTCGACGCCTAATTCCTAACATTCTGGCAAAGGATACATAGGTAGACACAGACATGGTGCAGTATAAGATTGTACTTCCTGCATTGCAGGGAGTAGCACTGTATCCATTCCATAGAAGAATAATGCACAATTAAATAACTAGGATTTTGATTAAGGTCAATATAAAGCACTATTGCAAACACTTCATAGGAGCTTTTTCAATATTCATATTTTAAACTCAGGCAAGTAACATCTGCTTATGTAACAGTGAATTGTTTAAATCATAGCAAGAGCTTTTTTCATTATTCACTTAATCAGCACAAATGACCCCAGTATCTATTTCACTGGATGCATGTAAGGCAACATCGCCACCGCAGCTTTGTTTTGCTTTTAGTAGTCATGCCACCAGCGATTACAAACACTTCAGCTACACAAATCATCGTTTCCACATTTTACCTAACTGTTCCATGAAACTCACTTTAGTGTAACATGCCAGCATTTAATAGAAAAACCAGATATTTTCACATTTAGTCTCTTAGTATATTCTATACACATAATTGCTTTTAATAGAATATTTATTTTAGTATATGAAAAGCAATTGAATGGCATAGTAGACTGTCATGAAGTGCTGGGCAAAAACTGTTCTGCTGGACTGACCTAGCTGTCGAACATGTCTTTTCAAAAATCTTGAAAACCGTGTTAACTGCTACATCTTAGTTTTCGTGCACCTCAGCAATTCTTCGTTCTGGCTGGAAGTGTAAACTATGAAATGACTGTTCTTGCAGTATTCAGAGTTTGGCCATAGCCAAGAAGTCCTGGAATTGTAATAGTGTATTCTTTGGGGTATATTCAACGTTAAACTAAATCTCCAAATGTTTCTTGGCTCACCCACCATTAACTGGACCTTGAACTTACCATTTGTATTCAATGGCAGGGGGCTAGTGCTGCCATCTGTTTTGACAAATGTTTTCCATTGCCTCTGCATAGCTTACAGAACATGAGGCATATTAGGAGAAGGTTAAGTTCTCTTTCTGAACCAGGAAGAATTCCTTGAGTCCTCAGAAATCTCATCAGAACATAGCTAAGCAGCTAATTGCAAATCTGTTTGTAAAGGATTTTAGTTTGTCATGATCTTTCTAGATCCTTATCGCTTGCTCTCTGAGCATCTGCCTGCTCTTCATTCCTCCAGGTCAAAAATCTTTACTGAGTGGAAAATCATAGCTGGAGGCATTCTCTCCACCCCCTGCTCCCCCTGAGGAAAAAAAAAAGCCAGTATCACTTCTACTTTTGTCTTCTGTACTTTGCTTTAAATACAGAGCACAAACCAGTTCTAACTTTGCATGTTAAAGAACAGCAGTTACGCAAAGTCAGATTTTTTTTTTCTATTAAAATCGGCAATCCATAAACAGACTTCAGGAACAGGGCTTTATCTTCCCTACTAAAGCCAAAGAAAGAAAGACTGACTGTTTAGAGTTGTTCGTTTCAGGTGTGACTTTCCTATTGTTGTGCCGAAGCTATTAAAGTGACATCTCTGAACTCTAATACTCAACGCCAATGAGCTCTTATTTAGCCTGCAAGGGATTTTGATAATCAGATGCATTTTTAATGGTAGTTTCATAGCACAAAAGCATTAAAAGCACTTGCTTCCTAAAAACTAAGCACATGCAGCAGCTTCATTTCAGTATAACTTCACAGAATGGCTGAGGTTGGAAGGAATCACAGAATTGTCAGAGTTGGAAGGGACCTCTAGAGATCATCTGGTCCAGCTCCTGTATCTCTGGAAGTCATCTGGTCCAGCCTCCCTGCTCAAGCAGGGCCACCTAAAGCCAGTTGCCCAGGACCAGGTCCAGCTGGTTTATGAATATCTCCAAGGATGGAGTCTCCACAACATCTCTGGGCAACCTCTGCCAGTGCTCAGTCACCCTCACAGTAAAAAAGTGTTTCTGATGTTCACAGGAAACCTCCTGTGTTTCAGTTTGTTTCCGTTGTGGTCATACTATATGTGCAGCCCTGTATCACACTGTACATATGCCAGAAGTCTGTCTGAAGAATCCAGAGAGATTCCCAGCCTTTGCCTGGCAATCATTTACCTTACCAGGGCACAACAGAAAGGTTTTGATCTTTCCAGATGCATCAGTTGTTCCTGTGCCATCCTATGCTCTATGAAGAATTTTAATAGTTTCCAGACGTTGGCTCATAGGGTGCTGACACAACTGCTGTACAATTATAGTATCATAAAGCAATATTATGAGAAGGATCAGAAACACAGAAGAATTTTACAGCATTTGGAAACCTTAGCTGACAAGAAGAACAAAATACAATGCTGCTTGTAACACTTTACTTGTTCAGCATTGCTGCCTAGGAGCCAGCAAGCCTTGGGTACTATTCTTTGAAGCCTTTTAGATCAACAAACAGTCATATTGGCTCTCACATTATTAGTTTTCTCATGCGTGAGGAGGACAAAAGGGTATATAGGCTTTGGGTAACTGCAAAACTACTTTTATGCAGAGAGGTTACTGGAGCTCTTCCCTAAATACCACTTGACTGTGGTGTGGCAGCTAAATGAGATATTAGTGAATTTAAATAACTCTGGGCATCGTTATGGTTTTACTATAGTCTAGTGCCAGTTTCCTCCAGAAGCACTTTCCAAAATTCTCCTGCAGATGTAAGGACATTTGTCCAGATCAGATTTGTACGGCAGCACCCCAGTAGCACAACTGCAGTATCCCTCTTGAAAGAAAGCGATCGTATCTTTGAATTTACTATGTAATTTGTAGCAATAGTTATTATTTCTAAAATACTATGTAATTACTTAAGTAAGATAATGATTAACTATTAGCAAGTAGATCTCGTAAAAAATGATAAAAACATTTAATATAAAACATTGAAACTTCATTTTCTCTTTCACTGTACTTAAATGGATCATTTTCCTTTCTGAAACGCACAATTCTTCATATTTGCATTTTCTATTTGTCTTCATTTTCAAAATGTACTTAGAAAGCAGAAAAAGTACATAAGAAAAATAAAAAACTGATCATATAACTTCTTTTTTTATCAATATGAGATTAAATGAGAAATCTTTCTTTACAAAAATGAAAGACAGGCAAGAATATATGTATAATCTAGAATTTTAAAAATACACCAACATTAGTATTTGTAGACTTAAGACAGACCTAGAGGATTGAGTCAAGCTTCTTCCAGCATATCTGAAAGATATTAGACCCTGCAAAGCTTGCCATTTTTTCAGAGATAGTTTAAATATAAAGACAAATGTAAAAAGGAGTTCTGCACACACCCCATTTAGAAACTATTCCTTCATGTATGAAAGTAGAGTCAACTCTGTTCACATAAATTACTATAAAAGCAGACAGATGATTTGTGGGTTTATCTTGTATTTAAAAAGGTGACTAACAACTAGTAAACACACATCAAGAGACGAGGAGGGAAGCCCAGTGATATTAACCATAAAACATTTAAAGGGCAAAACTAAGAAGAAATATTATTTGATCTGTCTTAGTCTAGCTGATATTTATATATCCATATTTAACTAACAGGTCATTAATATCCGTGGAAATGTAAGCAAGGAAATTTTGAGCCGAGATGTCTTGTTCTAAGTAATAAAACCTTTATTCACACTCAGGTTGTACATCAAACATTTCATAACTTGGCAGCCCTGAACAAACACCGAGAGCCACCAGTCCAACAGAATCAGTCAGCATCTGTTCACAATATTCTTACACTACTATGAAAAAAAAATAAAATAGAAATCACCATTTAAGTTTTTTTTCCCGGAGAGAAACCTGGCTCCACAGTGTGGGTGAGGGGAGTGGAATCAAATAGCAAGCTGTGTGCAATAGGGACTTTCAGTTTTCCCTTTTTGCCTTCTAAGTAGAAGAGATTCCTTGCAACTGAAGTTCTTTTGCAGATTATAACTTCCTAAAGAGCCACAAGAGAATTTACTCATCCAAGTTTTCTTAAATCAGTCCTGTCCTATTCTGAAACATTCTTAAATGCTAAGATCAGCAGAGAGCAAGAATGCACGTCAAAAAGACTTGCTGTTTTTCATTCAGAAGATACCAGATATCACTTTTCCAAGTTAGCTTTTTTCAATTTATCAGAAACTCTTAGCTTAGCCCTTAAGACCACGATTTCAGCAACTGAATTTCTTTGAGCAGGCTGTGCTTTACCATGTACCATATAAAACAGAATATAATACAAAACAGAATAAAATACTATTTTTAATATACTTTTTTGGTCATATTCATGTCAAATTTAAGAGGAAGACTTGTTTCTGAGATGAGCCGTTAAAAAAAAATATGCAATCCTGAACAGAATTATATGTTATACCTTCCTAACTCCAAAGAAATCCATTTGCTTCATGGCTTTAAATTGGTAAAGAATTTTTCTCCAAGGTTTGGTTTTAGGCTTGGCTGAAGTTACCACTCTCACAATAAACCCTCATAGGTCTAATAATATCAGTGTTCCTAAATAAATGCTCTGCAAGATCTTCAAGAATGGTTTAATTGACTTTGAGGTTCTCCTAGCTCTGATTTTAATAGCTTTTGATTCTATAAAGAACAGAAGGATGGTTTGGATGTAGTAGTGAGTCCCATTTTGAACTGAGCTTAGACTGAAATGATTAAGGTTTCTCTTGTATCTTTCCAATGTGATGAGAATGTTCCTATACTACCTTAATCTCATAGAATTGAATGGTCTGTTAGCAAAGTCCCAGTGTTTTTGGAAGCAAGTACAATTTAAATAAGGATGGCATTTTTAAAAATTTAAGATTATTCCTGGAAGCCCTTAACAAAATAAGCAAATACATATATTACTATTAAATATACTCTACATACACAGAATTATTTTAATACAGTGCCAGATCAGCAATAATTCAAAGAAAAGAATATGTAAGGAAGAAACTGATAGGAGACAGCCCAGACTTTGGAATGACTATCTGAAACAACAATATGACTAATGGTATGAGTTTCAGCTGACAGCACATCTTTGCAAAGCACTGCTAAAGATGACGGTCAGGGTAGGAAAACTGATGACTTATTCTGTCAAAAGGATCCTTAAATGTAAATAGAAGCAGAGAGTATCCAATGAACATGAAAATGAAATTGGTTGGGCTTAAAGCAATCACTGCCCGTGGATCAGACCGTGAGTGCTGTGTGCTCTTTATGAGCTCATCTTTCCACAACTCCAAAATATGTAGTGTGCCAATTGTAGCTGTAGTCATTTAGTTCAGCAAATATTATTCAAGGTCAAACACTTAAAGGAACATGGAGAAACCCACAGCTATTAGAAAAGTCAGATTTATTTACAGAACTTAACTGCTAAAAATAATTAACATCCACATCGGATTGCTTGGAGTCCATGACATGTATCATAATATTTCTTTAAGTGGTGTGTTGTGTTTAACAAACTGAGCTTATCATATGTGATTTCAGTTTTACTTGTAATCACTCTTGGAAGTTTAATTGCTGCTGCCACTTATATATGCTTTTTCCTCTGTGTTAAATACTAACTACAACTGTTTTGCCTCAGACAATTCCTGGGGCTAGATTTCTGGAAGTCTATTTTAGGATCTTTGTTCAATTTGTTACTAATGCACTGCCTAGGAACTGCACTGGGTTCTAGAGCATGGGGACTTTAAAGGCAGACTCCTACGCTCCCGCTTTGATTTAGGCAATTATACAGTGTTAATTACAATGAACTTAATTACTATTCTGATGATGCACATAACTGGAGCAGAAAACACTCCCCCCAAACCATTTTGGGGAACAGAAAACAGATGAGAGGTGAATCTGTGAGCCATTAGACCCAATCTCTGCTACGACAGGCACCATATCATCTAACCTCTCAGAGAGCTCAAACTCCATCACAGAAGTAGCTTGCTTTTTTGACATCCTTGAGTCAAATGAAAAAAATCTGCTCCAGGCTTTCCCTGCTTTAAAAATTAAAAGCCTCTTCTAATTTGCAGTCTAAAATGGCTTTAAGTCACTGTGAATTCTTTCGTGCCTCGATGTTATTGCTTACCTTAATTAACGTCTTCTCACTAGCATTTACCTTTATGAAGTACATATGACATATTGCCTGTCTCCTGTTTTGCTAGCCTAAATAAAATAAGTTTCCCCATCTTTTATTATGTGTCAGATCAGCTGATAGATTCAACCAAGCTATCTTTATTATTTTATTTTTATATTTTTCTCCCATTTTCAATTCCCTGCCAGATATTCAGGATAAGTTTTGTAGGAAAGTCTGTGGCAGGACTTTTTTCTACCATACATAGCACAGTGTAACCAGATCGCCAGTCTCACCGAGGAAGACGCAAGAACCACACGCTATCTCAAAGCACACATTCCCTATGGTTTAATCCACAAGTCTAAGGCAAACCGTGCAATAACATATATATAATACTTGTTAGACTAGTCAGCTCATTTACGTATTGATTGTAGCATGCCTTGTTTACTGAGCCACCATCCTGTTTGGCTTCCAAGGTTCTCCATTCTCCTCAGACCACTGAAAAGCCACACAAGTCCACAAACAGAGAAAGATAAGGATTATATTTTTTTCCAGGAGAAGAACAACTTTTGCAGTTATGTCCCAAACTTCATTTGTCTCTCCATACTAACTAAATGGCATCTGTTTGGTTGTTGGGTTCTAGTAGTTCTTCATTTGCTATGCCTTCTTAGCCAAATAGGTCATTTACTGCCATGCAGCACCCAGACTTCTGGATCTAACTGAAACTCTTGAAATCAGAATAATATCGATAAGTCAAAGAAAAATATAGTCGCCCTCCTCCCCTCACAGAATTTATCATTTCTTACTCTGGAAATCATTGCCCCCCATTTCTATTGCTGTTCTTTGAGATAGTCCTGCAAAAGAGTATTCAGCACCAAAGTGATGAGCTCATGTTAAGAACTGTTTTCAACAAAATTTCCACCTCCAGATGGCATATGAATTATAATCTTCTATCATGGACTTAACAAGCCATGGGCTGCTGTTAATTGTCACTTCCAGGTTTCAATGTTTTTTATAAGCCACTAATGAAACCTGCTGTTGTTCTTACAAATTGTAAGAAAATTCTGATTTTTAGAGATACACTTGGCACCCTACTTTTCTTCTCACTCTTATTAAATTCCTGCCTTGACTTTCTCCTGTTCATTTCTCACATAATCAGAAATAGGTCAAATCTTGATATTTTATTGAGATTTTCTTCATATCTTTTTCGGGCAAAGTTCTTCAAGGGAAGAACTATAGGCCAAATACCTTCTGCCGTATCTGCTCTTGTTACTGAGAAAACAACTTGTCCCCTTCATGCTTATTATTGTGAGTCAAATGCAAAGTCTCTGGTGAATAGTAAGTAAACAGAATGCATACAATATGAAAATGCATTTAATATTTTATTGTGTTTAAGCTGCCTGTTAGATACCTTACCCCAATAGTAATTTATAATCATGTATAAGAGGCAACTTCCTGAATTTGCATAGCTTAGAAATAGCAAAGCAGAAACAACATGGTGAGGGCAATTATGTTTTTTTTTTTTTTAAACAACATTAGAGCAGAGCTTAGTTGATCAGTGCAGCGTCTGCAAAGTTCTGCCTGTTACTAATTGCAAGGCCTTCAGATGAGGCCCTGAAGAACATGAGCTGCATTAATTCCACTTAATTAGAGAGTTTTTATTAAATTAGTTGTCAGATAATTGTAAAGCAGACATTGGAGCTGGGGCTTTCAGAGTTGCTTGAGAAAGTTTAGGGTACATAATACAAACACTACTTGAATTACCAGGAACAAGGCATTTGCGTCAGCGCAGTTTCCACCCCAGGACTTCTCTGCTTCCCCACTCAGCACCTCACACCCAGGCAGGCACTCGCACGCTGGGCTTTGCCAAACTTGTCCATATGTGTCAGCAGGGCTCCAAACTGGAATAGGTATACACAAAGTGAGGTTTCAGAGGGCTAAAAGCAGGGCTTCAGAAGGTGAAGATGTGCAGATCTCCAGTCATCCCATTCTTCCCACCGCAGCAGGCGTTTGGAAGAACAGAGCAAGGTCACGCCTCAGAACTGCAGAATTGCTTGGCCAGTCCCATGTGTAGATGGGCTCTCCAAGGAAGTTACTGTAACCTCAAGGCCATATTCGCAGCTGTAAAACATCTACACGGCCTGGAGAGAAGGATCCCTCCTTCAGCCTCCAAGGCATTTCCCAGCACAAAGTGCAGCTGTTTGAGGTTTGTGGTGGGAATAATGTGGAATTACAGCTTTTAAAATCCTGCCCTTTTTATAGTTAATTGAAAAATAAATCTGATTGGAACTTACTACAGAGAGGTCAGATAAACCAGAAATGTGGTTTGCATATTTCCTTTAGATACACATCAAACAAAAAAGGATATTCTTTACACTTATAATTGGCTCTAGTAATAGGCTTTATACAACAGATTTAAATTCCCTAGGAAGAGACTTGTTCTCTTATACATGCCTCTGAAAGAAAAATAACCTGATAATGCAAGCTGAAACCAGGTAATTTAATGAAGTTATGCACCACAGCAGTTACACAGATGCTTGGCATTGCTAGTGATCCCTTCAGATTGATTAGAAAGTAGAGAAGAGCAGCATATTCAGAGCAAATTACATCAGGGCAGTCTGGCAGCTCGGGGAGGGACACACAGGCAGTGTCACTTGCCTGCTCTACACTGAGCTGTTACACCCCCTCAGCCACCAGCTCTGCTCAAGCCTCACTCCTTTACCTACACATCAGAAAAAAGTTATCCTGGCTCCAGGGTTGAGCATACACTATAGAACTGGATCCCTAAGTTCCAAGTAGCTTTTTAAGCCTCCAACTGCATATTAAACCTGCTCTTTATAACGTTAATTGTGCTTAAAGGACAAATTTTACATGTACACATATGAGATTCCAATATGCTATAACCATGTATGCAAAGAAGAAAGAAAATCCAAGTAAAGTCATTTTTCAGGCTTTCTTTTGGTGTGCTACTAGAGTAACTCCTGCTTTGCCTTTAGAGATCTCCTCTCTGACTCCATGCACTAATACGGAAGCAAGATGGAACTGTGTGTATATTGCATAAAATATGTATGCTCAGTACATTTTAATCAGTCATGAGCTTCCTGAATTCTATTTTCCTTGCCACGGGAAAAGCTATTGTTTTTCATCTGTTTAAGTAAATAATTCAGAAAAAATGCTATGTTCTTCCAGTGTTTTGGAATGTGTATTTTGGGGTAAGAAAGTATTATGTCGGATTTACCGTACTTTGATACTTTTGTCTCAATTTCTCAAGATAAAACTCATATTCCCCCTGCCCGAAGGAAGGGAAAAAAAATAAAATATCACAGTAACTTAGGGTTACATTGTACAAACAATATTTACATTTGGATATTATTAAATCCCACCATCAGTAAAACAACCAATCACTAAAAGCTATTAACCACATTCAGTATTTTCTGTTGATTAAATCAGCTGTCCTGACTTCTGTTTCCATGCACTGGATGACATTATATGCCTATTAGTATTGTGGGCCTTAAGTTGCAATATTTTGTTCTGGATGTGCATCTGGTCTCTCGGATACTTTGAAACAACTACACGCAGAACTATGTAGCATAGGTTTTGGCATATTTTCCATAATAGTCTATAGTAATTTGAGTCACAGATTTGCATGCCCACAGGAGATGTTACTGAGGCCAAAGGGAGTTGTGAGCATACCGTAACAGGCCCCAAGTCTTCCAACAGGAAGCACAACAGCTGGATTTATTGCCACCACTAAGCAAATAAAAACATGTAACTGATGCAACATGCTTCTATAAATGATGGATTAGCTATATTAATTATAGGTTACAAATAGGTTGAATATTCAAAACATTAACCATTCTGTAGTATGATTAGTAGGGTTTCTGTTTTATTGGATTTGTCTGGTATGGTGTTAATTTCATTTAAGAGAAACATCTCTGCAGCTGCTTTTCCAGCAAAGGCAATTCCTTCAGCAATCTTTTTTTTCTAGACATACTGGATCAATTTCTCTTGAAGGTCAGTCTTTCAAACCATTTTGGGCTCTGGCGAAAGCAGTGTGCTCTTTCTGTTGGTCAGTCAAACCAGGTAACTATAACACATTTCTTGAGGGTTTTTTTTGATCATTTAACTCTCCTTTTACATACTGAATTCTTGCTTAAATGTTTTCCTGATGTGAGCAGACTTTCAACATGCAACACAAGGTAAGACCTGTTCTTAGCAGCTAGAATTTTAAGTTTCACCTCCCATTCAGATTTTCATGCAAGTAGCTTTAGCAACTACTCTGATAACACTTATGAAATCTTCTGAAAAAAATGTACAAGCCAATATACAGGGGTTCCCCCAAAGTCTCATTCCTTGTTTCAGTTACTGGGGTGAGGCTCCTTTGAAAATCTGACCCTAAAATTGTCATTTGCCTCACTCTCTCAGATGTCTGGACTCCCTATGTAATCCAAGTTGCATACAGCAGAAGTAATCCTGATTTCAAAGGAAAGCAGAGCTGAAAGGTCAATCAAATCTCAAGCTATGCTGCCTCAAGCCTTTTGTCTTCCAAAGGAGTGGCTAATGACTTGTTCTTTACGACTGGAAAGTGATCAAATATGAAGGCATGATTAAGAGAAGAAAAGTCTTCCACACCAATTACAGTTTCCATGCTTTTGGCTAGAAGCCATAATCCAGCTTCCAGGGGCAGCCCAATGACTTTTCAATTGCCTTATGCTCTACATGGTCAAAAGGATGGATGCATGCTATCAGTTTGCTATTCTATAAGCTTGAAAAGAGAGAAATTGGATGGGCATGCAGCTTCAGAAATTCTGTTGTAACTGAACTGGCACTAAAAGTTGTCCAGAAGGTCCTTTGTGCTCCTGCAGGTTTGTGGCTCTACCTCCACACCACCTGAGCACAGGAACACTTCAAAGGTAAGGCAGGGAGAAAGGGAGCAGAAAGTACTCCGATGATCCCAGCTAGAAGAATGGCTCCTCTGATAAAACATCCATGTGGCTGCAGTAATTTGCATTAGGAAATAGCTTGTTCCACAAAAGTCAGAGAGATGGTCTGATCTCATCTATTTGATAAAAAGTAAATTGGAATCCCGTGCCTTTTTCTGCATGGATTATTAACAAAAAAGTTGGACCAAACAGCGTCTTAATTTTGCCAAACTCTTTCTGTTTTTTCACTTACTGGCTTATATAGCTGTGATCAGCAGCGCATTAAAGGAGAATTGTGCCAATATGGATCTTTCCAGTTCACTAGCAGTAATTAGATCTGTGAGCACGAATATAAATCTAAAGATCTGAGATCCAAATGGCTGCTTCTAGATGCATTTCTATTTACTGTCTCAAAAGCCCTCTTCATGTCTCTTTTAAAACAATGTATTGCATTCAGATTATTCCCTAGGATAGATTTCCTGTCTTTTCACTTCATGCCCGTTGAAATGATTTGGCTTGGGTATGCAATAGTCCAGAGGATATGACCTACAGATGTCACAAATGGCATTAACTCACTTAAGTGGTAGACAGCCAAGCATGGCCAAGATTACAGACATCTTCAATGAAATAGCTAGGGTTGGGTTTTCCCCTTCAAGCAGACAACTAAAAATATAGCTTGCCTTAAAAGAATTGAAGAGGCTTAAGAAGTGGAATTTCCTTTTGGATTTCCTTATTTCCTTACAAGAGGACTCGTACATTATTTCTCAATTACATTCTGCATTTTGGCATAGTTTAAGAGAGTGGGAGAACAACAAACTTGTTAAAAATGTAAATGGTCCTGTGAGGGAGGAATACAGCAGGCAACAATCAGAACATGGATGTGACTGCAGCTCTTTGTTTTGAAAGCAAAAGTTTCAGTTGAAAATAATTGGAAAATGGATACTGAGAGGATGAACAGCCAGCAGGAAGACCCCTAACTAAGATGGACATGATAGAGTCAATAGAGAAATAGTAGAACATGCCAACTATCTGTATTAAGAATCAAGTATTGATTACCTCTAACATAACAGCACATTTTACAGAGTAGCTCAAAGTTTGGTTTGTACTGGTTTTGGGTTTTTTTTTGTTGTTTGTTTTTTTTTTTTTATATCCAGGACAAGGTCATCTGTAAGGAAGTGGGGCACCAGCATGTGCTGACATGGTAGACACACATAAGCAGTGCTGCATGCAGCCAGGAGTCTTACCAAATCACAGACACACATACACCCCTGTGCTCTTGAATAAGAAAATGGATAACAACTATTTCTACAAAACAGCATCAGTGGACCAAAACAAAGTAGAAAAAAGAAAGCCTTCTATAACATCTTTTAAAAAAATCATTTCCAAAATAAGGAAACATTTTACGAGGTAAACTGCAAGTGACAAGCAAAAATACCATCAAGTCATATTGAAAGCTCTTAAATTTAATGTTTTAAAGCAAAAGGCAAAAGAAAACTTTCAAATTTAAGCTGAGATACAAATTTGTTTTGTGACATTGAGCAATGTCTTGTCCTCTTTGTGCCCCTATCAGCCCAACTGGAAAGTACAGTAGTAAATTAAGAAACACAAAAACAAAAAGCAGGCTTCAATGAGATCCAGATGCTTTATTAAACTCCTGTTCTCCTTAAACACCTTCCAAAGCATAGCTAAATAGAAATACATCTGACAGCTGAATTTCAACCATGCATGTGAAACTGTAGAATTGTCTTTATCTATTTTCCAACAATTAGAAGTTACCATACCTGTTCAGGAATTGGAACCACATTGGGTTCTCCTATCCATAATAAAGGTAATTACAACAGAACTGCACTGATGCCACCTCAAGATTAAAGGATTATATACTTTACGATTGTGTTTATACAGTAACTTATTGTGTGGTTTTCCTTGGCTAGGCAATGTGCATGCTGAGACTGCTTCTTATTACATGAAATTCAATCTTTTCACTGTTACCATGTCCTTTTTCTGGCTTCTAACTCACTTCCCTTTTTGAGCTTTCTATGGGGTTCTCAGTTTTACGTGTTAAGATCACATCACTTTACTAAGAGAGTACATATTTTTTGTATGTATATACAAAATGATGATTGGAATGGAACCTGAGCACACAAAATATGCTCATAACTGTGTCATTAATTCAAATTGTTTCAGTCAGAGTTTTAGCTGAATACACTTGTTTCCTGCACAAAGAAATAAGCAGAAAGTGGGAGAAAGTTATAGGACTGACCATATAACTAAGGACTGATACCACAATGGACATAGAAGAAATTAAATTTGCATGAACATCTACAATACTGCTGCTTTACATCCGTAGCATTTAACTCTGCTACAGCAACTTCCTTTTTAGTATAATTTTTGTAACAAGCATTTGCAGCACATACTACCAAACACTATACCTCATGCAGAACATGGTTGACAATTCTGTTGACTCAGACTGCACCATTAGGAACTAAAAGTGGAGAATGAAGTGAAGAAAACAACCTGTGGCTGCTTCAAAAGCAGTTCCTTCTTAGATGTTAAGGAAATGCTTATGAAGCCCTTACCGCTGTTGAAGTAGTATCCTACTACTAATGAAATTCCTTCAGTTTAAGTGTCATACCTATAGAGCGATGCCTAACTACAAACAGATAAAGGCTTCCCAGATCATTCATTAAAATTAAGATTTCCTAATGTCTACCTTTACTGCAACATGGGGCAATTGCTGCTAAGCTCTGCTGATGTTCCTCCTTGCCTCAATAGGAAAAAATCCTGATAGAATATTTTTACCCCTTTTCTTTGTAAATGTTTCAACCACAGGCTAGGCCAGGAGAAAATATTTCTCTCAGAACTCATTCCTAAATTATTGCGAGCTCTTTACTAGGTAAGCAGAATACCCCACCTGCTCTTAGTTCTTATTGCTGGAACCAGTAAACACCAACTCGAGCAGATTTCAAGCTCAGCATAACTTGACAAGATAATTGGCATTTTCTTTAATAAAGCCATCATCACTTCAATAGGTTATCAGGCTCAGAGCTGAAATAACAGAACATGATCATTTGCCAAAGGACACGGAGAATGTTAAAACATACTACAGATGGCATTGCTAAGTGGCAAGTGACAAAAGACAACCAAGGGACTGAAAACTGATTCATACCGACTGGCTCTGAAATGAAACTGCAGTCACCGTAAGTGAGCAGAGAGACGCTGGAAGCCCCAGGGCATGGTGCTGGTCACGTAATAGGAATATGGCTTCTCACCTTCAATTCCCAGTATTACCTCAGATGGTCCCTGCATGTCTCCTGCTACGAGGCCACATCTCATTGCCACCTAGCGGCTAAGAAATATATTTTCAACCTTAAGTCGTGGGGTGTAAATAGTTTCAGGAGGTGGTTGTTTTTTTTTTAATTTACATACTGTTTTGAGATCAGTCCCCTACCATAACATTCACATAAATGCAGTAACCACCCACACCAGCAACTTCAACTTTCATTGGATTGTGAACATGACTGAAAATATGCTCTCTCACAAAGTCAAAAAAGCTGTAAGAAAGAAAAACAGCAAAGCCAGCAGCTAGATTTCTATTTTTCAGAAACATCTCACATGGCATGTTGCTGATTCTAAAGCAATATGAAATCACTCCTAGATAAGAAATGCCAGAGGGCATTACTCCTATGAGGAAACCCCCGATTTTAGCACAGTTCCTCACAGCAGTCAGGCAGACCGAGAGACACAAGAAAGATGTGCAGTACAGAACGATTGAAGTGCACATAGATAGAAAGTTGCTACTTGCACTGATACTGGTTTTGCCTTGAGGCAAGACACTTAGTTCTTCTCTTCTGGCTGCAAGATGTGATACAATCATGAACAGAAATACTGGAAGTTAAACCAGGGAATGTTAGTTCAAGAAAGGGCATCCTTGGTGCGTGTATAAGCTTCCAATTTAAGAATGACATGGAGCTAAGCACGACCTGAAGTCAGACCTGTATCTCAGCAGTTGCCTGATGCTTATGTTTTATTATAAAAAAAAATGCTAGAAATTATTCAAAATAAGATCAGAGGCATTTACTTTCAGACTTTCATCTCTGCTCCGCATATGGCTCACTAACTTAAAGTGCAAGAAGAAAATTGGTACAGGCTAAAAAACAAGCTCCATTTTTATAATAGCCTGACCTCAACCCCTAAAATCCAGTATTTCTTTCTTACAGTACCATAAAAAAAACAATAAATCACTTCATACCCCTTTGCATCTCTATTTTGCAAACTTCCCTGCCCCAACACGTCCCATCAGAACAGAGCAGTTGAATAGTTGCGGCCAGACAATTGCCAGTTCACATGCCAAACAAAAATGCCCTTTAAAAGACAAAGCCAGCTGTAAATACCGAGTTGTGCAAGTGCCACAGGAAAGAATAAAATCATAGGTTTGACCTTGCTCCACCCATTTATTTTGGGCAGAACTTGCCTAGAAAAACGAGTGGGCTTGACCTCAGTTTCAAGAGCATGAAGCTAGATCATCTTGACCAGAGCCTTTGATGTCAGTGAAGTCATGCTTAATTTACCCTAGCATAACCAGAATTAGAATCTAGCCCAAGGGTAAAAACATCTTTTAAATTCCCAGATTAGTCCTCCCCTTGTGCAGGTCTGTAGCTGCACCACAGTGGCTGTTCTCCTTATATCACTTATTCCTGTGACTTGGAGTATGTAATTGTTTCCTTCTAACCACTGTGTAGGAGAGATTCTCAGGGTCATAGTTAATCATGGGACTTTGCTCAGTGAACAGGAACTTTTCTCCCAGCCTTCTCAGAAGATCTCATTTATCTGCATTCTCTTCTAATTGCATACACCTACATCTGGGCAGAACCAGGGAAACCCACTGGGCAGGGTAACCTACATTTTCTCTGTGTCTGCAAAGTCAATGAGTAGTTCTGAAGTAAAAAAAAAAAGTGAGAAGAAAATATGAGTTGTATATACATTAGCATTCTTTAAAAACCAGATTCCCCTCCCCAGGCCAGGAGGACTAACAGTCAAACTATTCAGAGAAGGAAACACTTTATCAGCAACAAAAAAGGGTGATGAGGAAGTAGGAGCAGAAGACACTAGACCAAGTGAACAGAAAGCAAGTTCATGATTGCATTTGGCTGCCAAAATATCTTCCCATTTCTCCCTCTCCTGACCTTTAGTAAATTATATCCCACACTGTTCTTTCTCCCCATGAAGCCTTACTGAACATTTACTTTCCTCTGCCTTACAGCACGAGTTCAATACAGAAAAGCCAAACAAGCTGAAAAAGTTTTTCAGAAACAGGCTGGCAGATCCACAGTCACTGGTCACAGCAATCTCGAGCAAGCTTTTTCTAAGGCTGCCTGGGAGCTGAACTGAGTGGCTGCATGGAGCACGTTTCACTGTGGCTCCTACTGAGAGGACTGAACAGGCTGTGAAACCTCTCAGACACCAAGAGCACGACTGCAAAAGGCCACATGCATCCTGCTCTAATGTCGACATTAGCGCTGCTTGGAGCAGAGGAATTGGACTAAATGACTTCCTGAAATCCTTCCAACGTAGATATTCAGAGATACTACTAACATCTTTAAAGTTTCACCCTTTTTTAAAAAACATCAGTTAAACACAAATACAGGAACAGAACCCCTCCAGAAATAAGCTGTGCACTATTAAAAAGCATGCTGTAATAAAACCTTTAAGTGAGTCTTAAGTGACTATTAAACACAGAATAATGTACCTTCCTACAGACAGCAATGAAATTGAGTACTAAGCACTACAGTCAGAATAAAATAATTTTGTATAGATGCTTTGAAATTTCATTATTAAAATAAAAACAGAGGACATTTTTCCACTATATATAGGATGCCATATGAAAAATTCATTCCCGCATTTCTACTATAGACTGGCTTATTTGAGCTGAAAGGAACTCTATGCTTAGGAGAGCAGAATTAGGTATAAAGCTTCTTGTAAGTTGCTAGAGAGAAGGGAATGAAATCTACCCAAACTTTCACTACTTTACCAGTGCATACTAGACCAGCCTTAACTTCTTACTTGGGATTAGGCCTTTCCGCAATCCTTGTTGTCATCAGAAGTCACATCCCTGCCGTGTAGGATTGGCTGCAGTAGCTCAGAAGCAAAACAACCAGCACCTCCCAATCAGGTCAGCTCAGCTGGCTGTATCCCCACAGAGGTGCTAACCTTGGGATTGGGGAGAGATCAGCTTTATAGTTAATCTAAATTAGGGGCACCTGCTAGATGTCCTCACAGCCAGCACTGATCCCTCTACCAGCACCCTGCCCTGGGCTGAGCCGGAGCACTTTAAGCCAGGACTGCACAAATGGGCTTGAGTGGAACTCGCCGTCCTGGATCTACATCATGAAGGGACTCTTCCCTCTTTGGAGAATTTAGAAGTAGTTGTTTAAGCCAGCCAGTATTTGTTGTGCATAAAACAAAGCAGCGTTAATTCAGGAAATTAATCATAGACTTGCTGGCTTTCTATACCAGGCTTTATCCATTAATCTGTACTCGCAGCAGAAACTCCGTAAGTCACATCGGTAACTGAGACAGTCATTGTGAAAGTCTGATAACAGAGAGCTGGAAAGCGCACAAGCAGTGATAAAGGAAACAAATCAAGGTTATGGTGTCACAAAAAGAACTTTGTTGCTTGGCCAGAAAACAGGGTTTCTTTACAATATTACTTCCTCATTGTCTAGTGAAAGTTTTGTACTACAACTTGTAAAAGTTGCAAACAAGCCAGGTGAACCTATTGCAATATTCTCTATCTAGCAAGATCACCACTTCATATGTGCAAGTATGTGGTTCAAATAAGTGTAAGTTAGCGATGCCCTGTACAGTGCTAGAGAACAAACGAGGTAGTAGAGGTGCTGCAGCACCATGTGCAAGACGAAACTATTTTACTGTATGTGCAGTACCGAGAATCAAACTTTATGATGACATAAAACCAATCACATTTTATCAATACAATGCTAAGAAACAATCCACCCAAAGCCAAAGCCATTGCACTGCCTTCCTGGAACTTCTGCCTGAAGTTTATGCCTGCCATGAGGTTGACAGAGACGCTGTGCTGGTGAGAACAATTCTGGCTGGTTGGACAGTTTGGTTTGCTGCACCAGCCCGTTTAGTTCTGCTTTATCCTCACTGTCTGCTCCCCTGAACAGGCCAATCCCGGTGGCTTGTTGGACATTTGTACTCCAATAATGCATTGTAATTATAATACAAGATCATATGTTTGAATCTACCTATGCTCTTTCCATCTCTGTCTGGACGGATGGGCACTGGTAGATTTGGCTATAAAGTTTTAAGGCATTATTACTCTCAGCTGTCCACTAACCTTTTTCTAGAGGTGATTGCCCCATGGCGAACACATGCCAGTCCTGCAGCTTCTGTGCTTTGCAGTTTGGCAAATTTAATTGCCATCATTTACTTCTGTAACTCCTGCAAGGTAACTTCCGCAGACAGATGAGATAGACACATGAGAGTGGGAACGTAATAAATCACATGCCTTAATCCAACAGAACTCATCCATCACAGCCAGAAAGGCCAATATTTCAGTGACAAGAGAATTCAGATATACACCCCCAAAAGTTCCTTCTGACATGAAGCTACATAAAATTTAATAACAAGTTCTTCTATTTTCTATTTGATCAGTAGACGGATTGAACTTTTTTTTCTGTGTGGTGTTTCCACTATAGGTCTACATGAAAAGTGGGGTCTTGTAGCCTTCCATTTCAAGCACCTTGATGTTCTTCCTATAGTACAAGTCAAACTGGCCCTAACCCAGTAAATAAGTATTTCCAGCGTTGCTACTTTCTCTATATCCTGCTGAAACGTAATGACATCACAGCAACAGTTCCAGGTGCTCTAGAGATGATGGGAAAGTATAAACAGTGCTCCATCTGCAGTTCATTTGCTATTGCTATAAAACAAAGACCAAAACAAGCCTTTGACTGATGGTTGGTTTCCACAGTTCGGTGGCAACAGCTTTGCAAATGAACTATTTCAGGCAAGAGCTGGTGGCAGTTATTTGATAAAATGCAGCAGTTCTGATAATACACGAATTTTTTAACATGGACTTTGTAAATGATAGTATTCAAGGACAAACTTGTCAGGTCAAATTCGACCCAGGTGTTGAACGTGTAAAAGCTGAGAGGTAGAGATTACTGCAGGAAAGATTAATGACACCATTAACACGAGTATGTGGAGATACATAACAGTGCACAGAGGGAAAGTTTTGTTTGGAGACATAGTAAATGAAGTCTGGGTATGCTCTAGGGATATTTTTGTTCCTTTTGTGTACAGAAATATTTTATCTCAGAGTTATTCAAATGTACTTGAGTTCCTATAACAAAGCTTTAAAAATTAATTTTTAAAATTTTACCCAATTATTCAGTTACAAGGTAAAGGTCAGCACAGTCACCCTGAACTGAAAGTGAAAAATTCTCATAATATGCACAGCTGATTCCTGTAATATGTTTTTCATGATGCCACAATGAAATAAGTGTGTGATATTTTTAATTATTATTATTCCAAATGTGTAAAATTCAGCTCTGAATCTTCTGGGAAAAAAAACATTTTGTAGTTCATCAGATGTGAAGTACTAATGTGTAAAGAGCACAGTTCTTCTGTCAAACAATAAGAAGACTTTGAGCAATTGGGGACTATATTCTTACATTGTGAAACCAGCCAAGACTCTTCTAATATCATTACTTCATTCATTTACATCAGCTGAACAGACGGCATCTGCGGGCAGTAGGGCCACCCAGGGACAAGGGGCAGGAAGAGCAGTTGAACTCGCTGAGTAATTAGAGGGGTCTTTCACCTCATTCCAGTGGAATAGACATAATAGACAGGGGACCATAGTTTCTGCATGTCCTCTTTTGAAGCTCTGAGCATCCCTGTCTGATGTTTAGCTTGCTGCCAGAGCTTGGTCCCAATATCCAAAATTGCTAAGTATCTGTCATCAAAGCCAGATGGTCTTTGAGTTTATGGGCACTTGATACACAGTTGGTTAAGTTCAGCACTACAGCCAAAGCTCCGTATCACTTGACCAAAGCTCTGGGCTCCTAAGGGTACAGTAACACCACCTCAGTGGCACTGAGGCCTCTGCAGTTTCAAAGTTTCACAATGAAACTGGCAAAGCCAAGAAGTATTTCTTCCCCTGACTTCAATTCGTCCTTCATTTGCAGCTGGTCCGGTCCCTGCCAACACTGTTAGGTGAAATTCTGAGATCTGCTAAGAGATTTTAGCTCATCTTCCCGGCATTCAACAATTTCAGTTTCAGGGACGTTAGGCCTAAGAAGCAATTCTGGAGGAAACTTGATTATGAGAACATGACATAATTTTTTCCAAGTTCAATGAAAAATTCACTCAGTCACACTCTCTACTCTGAGCTCTTCTTCAGTTTTCCCTGGTTTTCCTGAGGTGGGTAAATAATTCAGTCAAACATAAACATAATCAATTTTGAAATCTGCTGAATAAAGGAGCCAGTCTTTTTCCTAATGACCCCCTGAGTCTCGTTTTGTTTTAAGTAGAAATGCTTTGTGATTAAAGCACTGGGTATTACCAGAGTGACATCTCATTCCCAGACCAGCATGTGAGGATTGCTCCTCACTCCCAGGCTCTCTGTTTGCAAAATTCCTGAATGTTCCTGGGCCTTATTCCCTACAGATGAGGCCGGACTCTTCCACTAACTCTGAAGGCCAGGCTGTGAACTTGCTGTACTCAGATTTCTCATCTGCAAATGGTGTTTATATACATCTCAGAAATGTGAGAAGCACGAATTCAAATACTTCCCAGGCAGTCAGAGATTTTGAAGGAAGGTGTACATAAGGGCTACCTGCACAAATCCACCAGGTGTGTGCAGGGGTTATCTTCCCTTTTACCCCACTGAAAGTCCCTGCCATGCGATGTGGCCATAATTGCGTTTCACTTTTGATTGGAGGTGCTTCTACTCCAGAATATCATAGGAAGGTAAAGAACCTGTTGCTGTTCAAAGTTCAGTGCTGCTTGGCCATTTCTCTTTTAAGTATCTTTCAGGGTTTCTAATTGAAAGCTTGACATTATCTACTCATTCATTAAAATATTTATTGTCTAACTATGAACTTCTGCATAACTTGGTCTTTTCTTAATCATAGCCTTTCACTCCTTTTCACAATGAGCAACTGGAATTGCACCTTCTGTTTTTTTCTAAACAATTCATTCATTCATACTGGCAACCAGGATATAATCTCTCCTTTCCAGCTGGGAACTGCTTGCCGCAAAAAAATTCTACATGCCAGAAATTTAGCAGGATGAATGAAGGCAGTGACACGTATTAAGCAGTATGCCATGTTTTGTCTAGGTATGAAATTTCAGAATACCTGCTAAAATGCAAAATGGGTGTGTAACTCCATCTACTTCTCCTTTCCTCATAATTATTTACATGGAACCACTGGAAGACAGCATGTCATAATATTCATTCATACTCGCAAACCACAACCAAGGAGAAAGCTGAGCCAGGACTAATGCAAACAGACAGAGACAAGTACATCTGGTTGTGAATAAACATCTAGTTTTTTGCTTCCTCTCCCGGAAACTTTCTGGACTTGTGTTCTACCTCAGTTTATTCTTTCAGAGATGAAATGGCCTGCTTTGATACTTGCATAACATTTTAAAGCATCCTCAGATTTGGGCATCATAGAAGACTTAAAGTGTACTAGAGAAAAAGTAGAACTAATTTTTAGAGCTGGTAACCTGAAAAGAATCATATTCATATAATCAGTTCTACATATAGAAAACAAGTACTAATGGGGTGAGGCACTGTGCCTGAGGCACTATGGGAGCTGAGTTAAATCCGCTCTACAAATGGTCAGGTGATCCCAAGGACAACTTGCTTTGCACACCTGCAGCACTGGCAGTGTTTTGGAAGGGCAGGAGCAACTAGCTTTCAGGCATAGGGCCAGAACTGTGCTTTCCCACAAATAATAGGAAGGTTAGCTAAAGCAAATGCAAGAAAGCCAGGTTCACAACACCAAAATGGCACTAGGCACCAACCAGCTGAAAGGAGTCTAACCAACATAAAAAACTCATGATAGGAACTGTATCACAAATCACAAGTCACTGGAGCGCTTTCCCTGACTTAGGTGGACCTTGGATCAAGTCTGCAGATTACAATATATTAGCACCAGCTACAAACGTCCAGATTTATTCACCCTCCACCTTAAAAATGTATAGAACTGCTTTCACCATGAGCAGATGGGAACCCTCATGCTTTTTACCACTTGTCATTGGTCTTTTAATGATTGAAGCACCCTGCGTGATAATGAAAGAGTGTTTGGGGGAATATCCATAACAAATTGAATCAAACTGGAAATGCTGTTTGCCTGTTACAGACTTGGTAAATTAACATTAGAAACCTTCACTTTATTTTCTCTGTCTCCATAGCATCGTAACTTGCTGACTATTTAAGTACAATAAAAATTTTAGTTTACTTTTCTCTGAGGTTTTTCAGAGTGTAGTCATTCATCCTTTTTTAACAATATTGCAACAGAACATCACAAAAACATTCACTGGGGAGTCTGGGGAATGGTAAGCAGGAATAGATGTAAAAAATAATAGTAATATTTGTCATAGATGAGTAGATACATTCAGTTATTTCTACTGACTCCTCTAATCCTAAACCTATGTCCAGAGTTGTCACAGAGATTTATTCCAAAAGGAAGGAATTTTCTCAAAATTCAGTCAGTTATGTTGAAAAACTTAATGTAGAAAAAACTGTTACAGAAAGGTAAAACAAACCCAAATATTATCTATTTTTTTAAAAGCAAAAATTCTCTCTGATTGTAATTGATTATTCTGAAATTAAATCATATACAGCAGAAACACAAGGGCTATTGTTATTTACAAGCTAAATGCTACCAGAAAGATAAAATCTAATTATCACCTATGACTTTCAGTGGCCTGCATGTGCTCTTTATTTATTTTTTAATTTAAAATCATTTAACATTTACCCATAGAACTTAATTTTGTAATTTTTCCTGTTATGTTTCTTAGTTATGTATCTCATCTCTTTTCTAGAAGAATGGACTGAGCTTTCTTATAGAAAGCATTTCCATAGGTTGTTCATAAATCCTTCAGCAGCAGCTCTATGTCTGTTCAATTAATCTATTGTGTAAATAAAACAGCATTTCAAGTAAGGATGAACATTTGCTTTGCAGATATCCTCCCTGCACATCTGCTCAAACTGGAATCCAGAGTTCTTTTGCTTTTAGCACACAAGCTTGCAAATAAAACCCTTGATTGCCAAAATTCACAAATCAGAGTGCTTTTCTACATCTGGACCTATGTGCATAGGTACTTGGACATACATAACTCTCCTAAATTTGAGAGCTCCCAAATTTGTAAGATTAGGAACCTTTTTTGGCAGATGGCCTTGAATGAACTAGGCTTACCTGCAGAAAGGAAACAAAGATAAAAGTTAACCATATTGGGAGGTTTTACATTTTTTGTGTAAGAAAACTTATCTTTCAGTTACATTTGCCCACCTCAAACGAGATCGCCACAAATCTATCTGCCTTATTATTGGAGTAAATTAGAGACTATTTATATCCAGAGCTTTGAACATTTGCTGCCTAGTAACACAGGACAAGACTAAGGAGCAAAAAAAGGAGAGAGCAGTTCATAGCTCTCTGATAGTTGGTGCTTTTTCCCCATCCTGGAAAGTTTCACAAACAACTGCTTATTACATTATGGGTTTGAGACCTCATTCTGAAACCAGTGGTTTGCAATTTGGTTTGAAGAAGTTTGCCAAATCTGGTACTTTAACAGTGTAAAACTAATGAAAGGGTAGGATATGCACAGATTATTGTCAATAAATAGTATGATATGTCAGGAAAAATGATGAAGTAATGAAAGACAAGTATTCTATCAGGATTTAGAGAGTCCCATCGCAGATTAGCACAAGCACAGTGAAGGTCTCCTGTTACAAACTCGAGCAAAGCTGCAAGCAGCAAAACTTTTATCTTGTGCTGAAAAGGTTTTGAGAAGGGACTTTTCAGGAAATTATCATCATAAGAAAAACTACTTTCCCCTATTTGCATGCTGTCATTGTGGTTTAAATATTTTAAGGTAAAATGATTCAGATTAGGTATTTTTCTTATGATTTTTTTTTCCATTAAGGGGGAAAGAGACAAATGTCCTGAAAAGGATTTTGTGTAGTCTTTCAAGCTCCGCTGTTGGAAAGGGTTAGTAGCAAGCTAAACATATCTTGAATGTCAAGTCATTTTCTTTGTTATGTTTCATTGCAGTTAGGCTTGAGTAAACTTCAGCAAACTGAAGTGTGTGCATACACACATCCTGCTGTTTATGGAGAGTGTAATAAATCAGGAGAGCTGAAGTATTGTGACACAGAATAAATACGAAACTGTATAAACAAATTGCATTGCAATTGGTAGTCCTTAGATAAAACTTGCGTGTATCCACATAGTGCCGATCTCAGTAAAGACAGGGTTTAATGAAACTGAATGTCAAGTCCAAAACAGGGCTCTAATTCCATTCAAAAGTATATTATACAAACCCAGGATGCGAGTATTTCATTGCTAATCTGGGTGTAGAAAGCTCCAGATTTGTCCCCCCTACTTGAGTGTAAATACAAGCATTTACTTCTGTTTTCTGCAGATCAAAGAATGTGCTAAACTTTATCATTATTGTTTTTAAATGCTCTTAATTAATCTCAGAACAAGCTGTAGCTAAAAGGTCATGATTTAAGTGCTTTAGACTAGAGAGATGCAGCTCCAAGGAAAAGTGTGTTTTTGTGTTGCTAGGGGAACCCTTAATGTGCTATGGCACCAGTCAGATTTTGAAAAACAAGAAATGAAGCAGAAGTAGGTATTGTTTAATGAAAAACATGAAAAGATTACATCAAGGTCTAGAAGACCATTAAGCATAAAAAAGAGGGAGAGACACAACATTTTAAAGAGTATTTTAGGAGAGTGCTTTCATGTTTATTTATAATATTAATTTATTTAAATTATATTTCGTTACTTTAGAGGAAAAGTTTAGACCTGAGCTATTGCCACAGATTGCTTAATGAAAAGGACTAATGATGCTCTGAAGAAACCTCAAAAGTCTGATGTGAAATCAGTTGAATGGTGGGGATTGTAAACCTTTCACAGTATTTTCTTACAAATCCAGAAGTCAGGTGAAACTTTCTTCACTTCAGAATTTGTTATAAATCAGATCTCAACAAATCTG
Source organism: Calidris pugnax (assembly GCF_001431845.1). Classification (NCBI taxonomy): domain Eukaryota; kingdom Metazoa; phylum Chordata; class Aves; order Charadriiformes; family Scolopacidae; genus Calidris; species Calidris pugnax. The sequence goes on from NW_015090920.1 coordinate 14,703,724, forward strand.
TCAATCTTACATGCACAGTTGTGCCATATTTTACAGTAATCTTCTCTGTTCCTTCTGTGATGAAAATCCTTGTGAACTGAACTCTAAAGAAAGACTTTCTCTGTCTGCTGTGGATTGAAATCACTGCTCTAGATCAGAACCAACAGTTACGGGGTCAGGGTCTCATCTGTGCAATGCCCGTTTAGATCTACTGAGCAGATAATCTATAAAAGATGTAGAAATTAATATCAAGTAAATAAGTTTTAAAAAAGCATGAGTAGGACTGTGTACATAATTGAATTTTTGGCCAACTGATCACAATTTATGTCACTTAGTGACACTGACATATTAAGTTAATATAGTTAATCTCAAGCATAGTTTCAAATTCAAAAATACACTTTCTAAATTTTGAAACAAAACATTTTGAACAGTCTCAGAGAAATCTACTTTCTCAGGTGAATTATTTGAAAAAGCAGCCTGAGGTATTTAACAAGTTTCACTGCCCTGGACTGAGGATTTTGGGTGCACAAAGTATATATTTGGAAATATTTTCAAACCTTTAGTTCTGATTGCTCTAAAGCTCTAGATGTGCACCTTCTACTAAAGAAAAGCTACACAATACGGATCATAAATACAGAGTTTGCTCTTCATTTTTCCTTCTGCTGCCTTTCAGGTGAATTGTGATTGGTTGCAATCCAATACTTTGGACAGACCAAAGTAAAATGCAGATCTACTGGTCACAAAAGAAGGAGAAAAAAAGAAATATATAATCTTCTATTAGTTATAGGAAGCTTATTTTATTCTCACATTTAGCAGTACTTCATGTAAGGTCGCCTAGCACAGACATCATAGCCAGTCCATGAAGAAATTCTTTTTCTTCACTATTAGTAAGCTCCATTAAGTAGCATAGGATGCTACTTCTTTATCTTGAAAAAATTTGTCTGAAAACAGAAATTGTTTTCACTGACTGAAGGGAAACAAGGGACTAATCAGACATTATTAGCTTGCTGCAGATTTTTTTTAATGATAGAATTACATTCTGACAAGGTCTTTTTTAATAAATACGTTTAGTAAACATACTTGGGAATTTGTCTGCCAAAATCGTAAGTATTTCTGTGAAATAAGCTTCATGAATGGGTAAAAAACATTGATTTAATACATATTTCTATTGTAGTTCTAAAAAGAGAATACAAGGAAAGTTGATAGAGCAGGAAAATTATTATAGGCTATTGCTTAAAAATTCCCAAACCCATTACAGAAACTATAAATTCTTAACTGTAAAAGTGGGTGAAATGTCTATAAACATGTTTGATGATTTGGATCTGTTTCTCTACTCTGTGTACTTCACATGAGCTTAATTGTCAATGAACCCTACACTGAAGAACTAACAAAATTGTCAAAAGTATTACGAACAACATCTGTAAGTTGGATTGTCCACAGAACCCATAAAATACAAAAATACAAATTAATTTATCAGTCCTAATTCCAGAGTAACATTTCTATGCACAAAGCTCAGATCCAATAGATAATTATTGCATTAACAACTTTAGCTTCTTCTTCTGACAGATTGGAATATTACAGATGTTGACGGTAACATATTAAAAGGTCTAAATTGGAAATTAAAACTAATAAAAATGGGAAATAATAACACTGAAAAGACTCCTTATCTTAAGATCATAATATTTATTATTTGACCTTTTCTTCTTTGCATCAGACACTTAGGAAGAATATAATGTCATAAAGAAACTTCCATAGGGACAAACTTTATGATAGATCATTTCTTTTGAGAGTATCATGCTTGCATTAATACACATGAATTAACTCATAATAATTTATCATACATAAGTCTGTGACTTTAACTCTGCTTTCAGTCATGTAGCCCAATGCATCAGACTTTTCATACTACTGTTTGACGTCTACTAGACTTTTGCAATAAATGTGTGTTTCGAAAGTGTTATAGAAGAGGGGAAGAAAACAACATTATTTATTTCTTATTATTTATGACTTGTTCCAGGTAGGAGTCAGCTTGAATCTCAATTTTGCCTCTTTCAAGCTAACTGTTTAGTTTCACTTTACTTTTAGATGCTTCAAAAGCATTAGTAAGAGAATATTTAAAGCTAAATAAGGCATATTTCAGTTGAGTTTACTACAAAGAACAAAGTATAATCCATAAAGATTGCAATTCATGACTGTATTTTTCCAATATTATATTTCTATAATTGCGTTAACTTTAAGAGTACTACACCAGCATGTAATTAAATAGCACATTGGTGGCTAAGTGCTGGAACAGACAACCTTGTCATGAGCCAGCTCTGTTGAAACCAGTGCAATTACATGAACATCAGCCAACGATCTGTTCTACTCCATCATATTCTGATATATTTGCATCCATGTATATACCTCTAGCAATACAGCATGCATCAAAGCATAGCCCAAGAAGAGTCACAGAGACAGCTGGCCCTGCAGAACATCCCCATCCGTGGCCAGTCATGGGTACTTTTTTAGGAGAGAAGCATAACAAACTGCGAATGTATCATGTGCGCTTTCTCTTGTATGGTTCCAGCTTTACAGGGAGCTACTAGTGAATTAGTGACCTCTTGAGGCACAGTTTGCATCCATGTCTGGGTACTCTGTATCCACTGATAATCCTACTCTAATGACATTTGTTAATGCTTTATGAGCCGCTTCCTATTTCTGACTTCCATGACATGCAGTGGAAACAACACCCACAGCTGTGTGAAAAACAGCTCCTTTTTATATATTTGTAACCAGCTGTTTGATACTTTCATTAAATCTTTGCTAGTTCTCATCATAGGCAGTAAATAACTGGTCCCCCATTTTCGTAACCACCTCTTTGCCTTTCTAATGTCCCCTCCCCATCGAGTTGCCTTTAGAACCACCCTCTTCTTATTTCCCTCATTCCAGGCATGTATCACTAAGGTCATATAGGCCTGAGTGGTCAGTGCTTTACCCCTTCCATGGCCATTACTACATACAGGGCAAATAAAGTGCAGATTGGTTGCAAAGCAATCCTGATTCACAAGGATTTTATGCCCAAATGCATGACATAATATATATTTAATCATACAGGAACTAACCACTGCTTGATGGAAATCTTCCTGTCTCTCGTAGCATCAACAGAGCAAAATTAATTTATACCAGATGCACATCTGGCCCAGCCTGTGCAAAGAAGCAGTTGAGGTGGAAATTTAATATTTAAACTAGTACAAACCTACAGAGTTCTGCAATAAAATTAAATTTGGGTAAAGGGTTAGTTACTACTTTGATTATCTATTAAAGATGGCTTATTTTTACAGCAAACAGAAAATTGCAAATAATTTATATCAACATTTTTGCTGCTAATGCAGTGTCAATTTCATGACACTTACCCTAAATGTATTTATTATTGAATTGGATGAGTGACACGGTTAAACATGGTGAGACAAATGACCTAGCACCTTAGGTTTCTTCCCTGCTTTTCAACAAAAGATAGACATAGCCGCAGCCAGCCACATACATGAACTATTTATGAAGAGATGACCTTCAATACATTACAATCTTCTTAAGAAGTCATAAACCCTGAAAATCAGGGAAGATGAGAATAGAAATATTCACCACTAACCACGCTAGACTTTTATGAATCAGGGTTTGTTGAAGATACATTGGGGACCAAGGCTTGAGCTAAGCAAGTTCTTAAAAAGAGCTTATGCATCAGTGCCTTTTCCCCTCTAACTCCTCCAGTTCTTCTCTTGCATTTTCTTCCCCCTTCTGCTTCCTTCTTTCTTTGTATCAGGATATAAGAAGGGAAAACAGATAAACCGGGGCTTAAATTATAAAACTTCTCTTCTGTATTTATTGCCATTTGCAAAAAGTAGGACTGGTCCTGAGGGCAGGTGACTGGTGCCCCCTTAGGGACTGAAGAGTGCGTAGGAGAGCAATATGGTTTGCTACCTATCGTCCTGGCTTTCCTTATCAAACCTTACTCTCCCTACCCTTAATGCACTTTTTCTGTCTTTGCTACTGATGGGTCTGAGTGATTACTAGTTTTAAGATCTGGGAAGGACCTGAAAAAGAACTTTCCCTTCACATTCCAGAGATTTAATCAAATTTCTCCACTTTTGGCTGTTGCCTGGAAGTGTGACAGAATAGAGAGAGAGAGATCATCTGAGTTTCTGAAGTCCTTCCCTGACTTGAGGCACAGCCATGCATTGTGGCACTGGGGCAGGACATGCTGCCCAGTCCCTCAGAGAGTCAGACAACATAACAAAGGCTTAAGTGCATTTTCACCTTCATAGTACAGAACACTTATCATATTCTCCTCACATTATTTTTCTTGGGCTAGTCTGACTTTTTTTTCGGCTCAATTACTCCAATGGGTAATTGGAGCATTTAGATCAGAGCTCTAAGCAGTGTTACAGCTTTTGCTTTTCTTTAGAAGGATACCTCAATGGCATTGTTTCCATACCCACCTTAATTGTATTTGGAAAAAAACCTTCAATATTATGGGAGAATGGTATTGGGAAAAAGAAAAGGTATTCATCACCAACTGGAAAGTAATAATTCTTTAGCTATTTCTTTATTAATCTATCTTAGTCTCTTTATGCGCTGTGTTATTGCCTGCCCAGTGGGGAACTCTTGTAGAATTAGCAACAGATTTCCCAAAGCTTAGTAATGAGGTAATCCTGCACTTTAACTGTGACTAGCAAAATTGTGAGTCCTGCAAAACAGTGTAGATGCTATACAACAAATTGTTTATGCAATTTAAGAAACAACAGCATCTGGAATTTTTACGAGGATGACAAAGCACTGAAATATGAGCAGCTTGGTGAACTTTTTTTAAGAATGGGTTTGAATGAATGATGAAGAATAGACAAGGACTTCATTCTGTAGTAATACTCATTTTTTACTCTTTTTGAAATATCAGCTGTTTCTATTTTTTTTTGTTGTTGTTTAATAATTTTTCTTTATATTTTTGGTCACCAACTAACTAATTTGGCCCAGACTTGATACGGTATCTTCTAAGCACACATTCCTGTCAGTTTGTCTCCATCATCAGCTATCAGGGAGCATTCAGCAACCTAACTTCACAATTAAAAAAAAACTATTTGTGGTAGTAAAAAACAGTCTATGCCCTGATTTTACTAAGATGCATTGTCATGGAGTTTGATTATTGGTATTCTTTTAAAAGAAAATATGAGAAATGGTATAAAAGCAATATAGAGATCTGGAAAAATTATTGAAATATCCATGAAAAATATCTTTCCTTTTGGATGCTTTGAACAATTATTATTCTGTTGGGGCTATCTCTGGCTCTTTCTTTTTGCCTCTGTATTGAACTCCCTGAACTTTGTATAATCATATTGAGATTTGACTTGCACCTGATGAGCACACAAAGTCACTTTTGAAACAGATCCAGAATAGTTCACCATAATACTAAGAAGTCTATAACCCCAATCTGATAATCCTATATCATAAATTATGGAATGATCCTAAGATTTCTGGCAAGCCAGGTACATAAAATACAAAACAGCTACAAAAATTCTAAAACAGAGTTGATCTTATGGACCATTTGATATTTTTTTATAGTATTTTGCCATGTTTTCATGCCTCATTAGTCCACATAACTATGGCATTAAATCTGTGCCTAAGGCCATAAAAGTGAGCACGAAATAATGAATCCAGGTCTTGTCAGCGGACAGGACCAGGCAGGAAACCTATGTGAAATGCACCCAATTTAGTATAGTTTTCAACACCTTCTATTACTGAAAGTTATGAAAAAAAGCAATCAGTTACTATTAAGTTATATTCTGTCAGATTAGACATGCAAAGTGGACACTCGGTTCTCATACTCCTAGCAGATGACTATGGCCTTGTTATAGCCAGCCAAGCTAGCATTTTCTGTGTAATATTCTTTTTTACTAGGTATTTCCAGCAGGGTTGAAAAGGCTCTCTTTGCTTTTTAGTGCAAATGTGCCCTGTGGAAGATTTTTCTTTTAAAAAATAAGGCAGTAATAGTGGTCTTGCAATGGTGCACTATACATAGTCCTACTAGCAAAGACCATACACATAGACATTTGCTTGGGTGTAGTAAATAGGTAAGAGGGCTAAAGAAGCAATGTGAGGGGATGAGAAAATAAGGAAAGAATATGAATTAAAAAGAAAACAGCTATGCATGAATTATAAAGTAGAGCTACTCAGTTACAAGAGTTTATTTCTGGCCCTTTATCCATAGGATTTTTCCAATGATAACATGGCATGAGCAGTAATAAGACCTTCATGAATGATGTTGCAGACAAATTATGGAAAAGAGATCAGATCCTCTGAGTCTGGGGAGATATTTTATGACTTTGTGCTTATGTGCCGAATGCTTGTCATCCTATCCATACCACTATGACTTTCATATGTTCATGAAACCTTATAATTCTATATAACCAAAATGAGCACTAGTTTACTTTTTGTACATCTCACAAATTAAAAATAATCATAGCATGAATTTTAAAATTGTCTTTAAATTTAATGAATGCAAAACCTATCAATGTTAAGCCAATGAAAGAAGTGTAATCAAAAATAGCGTCAATTATTTACATAAACTCTAGAAAAACCTAGGCTTATATGGTGGCAATGCTTAAAAAAGAAAACTGCCTCCTCTACAAAAACAAACAGTTGCTAGAGGTACTGAGAAAATTGTCCTCCAGTTATCTGAATGTAATCCAAGAACCAGTACAGAACTTCACAATTGAATGCAGCGGACTTCAGATAGCAGATCTTCTGCAGTATCTGCTTGATTTATTCACTTACTTCAAAGCATAGATTCTTTAGAGCAGACAATATTGTATCCTATTTTATTATAATATTGCTATAAATCAGAAGTGATTACTTTAAAGTAAAATAGTCACAAATACAAACCTGGCAAACGGATGAAGCAGTATTTTGCCATGTATTCTACATTTAGATAGTAGCTACTCTATAAACACAAAGTATGCAATTTCACAATCCACAGAAGAGGAGGCAAGTGATCTGTTTTTAATTTTAGGTTTTCTACATTTATATCTGGAAACTGTATATTTTCAGGAATTATGGGATAAGTGGGAGGAGAAACAGGAGCAACTTGCTTTGGCAGGATAAAATACTGATTTCAGGGATAGTTTCTTTTCCACATACTGAGACTTCTCCAGTGGGAACAGCTCACTGATACAGTGAGGACAAATTGAGCAAGATGTCTTCCTACAATGTAAAGTCAGATATGATAGACTACATATAGACTAGACTAGAAATGACTCGATATAGAATTTTGTAATTTATTGCTTTGAAAGGACAAACATTTTGAAAGAATCTTTCCAAAATAAATCTGCAAAACAGCTTGTCATTTTCTTTTATTCATTGCTTTCATGAGACACAGGGCATTATGCTTTCTGGTTGCTCAACTCTATGCAGAACCATTTTCCTGCAGAAAGAAGGGTAATTTTTTTGCAAAAGCATAATAAGCAAAAGCCAATGTGGAAGCACATCTCCAGCATGGATCCACTAAAACTGTGTATTGTGTCTTTGCAAATGACAACAGCAGAAAAATCTGGTACAGGTCTTTCCTCCTGATCCAGTGTTGCTCCAAATGAATTAAAATTGTACATGAAGTATACAATATTCATGATCAGAGATGAGTGTCATTATTATATTTTTCAAAATCTATGATGAAGTTATCAGCTGCTAAAGTCATAGCTTTTGCATTTCAGTCACACATTATACTACTTTTTGCTCAATCAGTACTGGGTTTTTCAGTAGTAGTTCTAGTGGAAAGGAAAAGCTGTGAAAAAGCTCCTCCAGCAGAAGTAGACATAGCATTAAGGTCACCAGGTATAGAGGGATCAGCTAGCACTGACCTTTCTGAACAATAAAAAGCAGAATGAGTTTCTGTAAGGAAGGAAAAACACCTAAAGAAATACCTGTTAGCAGAGAGCAAAGCAGCTCTGTCAGTGCCTTTAGGAGATCTATGTATAAGAGCCTACCCTTGACTTCTTAGTTATGTAGGTTGCTATTTTTAATGGGAATGACAGACAAAAGTCTGGTCATAGCACACAGGTAGACTTCTATACACAAGAAATATCTTCTGTATTTCCTTTTCTTTTCACCAGAAACTTTTGAGTTTTGAGCTATGCAAGATGGATGAATGAGGACATAGCCTTGTCTTTGGAGTTTACACTGTCCAGATTAAACTGAAGATATTTTCCAAAAGCATGTGTTATGTATTTAAGAAAAGAAGTTCACTGTGGGGTGATAGAGATCAACATTTTTTTCCTGGAAGAAGCTTTGTTTAGTTTCCATTAAGTAATGAGCTGCTAAAGGATTTGCTGCTACAAGAATCCGAAAAAAGACACCTTAAACACACTAAAGCAAAGCATTGTCCTGTGGGACAATTCTGTAGTACAAATTGGTGCCAGTAGGCATTCCATCACTGAAATATCAACTAGAAATAGCTAAACACTGAAGATTTGTTCCAGAAACATTCTTGAGAAAATTGTTTTCCTGAAATACATAATCATGCTTATTTTTTTTACATTCCAGTGTTTTTACTGGTTTTGTAGCCTTGACAGGAGGCATGAATCACAAACTTACAAGCAGACAGCATTCTGCATTCCTTTTTGTGGAAAAGCCAGGCCCTAATGATTTTTGCAAGATAGACCAAGGCAATATGCAACATGAACATTGCTTACTTCAGTTTCATTTCCATAAAAATAAGAAAATAGGATGCTTCTACAGTTAGTTAGAGCTAGACATAGACAAAGAAGAATTAAAGTAGTGTCAAAGCCATGTTCTTTATTCTTTACTTAGCTAGGTAGTAATTTGTTTTAAAAAAACCAATTAGTTTCAATGCAATACTCTGAAATATAACATCATTAAACATGAGTAAGAATAGAACAGAGAGGCAGTGGAGTCAGCTGAATTTCATGTTGAGAAACTGTCAGTCAACAAACCAGCCAGCCTTTTCCATTCAAAAAGTCACTCACTATTCATTTCGATAAGATAACCAATGTCAACCCTTCTAAAATTTTCCTGAGTGCTCAATATTCACAATCCAGTATCTGAGCTGTTTGTTCAACTTAGTTCCTTGACATTGTTCTCTTCCTGACTAGTCTGGATAGCCTTCCAGACTAAATTTGTTTGAAACAAACTCTTGCTCATCATTAAATTAATCTCAATTTCAAGTCCAACATTCACTTTCTGCAAACATGTCACAACAAGCAAATGAAAATAAGTGCAAGCATTTGCTGGAAGAACAGTGAATATCTTCTGGTAATGTTTTTGTTGCTTTGCTCCTATCATACAGTCTTCTGTAAAATATACTAGCAGTAAAAAAGTAATAAACAATTGACCAACACGTAGCCATGTATTTAGAAACAGTTGCTTGGAGAAGATTTGAGACTAAGACTTTGCATATGTCCTCAGTTGTACAGGAGGATATGTTTTTTATCTAGCACACACAAGAAGATCTCATCTTTAGTTTCTACTTGTGAAAGCAAATTTAGCGTGATATCAAGGCATAGCTCCTTGCATATACACCTTACTCTGAAACCAGATCTATGTAGACCTCAAAGCGGTGGGTTTAGGCTTACAGTTATGTTGTGGGGCTTTTGGGCTGTAAGAGCTGTTACTAGAGCCAACCCCAAACAGCGAAACTCCACATATGCTTATCAAGAGCTAAGTACACTCCAGCCATACTGGAAGCCCACAGATCTCAGCTCATTCTAAACAAATTGCAGCTAGCTGAAAGCTGACAGAAATAAGTCTTACTGGCTTCAGGTTTGAATTTCACTGGAACAGACTGGCCCTTAAGACACTTATAGAGAAGACATGTATTTTCCGAGGTATCAGGACTCCATGCTGGCAGCCTACCCTTCCACACCAGAATGGTTTTGAAGTGTTTGGACAAACAACTTTGAAAAAAGAGTCCAGATTAAAAGAGTTTATCCTTGCAAGGGCATCAAAAGAAGGATAGTGACACACAGAGTTCACTTCTGCTTGGAGTGCAAAGCTCACCAGTTCAGCTTGTGAGACCTGTCTAATGTGAACAGTATTCTATACAGTTGCATAAGGTTTTTCCTGGGTGAACAGCAGGAAAATATGTTGTAAAGAGAGTAGATCAAGTTCTACAAAGATTTCAATGCGTATACAGTTCAGGTCACCTAATACCACTTCAACATCTCCCTGTAGGACAAAAAGACAAGCATTACTTGTAAAAGGGCTACAAGTATTACTTGTACAAAGTCTGGGACTCCTTCACTTCTTGACTGTTCAAAGTGCTTGCCAACTTGTAGGATTAAACCTGATATTCATAAAGGAGACAACCTGGAGCTCAAATCTGTGTTTCTACTTTGAGTTGGAGTAAGCAACTTAATCCTTCAGTGAGAAAGTTTCAACAGCTGTAAAAAATGGTTTGAAAGTACTATTTTCCCCTAAAGGGAGCATTATGAAGTGAAGCAATTAACACTTAAAAGGGTTTAAGGTTTCAGGAAACTAAGCACCATGGAAATGAAGGGTGCTGTGATCCCTTTAGATGGAATATTTGCATTTGGCAAGTAGTTGAGAACTTTGGCTTTTAGCCTGTGTCTTAGCATCTCTGAAGTGTTATGCATCCTTACCAACATTTTGGTACATCTATGTACCATTTCCAGAGAACAGTTACTCCTATCATCCAAAAGTGGCAATTTCCTTACAAGTCAAACTTTGTTTCACTGTTATTCCATAACATCCTAAAAACAGATACCATAGTGTTTTCCTTGCATTTTTAATTTCAGCTAGGCAGTCCTCCACTCCCTCTGCTTAGAAAAAAATTGAGTACAGCAATGGTTCTGCTTTTGAACTATGGAACACTGAGTTTTACAGTTCACACTTCAGCTACCGTTGTACAGAAAATACTAATGGTGACAGCAATGAAAGGAAACAGCCTTGCTGAGTTGTAAACGCCTAGGTGATCTGCCTTTGTCTGCTGGAGTCAAAACATGGTATGAATGTTCTAAATTAAGAATCAAAGCATTCCATATTTCAGAGTAGAAGTATAAATTAAAAGCAAGCACTTATAAAATACTTCAAGCCCTTGAACAACAGCCGGACATCATAGCCCATTCCACAATCAGTTTTGGACTGGTCCATTAACATTTTATATACAGTTGGGCATACATCTGATAAACACCCCTCCATAGCAGCACTTCTTTTTAAAAAAAAACCACTTTGCATATTTAAACAAAGATGTAAGTAACCTGGGGCAAACTAAAACACCAAATGCAAACACCTGTAGATTTTCAGAACTTTGAGACTTGCATCCTGGATCCAAGCATTCTCACACCGATTTTGAATTTACTGAACGGCTGGAGACATCAGAGTGGATGAAATCCAGTCATCAAATGCTCAAAGTCTCTAAAACTTGAATACTTATCTGGATTTGAAATACATCCTGAGTTTCTCTTTGCACAGTAGAGATAATTTGTACACATCCATTAAATCATACAAACTTTTAAAATGTGCAGGCTTACAGTAAGTATATCAAGAGCATTGGGATTGAAAGAATGTTTCTTGATATTTTAATTATGTATGTTGAAGAAGAAACAATGCAAAGAAGCATTGAAGAAGCTTGAAGAAAGCAATGCAAAAATATGCCATTTTTAATGTGCTTTCAAAGGTTACTCTGTAAACTGCATGTCAAGCCAAACTTTTCAGAATTGTATTCTTGAGAAATAAAGCTCTTGAGGAGATACATAGCCTGTAATGCTACAGTGGCAGTGTTCAGTTTTTAAAAATCCTGAAAAATAAGTCAGAACAGATTTGAATGCTTTGCAGAAGATTTTTTTTTTTTATCCAGGAAAAGAGGAAAGTAAAAGTATGAATCTTAAATATTTAGCATTCATTAGTGTTATGTCTGCAATACGGTCTCATATGACCACATCGCTCATCATAAGTCAGTTAGGGAAAAAGGATCTCAGGTGTGAGTGCAAAGCTGAATTCCTTATCAAAAGGGAAGGATGTATCAAGTGGATTTTCCACTGGGGTCTCTCCTGGGTTCAGTGCTATTCAGTATTTTCACTGCTGACCCAAATGGCAGATCACAGAACAGGCTCATTAGATTTAGAGACAGATGAAGTCTAGCACATTGTAAGTAGTTTGGAGATATGAATGGAAAACTTCAGATGTTTTTTAACTTTTATAAGTGCAAGCACAACACTCCGGAATAATAACCTGCACAGAGAAAAAAACAGGGAAGAGCCGAGGAGGAAGAAATTCAGGCAGGAAAGGGAACAGAAATTATAGTTGCTCAGAAACTGGACATGAGTTAAAAATGACACTGCTGCTAACACAGAAATGTCATTCTGGAATGCAGCTAGCGTGCAAGTTTGCGGAGTAACCTTTTTGCTCTACTCAGCACTGATAAGGCTTTAACTGGATTGTTATGCCTAGGTCAGGGACCACACTTTGAGAAATTTATGTACCAGTCAGAGACATTCCCAAAGATAGCAATAAAAATGATATATGGTCTATAAAATATTAATTAAAATAAAATATTGGGAAAGTTGGATTTTTAGCCTCAAAGACTGAGGGACAACTTGACAAAAGTCTAGTAGATGTGTAGAAAGCTACTTTATGTGGCTACAGAAGTAACAGGCTAAAATTCAAGCAAGAAGATTCAGATTGCATCTTCAGAAACATTTTATTATGAAAGGGCCATGAAGAGCAGAAGAGTTTGATTGAGGTTTTGTGAATCCCTACTGAAGATTTCAAGGCAGGCTGACAAGTACCTGTCATGAAGGAGCCAAAGGTTGTTGCTTTTGCCTTGAATTAGGTGACTTCATGTTCCTGCTGACCCTATGATCGTATAGTTTCTGTGCTCTTTATTTTGCTTAATTCAAAGCACTAAAGGTCATGACGTACACCAGACTGCGAAATACATTTTATTGCAATGAGCCAAGTAAATGTTTCTGCTTCTCCACCTTCTACTTTCACTTTCTACTGAAGGCAAAAAAGCAAATTATTGCTCTTATTTGAGCCAATTGCTTCACTGAAACACCAGCTTCTCAGTGATGATCTGGAAACTTCAAAGCTCAAGCCTATGAGACATGAACAGTTCTTATTCAGATAAACAATGAAGAGCAAGAAGAGCCAAACACATACTCGCTGCTTAAGGAAGGGTGACAATATCTGGCAGCTTGTTCAGAAGGCTCATTATCTAGTAGGATTGAGCTGTCAATGTTGTTCAGGAGAATGATCTGCATGTATTTCACTCAGGCAGACAGAAAGCAGAAAATTAAATCTTGAATGAGGTCATAAATATCTACAAAACATTGTTTGTTTTTTAATTTACAACTTCAAGCAATTGTTACAGCTCAAACTGAAAGGACAGAATCATGCAAGTGACCACAGGAACTAGGAACGGCATATCCTTGTATTACCAACAATGGCATTAATCCTTCTGTGGAGATGACTGAAAAAGTAGGAGTGTAGGGAAAAAAGTATTATTTTTTCAAAAACAGCCTAAGTGTTACATCAAATTCCCATCCACAGCTTGTTTGGAGGTATTGTAGCTGAAAAGCATAAACTGTAATTACAAGTCAAACCATGCCAAGCCAACAAGGGCATTGTTCATGAAGTCACGCCAAATGACATCCCAAACACACAATGTGGTGAGAGGGTTTGCCAACAATTTAAATTTGGAAAAATTATCTCAGTATTTTGTTTCAGTTCAATATTAACATTGTTTAAAAAAAATGTCAGCCCATTGCAGAGTGGCTGGCTGCAGTCCAGGTGCGAAACAGTGATGAAGAGGGCCATTAATGAAAAATGCCAAGCCCTAAGTTTCATGCCATTAATATTTATGACATAGTGTGAAGAGTCTTATTTAAATGCCACTTTGTGTGTGGGTTGGGGTGGAGGAAGAGAGGGATGGAAGGGGAGGAGAATGAAGGTATTTATGCTAAAGTGTCAAGGCGTCTTGACAGGAACAAAGCCCTTTACAGACACAGGGTAGTAATAATTAGTTTAATGTTTGGATAGTTACACTTTCTGTGACCTCTGATTTTAATGGCATAAAATTGTGAAAACTGACTATTCTGTCAAGCTGCCAAGTGGAATGCATTTGGATGGGTATTTGGAAATCAAATATAATTTTTAATCATCATCTATTATTTTGGGCAAATTGCCTAAAGTGGACTGAACCTCAAATGCTTATTTCATGCTGGTCTGCTCCTCCTGAAATTATGTTGTAATTTCAGGCAGACAATATGTTTGTTTAACATGATGCTATAACTCCTACCGCTGCCTGCTGAAGTCCCAAAGATGTCCTCCCTTTGCAGATGGTTGGCAAGAGACTGTGCTGGCAGTGAGTACTGCCCTGGACCCTTACAGGTCACAGGAGGTGATCAGGCATTGGCACATCCAGGACTTCCTTAAGCAATGGAGTTTGCACACTTACTAGATTTAGTATTTAGGTTCCTCCATAATGACACACTACTCAGTACTGTTAGTGTAATCTGTCCTGGAGTGACAATGCTCTGCACTTTGTTGTGTGGACACAGTGAGTCGCTTTCATATTTTTATACAATCCACATAAGATTTGCACAAACTATGTAGCCAGTCCTCATCTCTCTGTTTTTAATTGCAAATGGTCTCATTTTCTTGACATAAATAGTCTGTTTTATGTCATAACTTAATTCCTACAAACTGCTGTGTTTTTTCAACTTATGTTGTTATGTCAAGAAATAAATGAAGTGCACTATACACATCATATTTTTCATGCAAGTGTCTGGCATGTGTATTGCTTACATAAAAATACAGCATTGTTTAAAAAAGAGAAAAATTTAGAGGGAGCTGGTATAAGATATCCACTTTTTTAAAAGCAGCAATTCCTTGGAAATTAACTTTTTTCAAATGACAGTATTTCATAGACTACAAAGTAAAATCTGCTTTTCAAAATCCAGAGAACCATCAAGTGAAATCCAATTTACAGTTTTATATGAAGGAATCCTCATCCTGGAGCACTGAAATGTAAAATGAAATAATATTCCTGATTCTAGAAGTCACTTTTTAACATGCATTATTTGTATTAATCAACAAATTAATATAATTTGCTGTTGCATTATCAACTTACAGAGTTTTCTTATATGTCTCTGATCATTCTTATTGTCTTCTTTAGTCCTGACTAACCTAAATAGGTTACTAGAACCCACCATATGGTAATTTTGGTGTTTTACTACTTCATTTCATTCAATATATCATAAATAATTTAAGATTCGCTTGCTCCTAGGTTACCTCCAAAATATTTTATACACATTGGCCCAAACCAATATTTAGCTCATCAGATTGTCTTTCTTGCTAATTTAAAAAAAACCCAACAAACCCACAACTGAATTATTCCATAACTCTGGAATGTGCCTTTGTGCTATAATACAATGCAAAAGAACCAGCACCTTCAGAAGCATTCACTAAAATTGTGTACTTCCCTTCAGAGTGCCCAACTCAGATTAGAATGATCAACACCCAGAATGCCAAAGCCGTCAATACTCTAGCTGTTGTCAAAATAAGATGTAGATCTCCACCATTCCTGAAAATAAGAAACCATTTACCTCAAACCAAGATCACAAAATGTGGGAACAGTAACTTCAACTGATGCTTCTCACAATATGACCCTGATTTTTAATGCTTGTGTTTAATAAATGCATATTGCCAGAGCCTCACTTTGCAATATGCATTTCTTTGTGCATTATGTACATTCTTTGTTTGTATTTCCTTTTCATAAATTCGTACAGTGGCTCTTGAAATCTGACTTTGACTTTTATACGTTTGCCAGCCTCATCTCAGGGTCTATATTAATAAATTCAAAAATTCTATTTCAAAAGAAACCTCCATTGAAGGAGAAGAAAATCTCTTTGATAATTCTAGGATGGGCGTGTTCAAGAGGCACGCAGGATCCAGGCTGGCTACAGGGCTCGCCCAATGCTTTTATACTGCAGCAGTGTTAAGTTTAAGGGGAGGTTTTCCAGCATCTGGAACTGTTTAGTTTTCACTGAGCGTTTTCTACTGAGCACTGAGACTATCTTATCTCTCTTTATTACCTCTACGCAATGTATGTATGTGTGTTTCAATAAGGTTATCATTCACATAATTGCATCGATCAAGTGACCATTTTAGACACAGTTCTTTGGCATTTGATCAATTTCCTGAAAAGAAGAAAGGTCTTTGATTTCAGGCCTAATGAGGGTCACTGGAAGATGATCCCAAAGAGGCTGAACACTGATTCCAGTGGAACTGGTGATCAGAACATATGAAAAGCAAGTGTTTAGGAGAAGAGTTCAGCTAATAAGGTCCCTGACTCCTAAGTGCTATGCACCTCCTGGGAGGTACTGAGACCCTGCAGCTGCCCCGGCAGATAATGAGAGCTGAGGATGCTCAGTATTTTGCATAACCCAGCTATAAATGCATTACACTTAACTGCATAATCTCAAGGATAAGAGAACATCTGTCATCCAATAACAGCAAACACCATCTGTTTTTGTATCACTATATTCCTACTTACTTGAACAAATGAAGCTCAAGTGACACTGGGAATTGCTTCAAAGAAAAAACAAAATGTACTTACACTTGTTACTTTGCCCTTTTGCACATTTTGAACAGCTATAATGAAAGGCTTCATTAGAATAATTTGCTGTTTGTGCTTTCTCTGCTATCGTTTCAGAATTATATCATTTTTCTCTAACCAACTCATAGAAGATCTCCAAATTAGTTATGAAGTAACTCCCTCCCATTATTCCTGACCTTAGTCAGTAGCCTATTTCTTTTTTAAAGATAATATCAAGAGTCCTTGATCTTTTCAGCTTCTGTCCCAGAGAAGAATGGCTTGGTCCAGCCTTCTGCTTCTCTTTGCTGGTACTAAAACAAAGGAACTGCAAAAGCAGCACAGTGTTAAGCCAAAAATTTTTCTCCAAGACTAAACTAGACCTCTGGAACTTCGCCAAAAGAAATTTACAGTTGAGTTGGTTTGAACACTTTGTACTGTTCATAATTCATACTGATTTCTTATTAATATTTTTAATGTCTGGAGGAAAATGAAATTATGATTTCCTGCACTGTGGAGTCAATTTTTAAAGATGTTCAAATTATCTGACTAGATAATTGTTCCTTTTCTGGCTTTTGGCTACAGCTGTTCCTTCTGTCACTTGATTAAACAGATAGCAGAGCATGTGCTCTGGTCCCAAGTAGGAAATAGTTCTTTAGGAAGCTTTGGGAAATCCATAATTTAACTCATTGCTCAAATATACTCTAAAGGCAGTTAATCCTAACAATTGATGCTATGCTTTCCAAATTTAGCCCTCAAGGGACTGATGTGCTGGGTGCCCCCAGAAGCGTACTCAACTTGAAAATCAAACTTAGGGACTAGCAGTAGAAAAGGATGCTCAAGTAGGCCAAATGAACCAAATATAAACACAGCTCTGAGAACTAAGAGGAAATTAGTGGAGAACTAGAACAGCTTATATAAATCTAGAGAAGCAAAAATATGTTTATTTGGAACCTTAGAATTGAATGTCAATTTTTTATCTAGTGCTTGGTTGAACTTTTCAGTCAGCATATTACAATGTTTGTCATTTTCTATACAGTTTATGCTTTTTATTATAATTTATGATGGCACTTATAAAAACAATCTCTCTGTTTCCCAAAATACGTACAGAGGCAAGCTCTGTCAGTACTTTTTTCTACATACTTGACTAATTATATCCATGCACATTTACCTTCAAAGAATAAAGCACTTTATTTGAAATGCCCATAAGCCACAGATGAAGTTACAGCTTTAAAATTACTAGCATTTCTAAAGCCCTCAGAGTCTTCAACCGCACAGCTGAATCCCACACTTGCATCTCTATTCTCACCGTAAAGCTGAAAAGTTACCTCTCAAGGTAATATTTAATATTATTTGTTATATGTCTTACAGTAGCACTTGAGAACCTGAATTACATGTTCCCACTGTATTTAGAACTGTGTAATATCTGTAATATGAGGCTGCCTTGTAAATTTAGATTGTTCACTCCTAACAGACTAGAGGTAGGAGGGGAAATAAGCTCTGAGAGACAAAATGTTAGAAACCAGCTCTATTGACTTCCCATCCAGTGCATTACACAATGGAATATGCTGACTTTTAGATTATCATGAAAACTGTAGCAGTCTTTGAAGTGAGACTCATCTATTTGTGTGTTATTCTCTAAAAGCCCCTGAAGCACTGAAGGAAGAAGCACTAAGGTACCATGATCCATTTTGTTCCCTGACAAGGTATTGGTGGAGTTTACCATCTCCCCTTTCAAAGAGCAGAAACCTAGTTGACACACGAGGCAGCCACAGTTTGTTCCAAGAGACTATCATTTGGCAAATGTCTGGCCGCTGTAGCTATTTCCCACCAATTCCCCATAATCTTAATCACATATTTAAATACTGGCAACTAATTTATTGGCTTGAGTAGATACAACCAAAGCTAAACACTGTCTGCTCTACCTTGCCAAACAATGGACCTGTAAGTCCCCACCAGCACTCTCCACTGCTGCACAGCCCCTGCTGTGTAATCATATGCTGAATCTGTGCCACGTGGAGCTTGTAAGTGGGCGTTGTCTGCTAAAAAGAAAATTTTCCCTGAAAACTTTTTCTGATTAAGTTCCTGGAAAGAATTACAGTTTTTTGCCTTTTAACAGAAGGCAAGTTCCAAAGTGACAATTTTATTCTTGCAGTGGTAAAAGGAATTTGAAGTTTCCCTAATAACCAAGTATTTTATGGTAGTGTGTGAAAACTCTTGATATATATATATGAGTTTTTCCAGTCTGGTTGGAAAAAAGACTTAAGGAGTCTTTCAGGGATAACATGCAATAGTATCCATTTACTGGTAGAGACTCCTGAAATAAAAGCCTCTTCTCCTGCTGTTTATAACTGACACAGACAAAACCCATTTCTCTCTTTCTCTGATCTCCTTTATATTCTTTTACACTGATCAACTCAGAGTACTGCCTGGTGTCACCTACAGTACAGGAAATTTCAAAAGGAGACAAAATTCTTTCCTGTATAATCTGCAGATGGATGGTAGCATTTTAATTGCCCTGGCTGGAAATGTGAAAGCGGGCAGGGCAATTCGTCTTACTTCAGCAACAGAAATAAACCCTTGTTTGACAGTTTGCTGATTCCTAGCTGATCTCTTAGAAAAGACAAATCAGCAACTTCCTCCACTTCCAGTCTCCACTAACATTCTTTCATATATCAAATGACTTGATATGTGGAAAAATAATGATTCAAAATCAAAGATCAATGCTCTAGTGTAGAAGGCAACTGAAATATAACCTATGTCAGATTAGATCCCATGTATTTATAGTGTACCTTCTGGTCAAATTCAGCTAGATGTCAATGGCAGGCTGGTGTTTCAAGCCTATGTTTGACACACTTCTCCATATGGGATTCTGCATATTTATTGTGAATTGCACACATCTTTCTCCTCAGGAATAGTTTGACATGATATAGCGTCTATTATTTCTCTTATGTAAACATTTTTATAAGTGTTAATGAAGGAAGGCTTGCAATGCCTTTGTAAATTAAATATTTTATGCCTGCTTTGCAGCTGAAGTAATCTGAGACAAAGATAATTAAATAATGTAAATTATTGCTTATGTTAAATTATGAACTATTTTGCTCAGGGATTTTCTTTTTATTTATTTATGTTCAGAAATTATATATATATATAAAATATATATATAATGTTTTAACAAATAATTGGTTATAACAAAATAGTCCTAGATCATGACAGTGGTTGAAATGGAGGTAAGGATTTCTGACTCTGCTATGTCAAGCCACTAAAAATTAGCCAATTAGACAAAATGGCAGAAAATCAGAAGGAAGCATAACTAAACCCCTACTTGCATATGGGAAGAAATCGGACTGCCGGAAACCCTGCTCATGAAACTGAGAACTCGAGCCAATAAGGTACTCAAGTGCCTTTCCCTGGTTCATAGCTCCAGCTTTCCACCCATTTTTCCACAGGTCTTTTATTGCTGGCCTCTGCACCACGGCCATAGATTAATTTGTGAGATGGAAATTCCTCATTTCCATGAAGAAGCCAATTCAAACAGAAGAACATGCTAAACGAGACTGCTGTGCTCCCGGCACACGCTAAGTCCCCCTTCCCCCCATAGCATACCTCTGGCCATGCCTGAGCATCACCTCCCACCATCCCTGCAACACAACTGTGTGGAGACAGAACTGGCAGCCAGGTCCCACCACAGCCTGCCCGTGTCCGCTGCACACTCCCTCCATCCCAGGCGTGCACAGCAGAGCACACTCTGGCTCTGAGACCAGCACTGGCAGCTGGGACATTCTGGGGAAGCACTTGCGCAGGGCTACCCAGCTCTCCCCTGCTGCAGCAGGGCTGGCTGCCTGTGCGTGCCTCTATCAAAAAGTAACAGCCACAAAATATCAAAGACTGTTTTTCCTCTCCAAAGTGACTGCCTGTTGTTTTTTCTCAAAACATGAGTCCATCTGTGTCTTCCCAAGCTATGGACGTGCGGAGACATCTGCGTCATTTTGAAAAAAGCATGTGTGTTTGCTTCTAACGGGAAGTTGGAATTGCCAAGAAATAATTGTCGAGACCTTTTGTTGTTTTCCTTTTTATACCTGTTATTTCACAGCAAAAAATGACCCGAATCTCCTCTCCTTCCAAAGTAAATCTGAATTAAGCTCACAGTTACAGAGGATAAGGTCCTTAAAACATCAGAACAAATGTTTTTGAATCCAGTGGATATCTATTTATTTTGTTTGGTCGTACAGATAACCTATATCTACCCTTAGCTCTTACTTAATATCACTGTACTTCCTGTGTGGTAGCAAAGTTCATAGAGCTGATGTGGCTCATCCACTGTCTTAGTCACTCAGGGAAATTCAGACTGACGGACAGTACTAAGTATTCCCACGACAGCACTGGAGACAGACACAAGACCATTTCTGTAAACTATTGTGGTACACAAGCAGTAAAATTGTTATTTTAGAAAAAGCTGACTCTGGTTGTGTAAAGAAAAATAGTAACAGCTTTTAAAGAAAAATCACCAAGGTGAAATAAACACATTACCATCATCCAGATTTGGCACTTCCTTATTGATTGATTGATAGCAACACCACGTCAGGTGCAAATCTCCCAAAGACGACAAAATGTCATTTTCAATAAGCTTCTACTTTTCACTACATTGGCATAAATCTAGGTAAACCCTAGGGAAATGAGTCACTCAAAACATACAGTACAGGGTAAAGAGAAGAATTTGACCAACAGCATAAAGATTGAATGTACTTCTTACATTTATTTAGTTTTGGAGTAGTTATGAGAATATGACGGTGAAGTGGAGAGCAAAGATCAATCCAGGTATCACTTCAGTAATTTCTCATCCTAAGCCTGCGATGTGTCTCCTGCATTACTGCATTTGGCAAGGTTAATGATGGGCAGGAATCTATGCATCATATCCTGTCATTATCGCGGAAACATGAAACAATGAGCCACTCCTTGCTATGAAATACCCATCTTTCACAGTTTCTCCTTTTTTCATCATTCCAATTAATTTAATTTATTTCAAGGCAGCTAATAAGTAAAAGCAAAACATTTTGTTTCAGCTCTGCAAAAGATGTGGGACTTCCCTGAGGAAAACCAAGCCACACAATGACAACACTGTTCATTTAAAACACAAAATCTGCCATGCAATGCAGTTTATGACTTATCCTTTCTGTGGCAGGATGGCCATTGTTTTGATAATTGGGATTATAAGCTCTGGAAAGAAATAAAAATCTTTTATCCAAATCTTCCAGATGTGTTCTTAAAATACAATAGTTATTAATTATTTTTTCTTTTGCTTTGGAGATTGCATTTGGAAGCTGCAGCTCATCCTTAACCTGTAAAAGTTTACTTACGCACAAGGGAACTGTAGCATGAAATGTTCAAAATTAATGGGAAGAGACAAAATAGTAAACAAAATTTAAATATTTTTTGCTTCTCAAGACCAAATGATCTTTTTAATCACATGTTTTAAATCTGATTTACATTTCCCAAAGTAAGAACTTCTGGCATGATAATGGAAAATACAGACTTAAAGGAACAGAGTACAATTTCATAAATATTGGTGTTTATCTCCAAAAGCTTCCAGATGAGTGAAATCACATGTTTATCCACCAAATGCAAATCTATAAAACCTTAGCTAGTAAGGCATTATGTAGTGGTTTGGAATTAATCTAAGACAGCTATCTGGTTGAAAGAAATCATCTTCCTACAGGAGTATCCTTGATGTTCATAAGACTTTGGTCTTAAAATCACATTATCAAAATACTGGAAAGTTAGGGGAAGCGACAGATTTCCTCAGAGGGAGACCTATCTCTGGACACTGCTAGCTCTTTTCTCCCAGACATGATTTCCCTGGAGGAGTTGTAGGAACTTTCTTTGAAGGCCACAGTTTTTGCTTCAGAATGGCTCAGACTGTTCTGAGCTGCAGGTATTTTGAAAACAAAATTAAGTTTCCATACAAGGTTAAAAATATTCACTGAGTCCTCTCCCACATCAGACTGCAAGAGCTGAACGCTACTATGCTATCAATACAGCCAGTATATTTTTCAGGAACAAAATATAAACATTGAGTTAGAACACTTAATATAAGTCTGCTAAGTACTTTTGCTTCCTTTCTTGGTCATGGTTATGAGAAAGTGTTTGTTTAAATGTGGAGGAAAATGAATAGATTCCCCAGACTTCCCTCCTTTGCCAGCAAATACAGTGCTCACCGTCCATTGAATAACACATGGTGAAATGGGAAAAATTAGATTCTCTTGTTAAAACACTTCTTCCCTGTCATTAGTTTGTTTTTCTCTTTTCCTATAAATGTAGACTTAGGGCCACCTCAGTTTCCACTGACTTCTGTAAGGGCCAGGTTTAGTCCTTAGGAATAATGAGAAAGGTCTTTGGTCTAAATCCTGCCTTCTCATGTACTGGCATTAATCCCAAGCAACCTTCTGACCACTCTGACAGCAACACTGAGGAGACGACGAGGGAGATGGCAGTATTCTGTGGAACTGCCCTGAGGGTAAAATCTCCTGATGTGGAGGTTTAGTCAACCACAGCACATGTGCGGTCTTAAGAAGAGGGGAGGGTGCTAGTTCAGCCTCACACCTCTGCTATGTTGCTGAGCTGCCCAGCAGCAGCAATGAATCAGAGAATCAGAGGCTGCAGAGCAGGCAGGCATAGTGAATGAGTTAAACCCCAACTCACAGGGGAACACACGCTTGAGTAAATGGCATGTATGTGCTGCCTCAAGCTTTCTTCTTTCTATGAAAACTTCTAGTTAGTAGGAACGAAGCCCACCACCCATCTGGAGGCTGTTTGGCAGCGTGTGAGAAGCGAGGTTTTGCCATTCCAGTCACTTTCCAGTAGACTGTGTTAACATAAGAAAGTCATTGCTACTTTCACTATTGGCAAAACTGCAATGACCTAAGGAAGCCAAGGGATGTGAACAGGCAGAGACTCATCTAGGACAAGGAAACCTAAGTTGCTGCTCAGGCACATTAAAAGACTTTGAAGAGCGAGCCATGCACCGTGCTCTGTGGATAAGGACCTCGGGTTCAGCAGTGACAGATCAGTGCACTTCACAAGTATGTCACAGTTCTTACCTACAAAGAAAGCAGAAAGGGCTTCTTACCTTAAGTTGTGGGATATACAACTTTCAAGAAGGAATTTTAATGCAAATATCATTTCCTACCAGATCCACAGAGATGGACTTTATAGACTTTGATAAAGACAACAGTAAGATGAGTCTATGTATCAACTTCATATCCCCTTTCAATGAATTTCTGTCTCATCTCTGTGTGTCAAACATCTGTGAATAATCCCGCCAAAACTCTGGAAGCTGGCTAGGAGCTACCAAGTGCAAGTGAAAGCATCTGTCCTCCAGATAGCACAACTGTATGAATGATGCAGCTCGTCTGCCTGCAGAGCACACACCATGCCAGCTGTTTGACAGGATGAATTGGACAGGAGATCAATGACAGAGGCTCTCTCAGAGAGGCCATGGCACACTTCAAAAGCATTTTTTCCTTTCACTCCCCTGCTTTTATGCACCGCGCGTATTGCTTCAGTTATTTCACTTCTTTAATCTGATAAACATTAATAAAACAGTAAGTTCTCCTCCCAGCACTGATTTTTTTAATAATTTCTTTAGGCAGTGAGTTTACAGTCTGCTACTTTGCCAGGGTCAGACAGCTCAGGTTACACAGCCACCTTCCTGCCTTAGCACCCAAGGATTTACGTAGAAAGTTTCTGTTCTACTTTGTAGTCGGTGAAAAATCAACAAGGCCTGCAGCACAACCAGCTCTCTTGTAATGTCCTGTACTGAAGGAACATTGCTGTTGATTACACAAATGTTTTTACCTTTAATGGCTTTCTTTAAATTGCTTCATTTCATTGTGTTGTGCTTAGCTCGCTGTCTAACCTACTCTGCTGCAGAATAAGGTACCAGTTATATTTTTCTGATTTTTGGAATAAGAACGGGTTAACCTGAACCCAAATTGCCCATTTTGTTAACAAGGAAGAAAGTAATAGTAAGAAAAGCTTTTTTCATCCTTTGGAAGGCTTTTCCTTTTGTGTTTATAGCTCTTTTTATCTGAGTTTCATGAACATCTGTACGAGCAAAGCTGGATTGGCACGAACAGTACGCAGAGAGAATTTCCGGCCTGTAACAGAGATTTGCTATCTCTGAATTACATTCTTGATTAAATGAAGCACATTTTGACAGGCTCAGAGTTGCCTTTTAAAGGTCAAGACATTCAGCTGGAGAAAAGAAGCAACACTATGTACAAAACACAAAGGCCTGGTCCATGTCCCAAGGACCTTTGCTAAGCAGCCCAGATCTGTGAGCAGTACCCAGCGAGATCAAAAGGACAGCAATAAACCAGAACCACCAGCGCGCATGGTCAGATACTGATGGTTCTCTATTGCTATTAACTTCTTTTTCTAAACGCTACAACAGAAGAGTTTTCTGAGGGATTTGAATAGGAGATTATATTGTGCTTTTTCACTAGAGAATAAGATATTTTCAAGCACTGGTGCTGATAAGAGTGCAAAGGAAAAGGAACATGGTGAAATGTGGTGAGAACACTAGAGATACCAGAAAAGAACTTTACTTGATGTGGAAGCTGGAAGGGTATTTATAGGGTGATGGGCAATGTGCAGAGGGACATTTCTCTGATTGCTTCCAAAAAGAAAGTAAAAATAGGAGGAGAAGTGAAAAGTTAAGCTATCTCCACACTGTTTTCTTAAGGACTGGGTAAGAAATGTTTAAGCTCAACCTTAGCAGAGGGCAAGAAGCAAGAGAGCAGGCAGAATCCAGACAGAAGCAGGAGAGCCATTTGTTCTGGCTAACTAACACCGCACAGGAGAGACCTCACTGTCTAACTCCTACCTGGGATGGTGCAGAGCTCCAGCAGAAGCTCCAGCACCAGCAGGCTGTAGAGCTCTTTGCTGCATTTGTACTGTCCTCCCCTGAGATGTTCGGTGACACCCTGACTCTCAATGAGGGTGTTAACACTGTGTCTCTTTTCAGTGGCACTCACTTTTTCATGATGTTCACACTATTTTGTTCTTTATCTTCCCACCAGGTTTACCTGACACTGGCTAGTGGACTTGAAGGATCCTGGAGTTAAAGGAACTGACAGATATTCAAAGACACAGATAAACACACAAACCGAAAGACATTTCACTGTTTTTTTTTATTAACTTGTAGTAAGAGCTTCAGAAATTACTGTATATTACTGTTTGTGAGCATAGCTCTTCAGAAACAGCAAGAATCTTGGAGAAAAAAGAAGGAAAAAAAAAAAAGGAAAAAAAAAAAAGCTCTATTTTTCAATGAGAGAGGTTGTTTCAATCTGAAGCTTTCCTACTGAGATGTAAAGTGACCAAACTGTCCTACTGCTTTGAGCTGCTCCGAAAGAAAAACAGCCTGAACCTTCAGGGACCATTGCAGCAAGTAAGAACCGTAAGCAAATTAAAACAATAGTACTATGCATGTTTCAGCTCAGTGCTCAGCAGGGTTATACCTGTGTTAAAATGTACATTCTACAAGTTTTTATGCCTGGAAAGCACTTGGGAGAACTTGCAGCATTCACTTTCAATTTTACTGACTAGTTTAAGAACAACTTATATTTCTTTATTTTCTTCCCTTATTGTTAACTATAAGCACTATAGAATTCCAATTCCTGCTCCTTTTGCTTATACACATATATCTATATCCTTTTGTTATACATTTTCCGTTCTAAATAATTCATACTATAGCAAGCAATAGAATTACAAGATTACAGCAAAGGCAAAATTTGTTTTTCCTAGTAGTAATATTAAACTCCATGCATCAGTTAAACTGAATATTAGCCCATATAAAATGAACATCTTTCAACCTCACTAAAAATTCAAAACCAACAAAAGACTGATTCGCTTTTTTTTTCCCTTTTGCTAGTTTTCTTTCCATACAACTCTGTATTCTCTTATCTCCCCAAACTACTTCTAAGTAACCAAACAAGGTCATATTTTTATTCGCACACAGAAATCAAGAAATTAAGAGTCAGCCACTAAGTAACTAAAGCAAATAGCTGTGATTTATCTCCTATAAACTAACAAAAAGATTTTGCCAGAACAGGAATGCTGGAAGGATAAATCAATTCACATCTGAAAGACACTAAACAGCAAATTGATAGGAGATGTAAATTTATCTAAAAAAGTATTCTGGTCAATAAGCAACAATACATCGCATTTCCTTTACACTGAAAGAACATACAGTGGCAAATGTTTCCTGACTTATCCTGGGTTTTCAGGGCCTTAAATTAAGAATAGAGGAAGAAGTGTGGTTCAGAGTGGCCTGCAGTAGCTCTTTTCCTGTAAACACAGATTCCAATCCTGTCAATACCCATTTAATAATCAGTGTTTTTTCCTTGCAAAATCTATAAAGTCAGCTGTCAAAGGTAAAATAGATTTTTGGCAGTTATAATCAAAATGCACACACTGAAAACTCAGATTACACAGTATAAATGAATCTGAAGTTTGTAGGAAAGTATTGAAGTCCAGTACTGCACTACTTTTCTGCATATGCTTTTCTCTGTTAATATCACTGTACTGGCAGTGTTTACCATGCTACCATAGGTAGCATAAAACTCTTATTAAAAATTCCTCTTCTAGATCACTAACAAAGGAAAACAAAGGCCATGTATCACACAGATAGAAATCCAGTCTATTTTGCACTTCAGTCATCTGGTCCTATATGGAAAGGAGGAAAGTAGCAAGCGATGTGTATGTGTTGGGTGCAGGATGAACTGAGAAGCCAGGCCATGGCCAGCAAGAGCTGAGCTGTCTCTGCAGGCTGGCCCATGCTGTGTCACATTTAATTCCCCCCTGGGTGGTCAGATTACTATTTGAGCCATGAGAACAGCACACAAACTTCTGTTTCCACATAACCATTTTACTTGGAAAATAAATAAAATTAATTCAATAAGCTCAAATAAAAATTAAATTATTTTGCTTTGGGTATGTAAAAAGAGACCAGACTTTGCAGCCGGAAAGCAGGAATGTCAGACGCAGCCGACAGCTCACAAGCAGTTGGAAAGAGTTTCAGGCTCATCAAAAGTTTCCTTAATATTATTGTTCCAAACTGGAACTGTTTAGCAAAATTCAGTGTTTATTTCCATATCACCGTCCCTGTATCACTGTATACCTAGCTCTTCTGGTAGCTTTTTTCTCACACAATTTGATTCTCCCCTGGTCTAAAATCTATACTGAAGTCCTTAAAAGTGGGGTACCACAGCAACTAACATGCGGGTACTTGCCTCCTTTATTGGATAGATAGCCCTTTACTCTGCCCTGAACCTGCTTTGGCAGGGGGGTTGGACTAGATGATCTTCAAGGGTTCCTTCCAACCCCTATAATTCTGTGATTCTGTGACATGAGACTTTTTGCTTCTGAAGAATGATAGCCACAGTTCACATTTTCATATTCCACCAAAATAAATTTATGCCTACATTTTTAAAGGGAAAAATCCCAGGTAGCTGGTCACTGATGCTTGGCTGTGGCTTCCAGGAGTACTGACATATGGCACTGCTGGCATTTTAAATCCCAAGGTACCTAACCAACTCCTTAAAGATATGAACAGAGCCACCCACATCCATACTGGTGTCCCATTCAGGGACTAAATCCCTGTTATACTCCAGAACTTTGTATTGCTGAGCTCCTTCTGAGTACTCCTATGACCCTAGCCCAGCTCAGGGATGAACCAGCTACCTGCTTTCAGGGCTGAGTGGCTGAGTTTCTCCTTCATGAGCCCACAGGCAGTCACCAGTGAGACACATGCTGTTTTTGGATGCTCACATTATCCATTTGGGAGCAAAAATGCCAAATCATGTCTGCTACATCTGAGAATTGGGCAGGGTTGCTTGCAGCCCGCAACACGCTGTTCACATAACTCTTTTGTCTCTCCTAGGACATGGTATAAGCTGCCAGAAGCAGCTGTGTAACCCCCATGGCTATAGAAGGCACAAATAGATTAAAAATCAGCTCCTCAGTGGTTTAAGACTAAACACAATACTAAAAACAAGTGATTCATCTGATGTAATTTTAGCTATAGCAGAAACTTTTTCTATAGCCCAAGTCAAATCACATATTCTTTCCACTTTGCTGTAGACATCTCTAGTATAGGACAAGTGACAACTATTGTTGTCCTCACTGATCTAATGAGGGGACACTGATTAATAGAAAAGCTTTCAAGAGGTGCAAATGGTATTTGGGTTCCAACAAAAATTGTCTTACTTTTTCATTTGTATTGGTTTTACAGTAGCTCATGAGGTACCAACTATGCTAAATTCTTCAGAAACACGTGGCCATGGACAACCTTCGCCTCAGAAACCTAACAGTGTGCAACCTGATGGTGATGAAATGTAAGTAGCAATTTCAGAAACAGAGCACCAAGTGTGAAAAGATATGTACCCATGATGATTTGGACCTGGTAGCTCTTGGTTCACTCACTATTTTCCTGAGAAATACAGCTCCACTTCTTCAGGAAGGCAGGGTGGTGCTGACCCCAAGCAATGTGATAGGAGACTCTAAAGATCCACTTCACTGATTTGCTCTAACAGTTTTCTTCTTTTATTTACCAGGCAGAAACTAGTTACCTGGTATCAAAAGGTTTTGATACTAGGTTCCAAGTCCTCAGGCCAGCCAAAACGTTAAAAAAAAAATAGAGACAAGGCAGGATGAACAGGCACTGTGGGGAACACCTCTTCATCAGATTGCAGCTGATTTGGAATCAGCAATGGTGCACTCTCAATACACTCATTTTGACTCCCTTGGCTGAACAAATGTCTACACCACAGATTTCTTGAGGGATAGGCATGAAAGCTGAAGGAGAGACTGGGTCTTGAGGGGTAGGCTAAAGGAGAAACTGGAAGGATCCTGAGTGTGCCATACCCCTCTGAAAAAAATCAAATGGGATCCAGAAATAGATGCAGACTCATGTATAACAACCTCTTTTCAATCTGACTGTGCTCATACATTTTCTTCTTGAGTATAATTAAAATGCCATACAAGCCAAATATATTCATTTAGCAGTGCTGCAGTTAGCCTTAGTTACAAACTTATCTATTACACATTTTCATTGCCTGTTCAGAATAGTGAAGATTTTGTGGTTATACCTTTAGGTTATAATATCAAAGTTATATATACATAAGTAATCTCTCTATTCACCTTGTTTACTGTTTAATTTTCTTTTGATCTTTCACAATCACAGATTAACGCTTTACTTAAGTATCAGAATATGCCTCTGCATTCCTAAAATGCCCTTAAAACAATTTTTATGCCCACTGCATAATGCTTCAGTGATACATTCTGTATTTACTTGTAGGCTCTGTATTGGACTACATACAAACCTCCATCCCCCTCCTCCTTCCATAAATTAAAAACATATGTGAATATTTGATGACATACCCACCCAAGAAAGAGATATATTTGTGGTACAGCTTCCAGTACAAAGAAGTCCTGCCTCCAGATGTGGTCTTTAGAAAGTATAGTGATGATTTTCATTCATAATTATTTTTACAGTATCACTGATGCATGTAGAATACCAATGATGCTTGCTCTCATAAGTAAATCAGATGACAGTTTTACTAAAGTATGTTTCCTCCTAATGGGTCAAGAAGTTAATTTATTCAGTTAAGTAGAGTGCAAGCTGGGTCAAAGGAACACCTCATCTTTCAAAAATGTCTTCCACATAGATCAATAGGAAATGTTCAACAGCTTAATTACTTTGGGGTCTGGACAAGATCAAGTCTTCTATTACTCTAAGCAAATAATGTCAGTGAGAGAATATAATTTTAGATTCATAAAATGCTTTAAAACTTTGGCATTAGCCAAATTTATTACTTTTATCTATTTGTAGCAGGACTGTATTGTCTACAAATTTTCTGAGCACCTTAGACAGTGTACAGAAACTTCACAGAGTTTCCAAAGCAGTGACTAAACAGCAGTTTTACTCATTATGGTAAGATAGAAAACAATGAAACTAACTGCATATACACTTTGTGAAAGTTATAGCCTGGATTATGAAGATTTCATAATGATAGTAGCAAACAATACCAGAAAGATTAACCTGCTCTATGCTGCTAAAATATTCCTCATGTGATCTATCAAAGCAGAAATTCATATGTTCACTACTAAATATCAGGAAGTAAAATACTACCTGTTTAACAGGCATTAACCCTAAACTTCAGTAAGATAAAATTAAAAAGAACCAAACTAAGAAAAACATGTCTTGAAATTCCACGAGTTCCCCAACACAGAGAAGAAGCAAGCATTGTTCCATTATTTAATAAGGAAATTGCAGATCATTTTGCCTGACATCAATGTCAGGAAAACTGATGGAAAGGCTGGTACAGGAAGCAATCAGCGTACAATTAAAGGATGATAGTACAATTAACGCCAGTCAACATAGAAAATTAGTTTTGTCAGGAAAAAAAAAACCAAACTTCCTATTTTCCCATGAGATTATGAATTAGTTTGATAAAGGAAACTTCTGTAAGATTTCTGGAGGGCTTTGGTTCACAACTTTACAGCATTTTTGGTAAAACTCCCAGCAATGTATAATATCAGGGTGGTCCATACTAAATGGACCCAAACCATACTGAATGATCTGAAGAGAAATAGAAAATTATTCTGGAAAAAGCAGCAAGTAACAAAAAGTTATAGACTAATAAATAATGGGAAGGGCAGGCCATTAATATAGACCAACTAAGATCACTTAGTAAGGTCTGGAGTATATTTTAACACAGAAAAGACAAAGTTGTTCATTAAAAGAACAAAGAAAACTCTGTCCAAGATGGAAAATGATTTTGTGAAAAGCAGTGACTATGAAAAGAAAGAAACAGTAACGGTAGACCCAAGCAGACATGCATTCTCAGAGCAAAGTGTAGGCAAAAGTTATTCTTATTGTACAAGATGGGGATAGCTGGTAGGAGTTATTGGTGCTATTACACCTCGCTGTGGTTTCAGAGAGATCATTACTGGGAAATGTGCTGAAAAAAACATCTCCAGAAAAACAAGGGCTTTACTGAGAGAAATGATACTAATAATTTGTGATGATAGGAAGCCTCTAGAAACTCCGTTAGGTCAATATGTGAGAAGTTTAACAGAGAATTATGGTCGATGAATACAGAAATGGATAAATAGATAACTTTCTAATCTATTGGAAAAAAACATAAATAGGCTCCATACATGCTATTGAAGACAGATAAATGCAATGGCAAACCAGTAGAAATGTTCAGCAACAAGGAAAACTATGTGAACAACATACTCGGGGACATGTTAGATTTGAATCCCTGCATAAAACCAATAATCTTTCTAAAACCTTGCATTAATGCTGGCTTGCTGGGTAAGGTTCCATAGCCTTTTATTTGGGAAACATGAGGAGATCACCATAAGAGTAATGTGTTTCAAACTGCTGTGGATTTACTTCTTGTTTTCCCCTACGAAAGTATTCCCCCGTGTTCCATTTCTGGCATGCCATATTACACAAATACTCAGAGCAGAAAACATTGAGCTGTACATCCTGCTGCCCACTGTGCCAGTGCTGGTCAGATGCTCAACAGATTTTGATACGTATCTTGTCTTCTGCACTTACATAATTTATCCACTCCAAAGCCTCGCGTGAAGCAGCATTATCTTTAAGAGACATGAAAGAAAGAGAACAGCATAGAGCTGCACAGTGGTGAGAAAGATGCTTTTATCTACTGGGTATTGGGGCAACTCTTTCTACCTGTCAATTGAGAATGCAGAGACAAGACTGAAGCTGTGAAATGAATTAAATTCTGGATCCACTGACATGGGTGAAAGCTATTACACTACTCCAGAGGAGTCAGGGTTCTCCTCCTCACACATGCTTAAGCAGTCCATACAGTCCCGAACAGCACGGTCCAAATTGCAAGAAATGTACTTGAAAAACATCTGACTAATCTTTGATTTATACAGTTCATCACTCAGTTGCATTCTCCCAACAACCACAATTAGGAAAAAAAGCCCCTTATAATTTGACTTGGTAATCATCTGTAAGTACAACCCCAATACTTCAATTCAAAATCACAATTACTAGTAAAAGAACTAATAAGAGCAACTGCTAATTGAAAACAACTATCTAGCCAGTAGGTGCTAAAAATCTCTTTAAAAATAAGCTATGTATCATGTAAATGAAAAACAGGTTTGTTATGCCCTTAAGAAGGGCATGGAATGAAATCTGGCCTACACAGGTTTCCAACTTACCTACTACTCCTATTCATACTCTGCCAAATTTTATGTATACATTAAAAGAAAGAACAGGTCGATCACAGCTTCAATTTTCAACATGTCAGAAGCCCAGAAAAGTCTGCTGAATGCAACTGGAAATGGACTATGTGGGTGCACAGTTACTGAGGATTGTAGCTCACTTGAACCAGTCAATGTATTGATTTTTGTTATTAACCCACACGATACAACCATGGTATCATCTCCCTATTCTAGATCAGGGCTGTGTCTAAATGTTCAGAGGCACAGAAGATGTGCTTCTAGCACTCAGGCAGCAGAAGTTCTAACTAGCTAAACCAGTAATGATGCTGAAAAGTCCACCTACAGTTCCACCTACTTGTATCATACCCAAACATTGCTCAGACCCATTCCCTTCAGCAAATTTGCACTACGCTTGTTGAGGCCAAGTACACACTGGAGGACAGGCAAAGAATTCAAAATAATCTTGATAAATTGGAGAAATGGATTACAAGCACAGGATGGAATTAAAAAGATTCAAGAGCAAGAAAATAGAGTTAGGCAGAAGTAAACCGCTGCACAGGCAACATCTGACTACATGGCAGGTATTTAGAAAACGGGAATAGAGACTACAGTTGATCACCACAGGTCAACAATATGAGGCTGTTGCAAGGAAGGCATATCCAAGGGTGGCTATATTAGCAGGAATATAGCCTGCAAGGTACCCAGAATATCCCTTCTGCTTCATTTAGTATTGATATGCGTTCAACTGGGTTACTCAATCCTAGCTTGGTGAGACACGGCAGGAATGGTAGAGACAATATGGGAAACATCCAAATTGAAAAAGAATGATGAGAGGGCTGGAAAACATGAAGTTCAAGGAAGGATTGAAAGATGTGGCACTACTTAGCTTAATGGAGAGAAGGCTGGGAAAGAGAGAGACTTGGTAACTGTCTTCAAATTTATCCTGAGACTTCCAGTAGAAAGTAGAAAAGGATAAAATATGAGCATTCTGGTCAGCTGACATATTAAATGCTAATATGTTAAACTCAAATTCTAAATTACATTTTACAGGAGATGAAGTTAGACAGTATTTTCCAGACAAATGTCTGTGAACTACAAACAACTTTGAGAAGCCGATGCTTTCCCGAGCTTAACAATAATTTCACATGGTACTTTGATTGACGCAAATGCTCAATCACATTCAAATCAAAATAGGAGGAAGCTACTATTTTACATGGCTTCCTGTAGGACATATGAAATTTTATCCCAGAGGAGAAGGCAGGTTATGCAATGAGTGAGAAGCTCAGCATAACTATGTTTATTTGGGAAGCATTTCCAGTAATTATTTGGAAAGGACTGAGAGAATGAACTGATAAGACATTCTCATGATTTAGTATTTTTATCACTTAAGTAACAATTAGATTTTAAATGAATTGGATTTTGGTTGCTGTTTCACTCTCTTTATGCAACTTAAATAACGGAAGAGGAATGGAAACTTGCTTTACTAATATCAGGATTCTTCCACTGCGTGTGTGTTTGCGTTTGTGTGTAAAATTGCTGGCTAATAAAGAAGTGAAATAGTTTCCTCTACCTTATCATATTCTAGCCTCACTGGCAATATAGTACAGCCCTAAACTTGTTTTAGGAGCCAAAATGGACCAACTGTTTTCCAGATTTAAGCAATGGTAGTCAGACAGCCAATTCCCACTTCTTTGCAAAGCTGAACGCTGCTCTATTTAATCTAATGAGTAAGTCAGAAAAATAAGTCAACTGTGGTGACATTTGAAACCTTATTTTCTTCTCTTTTAACAGGAAATGATATAGAAATAAATTACTTTCCAATAAGTTTAAATAAATATAGACTTATTTGAACATAAAATAACACATAAATACCTCTCTGATTACGTACTTCCATATTTGTTCTTACTAATTATCATGAGTTAGCAGAATTTATACTTTATGTGACTTGGACATACAAAAACCCCCCACCTTTCTTATCTCATCCTATGTCAGTATTCGCAAAACTTACATATGAAATATTTTAGCTAAAAAGCTTTTTCATCAACCAGTCCCGCTATAGAATGGCCTACTGCTGGAAAAACATCCTGGCTTCTATACTGAGCTCTGAAACATACTGCTTTGCTACAAGCAGCTTTTAAACTTGACCTGGACATATTTATTTGTATGTCATTATTCCAAATCCTTTCCAGGTTTATAGCTACTGCACATCAATTCTGTCGTCTGAGTTCAGGAGACAAACTGAAAAGCTGGGCGTGAGCTAAGATACATGGAGCTTTTTCAGAGCACTTTGGAAGCCAGAATTATGGAAGACTTTTTCCACTTTTACCATTCCCTTCTTTGTTATGCTTGGCCTTCATCCCCTCCTGTCACCTTAAAAATGAAAACAGCATGTTCATTATTATTCATGGAAATTCATCGGATACGGAGAAAGTATCCCTTTTTTCCCCTAACTGTTCCATGTCTATTTCTTTTGGGAAAGACTATGCTATTCATTGCTTAGGTAGCAATCTTTTGAACTGCTGCTTTGCCATTGAATTTGCAGGAAGATAATAATTTGCATTGGCTTTACTGATTCTTATCTGTAGGCCAAATAATGGCATTGCTGTCAACCCTGAGCAAAGCCCTGCCCAACTTCCCCCTCCTTTGATACATGCTCATACATACACTGGCCCAGCCTGGGCAGCTGTCCACAGCAGAGGCAGCTTCACCCAAGGGTCCCAGTACCTTGTGGCATGAAGTACAGGGACGCTGTATGCCTCTCAGCTAGCTTAGTGTTTAATATTGTTTGAGCTCAGTGCAGTATCTGTTCTTGACTGGGGCTTACTGGATGATACTATAACATAAATGCTTATTTCTATTAGTGCTACTCCTAATTACACGAAATGAGATGCTATGGATTGCAGCTAACATAATTTCCTTGACCATTACCTTGTTATTCTCCTATGAGACAGAGAGAAAATCCCATCTTACTTTTTAAATACCTGTAATTAAACTATATATTTCTATTAATCCTTTTGTAAACAAACTCTTTCTGCTTCTTTACAGAAAAGATATTTCCATGCATTTGGTCATTCTTGTTTTTCCTGTCTAGCTCACCTCTGATAAGTCTACAACTGCTTTTTGAGGTGCGATGAGCAATACTATGATCAATATGCCATATGAAACCATTCAGGGAATGGCATTTCAGATATTTATAAAATCTGCATTTTATAATTGTATGGTTTACATTTCTGTTATACTTCTGTAGCATTCTAACATAGTGTTATTTTCCAAAAGCTTTGCCTAGCTTAGAAGCTTTTATTGCCATGTCTACTGTAATCTCACAACCCTTTTCCTGAAATGAAATGGTTAATTTAGAAATCTATGAGTTACATGACAGGCTTATTTTCTACGTTTTTTTTTAACATACCGCATTTTCCAGGTTCTGACACTAAACATCGGCTTCATTTATTGCTATGTTGTCTGTCTATGCAGTTTGCTTGGTAATTCTGTATTTCCCTGCTGAAAGATTTCTCTTTGCCTTGAATAGCAGCTTGACTCTAGCAGCATGTCTTCAGTGGTTTATACTTTTATATTCACATTTACTCTTTGGTCACCATACACATTTCTCCTGAGGTTCCTTTTATAACAGAGTAATGCTCATGTAAAACTTCCCTTTCTGTGTGTCTCATATTGCACACAAACTCTTATAGCCAAAGGACACATATGTCCAAGTGAGTGCTATGCACAGATGTGACACAAAGACACAGAAGAGAAAATGTTTCCCCCCAAGCTCATGGACAGGCTCTTAATCCCTTTGCTGTGAAGTTCCTGCTGCTGCCCCTTCTCAGGCTGCAGAATCCCACCTCTCTATAAGTCAAGTCTCTGTAAGTCAAGTCTTTATAAGCGCTGCAAAAAAAATTGTTAAGGTATGCAGGGATGTCTGCTCTATCTGCAGTGCGCTGCGTTACATCCACCGAAAGGGTAGCAGAAAATGTTTAATATGATATTTCTCAACTGATAGCACAGGCGGGTAATTTTAAAGACCCTTGTATATTGCTTTCCCCAGAAACATACTGCTATTTGTTATTCATATCTTACCTTCAAAGACACTGCACGTGACAACACAGGAAACCATCCTGTGCATGATACTTTGTGTAAGGTCCGTTGTAAATGCAAATTATAAATGCGTGCACAAGCATATCTTAGAATGGAAATATAATATATGAAAGGGATACTCAGCATTAACCAAAATTTCGATCCTAGCTGTCTGACATTAGAGAAGGTAGGAGCTGTGAGCCTGGAGCATCTTCAAAGCTAGGCTGTGCTTATTAAATGTCTAAAACAGACCTGAAAGCCTCACCATAGGCATAAAAGATTGAAAAGCCAGGGCTTTAGTACTCATATCCAGGCTGAGGTCTATGAAAGATCATATATTGACACCCAGCTCCAAAGTGACATCCAATTTACCACTTTTCCGAAGCAGGCTGAAACAGGCCATACCTTGAAAAGGAAATAACTGTGAAACGGGGGCAGGGGATAAAAATCCCTGTGCCAGCCTCCGGGAGAACAATTCACTTTTTCATCGCTTCTCTGTTTTTTTTCCCCGGCCCCGTGGGGACCTCCTGGGCTAACGGCTCCAGCTCAGCCTCGGCGCAAGGAGCCGCCAGCCCTGGGCGGCGGATACAAACGCCTCCTTTTGCCTCCCCGGGCATCGCCGGTGCCGGGGACTCCCGCCGGTGCGGGGCGGGGCGGGGCGGGGCCG
>NW_015090920.1:14741490-14742483 GCF_001431845.1 Calidris pugnax
CGGAGGTGGAGCCGGCCGCCCGCTGCGGGACGGGCCGGGGATGCGCTGAGGTGCCGCCGGCGCGGTGCTGGGGCCGGACCCCGCTGCCCGCACACCTGGGAGCGGGAGCCGGGGCCACCGGCAGCAGGAGGGGGGGAACCGGCGGCAACAAGAGCGGCGGCAGGAGCGGCGGCGCGGAGCATGGAGCGGAGCTGCCCCCCCCCGCCGGAGCAGGAAGCGGTGGAAGCGTGGCTGGACGATCACGGCGACTTTACCCGCTCTTACTTTGTTAGGAAAGCTACAAGGTAAGACGGGAGCGGCGGCGAATAGAGGCAGATCCTTTCTTCCCAGCGAAAGGTCGCTCTTCCATTTCCCTTTGCTGTCTCCAAAGAAAATAATAATAATATAAAGAAATATGTATTTTTTAAAAGCCAGCCCCTTTTCCTCCCCTGCCTTTACTCCCGAAAGAGCGCAAACTGAAACCAAGCAGCAGCAGCTCCCTCCGGCTGCCCCGCAGCGCACATGCCGGGGGGGTTTGGCCGCCCCCCGCCGCCGCTTGGCCGCCCGGCAGCGCCAGCCCGGCTCCCGGCGGTGCGCGAAGCCGTCCCAGCCCAGAGCTTTTATTTCTTGGTTTTTCTGTTCTCCTCGGTTTAAAACAGACACAGTCAACTTCTCGTGAGTAGCAGCCGGTGTGTTTCTCCCTGCCTAGCGAACTAGGTAGAACTCTGTGGAAGCCCAGGATAGCATCAGCTCTCTCCGGGAGGGCGGGTCATGTCATTACTCGGTAATCTCAAAACAAAGCGCTGCTCTTGAAGAGCTCCGTCGCCCCCGTGGGCTTGTCAGTTTTTTGACATCTCGGCGGCCACCGGCTGGGTTTATGTGCCGCGGGAGCTGAGGCGGTGCGTGTGAGGCCAGAGCTCCCCCCGAGGAGGGGCGGCGGGGCTCCGGCCGGGGGGGCGAGCACCTCGGGGTGCCCCGACGGGAGCTTTGCGGGGGGGGGGGGGGGGGGGTCCC
>NW_015090920.1:14742525-14778198 GCF_001431845.1 Calidris pugnax
GGGGGGGGGGGGGGGGGTGGTGTTCCACGGGGAGCGTGGCCGCCCCCCCGGCAGGGGGCAGCCTCGCCGGCCGGCGCTGGGCTCTGCGGGGAGTGGGCTCTTGCGAGGCACCTCATGTGAAGACCTGAAGAGCTCCTCTGGGCTTTACTCACACCCCCCTCGGCTGGACATGCTGCCTTTTGGAGACAAGACGAGGTATTTGCTCACCGTTGTCACGCTTCAGCAGCGGGACTTCAAGTTGAAACCGAGGAAATTCGGCTATTTTTAGAAGTGGAGTCAGGTTTCCATGTTGAATATTTTCCGATAAACAAAGCAGCGGGGATGCAGAGCACAGGCGATCTGCAACTCCCACGGTATATCTTGGTGGAGAGAGAGCTGGGGTTAGTGAGTCCTGCGCTCTGCTCCTCGGACGCTCCCGCTCCGCACCATCTGCTCCCCGCCGCCGATACGCTCCTCTTTCCCGAGTCCCCGGGCAGGGATGGATGCCTTCTGACTGAGGCTTTGCTGCTGCTCCTCTCTGCATGGGATGGGGCGGTAAGAAAAGAAATCCCCATTAATAATTGATTCGTGGCGAGCTAGAAAGCCTCAGGGGTCACCTGCGTGCCTGCGACCATCTGTCGTGCGGTCCCCTTTCTTCTGCTGCTTCTTCCTTAGATTCATTTAACAGAAAAAATCGTAAAAAAGGCCTTTAAAAAGTCTTTTAAATGTTTATATATATTTTTTTTTAAAAGGCTGTGCATAGGTGTAGGATCCATAGATGGAAGTAATTAACCTTGATATTCTCCAGAACACTAGTCCATGGTCTGGAACTGAAGGATAGCTTGTTTGCCCAGGAAATAGGGTGTTAGCAGCTTTGAGAAGTAGCATTTTATTACTTCAGCCTCTCACACTTCCTTTGGAAACTGGAAGTAGTATTGAACAAATAGGAATGATAATTAATAGTAACCGCTGTGTCAGATTTGTTTTCCCTAAGGAGAGGTTTGGTTAGTCAGGTTTTTGGGGGGTTTGGTTTTTTGTGGAGTTTTTTTGTGTTGTTGTTGGGTTTTTTGTTGTTTTTTTTTTTCTTTTTTTTTTTAATGCTGTTTGTGCGGGATTGAAAGAGGACTGAAAGAGGCAGTAGTTCACAAAAATACAATTCAGTCACGTCTCCCTGACGGTGATGCCTCTGCCTTTAGAGAGGGTTTTGCAGAAACACTGTTGACTTTGAGTTCTTACTTGGCAACAATTCTGTGATGTTTTTGAAGTGATGGAAACATTGTATTTGTCTCAAAACTCTCTTCTCCCGGGTCTTGCAGAGAATGGAGGTTTTTTTGTCCTTACTGTGTAAGTAGAAAACTATAACTGCATAATAAGGAATACCTCTTTGATATGTAAGTTTGTATTTGAAAAGACAAATGACAAGTTATTTGATTGTATGTTTCTTCAAATCTTATTCACTAAAATGATATCCTGTTGGGATAAAGCTGAGCAGCTTGAAAGAACTGATGTACTTTGTAAAAAGGCTTAATGTTCTACACTGTAGTGTGATTTGGAGCTTGAAAAGAGAAAACCCCTAAAATTTAATGCCATGCTTTTTAGTTGAGTCTTTGTACAACAGCAATACATTGAACAAAGACTATGCTGTTAATGTTTCGTTACTTAGCATTATATTTACTCCATCAAGTAAAACAGTGTTACTTGAACTAGTTTCAGCTGTTTTCTAATCTTAATTTACTGCTTCTCATTTCTTGTTTTGCTTCATAATATGCCAAAGTTCCTAAAAGCAATAGACCAAGAAGGTAGTTAATGTTGTATCTTGCAGAGCACAGAGGCATATTCTACTTCACGTTGCAAGGCACAATTGCTAATGGATAAAGATAGTTTCTGTATCTGTTTCTCAAATATTTATACACAGGAGTAGGAAAAGATCACCAGCTCAACCATTTATTACAGAGTAATACAAGTGCTCTCTGCTGATAGTAATGTGCTTTGAATCAGAACCTAATTTAGCAATCTTATGATAGGTATTACACGGGTTTTTTTTCTGGGCAATTACTTAATTCCCATAGTGTTTTATACAGTAGCTCTTTTGGTAATTCCCACAAAAAAAGTTTTAATTAGGTGTCTAAATATTACTTATTTTATAAGTACTTTGCATGGTCTTATGCCTGCAGATTTGTTTTGGTTTTTTTTTTTTTTTTTAAGGTACGGGAGTCACATTATCTTATACAGTCATTGAATAGCTGCCTCTTGTTCCATCTTGTGTGGGTCAGTTTGTTTCGTGGTTTAAATAAAAATTATATTTTCTGGCAAGGTGGGGCTTTAAAAGAAAATGTCTTTTTATCCACAATTAACTGCATTAACTGTTGTTCGTAACAAGATAACTGTTAGAGTTGCTAGGCTCCCCAGTCCACATTCCGGATTCTTGAGGAAAAGGGATGCAGGTCATCTACATAACAAATTTGCACCTGCTTTCCTCCTCTCCCCTAAAATGTATTGTAGAATATAAGTATATACAAATGGCTTACACCTTGTATTTTGATCCTGCAATGCCTCGAGGCTGATAGTCTCCAGGCAGGCCTCATTACTGCCTTTCTCAAGTCTTTGATAGGTAGGCGGGCTGATACTCTGTGATAAAGCTAGGTTTATTGACTTCCACCTGTGTAGCACAAGGTTGCAATCCTACAAGCATGTAATCCAGGTGAATAGCTTCAAATTGCTGCCTCCTTCGAGTATGTGAATAAACTGTGATCCTATGAGTAGGAAGCTGCAGTATCAGTTATTTATTACTTTATTTTGTACTGAGTAGATAAGTGATATACAGAGATAATATAAATAGCTATTATCTATGAAGTGTTGTCACAGTATGATCAAAGTGCAGAACAGCAAAGGGGAAGTGTGTCACAGGCACGCTCAGTGACGAGATGATTTTGGTTCACTTAGTGATGCAGCGTGCTGGTTGACGACCTTCTGGCTGGGGAGTTTTTTACTGTACACTTACGGGGTTCAAGAGTTTCTAAATGCCTAGCTCCAGCTAAATTTAAGCTATTAATTTTATTTCTTTTTTTTTAGCTCCTCTTGTTACTTTTCCCCTTTTAAAGTCTTAGAATTGCCTATCATATTCTGGCTTCCCACAAAGCATAAACATTTTGAAGTAAAATTATTCTTCTTTTAGATTGTGTCTTACGTTTACCCATACTGTTGTTACAGGCTCTTTGTAGCTGCTGTTACAAATATAAGTGTTCTAACTAGGCATCATAAAGGCATAAAATGCAGCCATTCCTGTCAAGAAATTCTACTGCATTTGCCCCTAAATTTGTTAGCCTTTTTGTCTTTCTGAAGTTTTATCTTTTTATGTTCCTTAAAAAAAAATAATCCATGCATTGACATGTTCAAATATCAAACTTATTTTAACCCCCTATGGAATACTTCTGTATTTCTGACTTCCTGTTTGTCCCTACTACTAAAAATATGGGAGTGATTCTCTCTTAGTGCTCTTTGCGATCAGAAGA
This sequence comes from Calidris pugnax, assembly GCF_001431845.1. Classification (NCBI taxonomy): domain Eukaryota; kingdom Metazoa; phylum Chordata; class Aves; order Charadriiformes; family Scolopacidae; genus Calidris; species Calidris pugnax. The sequence continues at coordinate 14,746,017 of NW_015090920.1, forward strand.
GACTGCCAAAACAGCCAAAGTAAAAATTCTCTCTGAAACAATGCAGTTGCCTCTAATTCAGGAAGTTTTTGTCTGGTTTCCGAGATGTATGGCATGATAGATACAAATTATTAACCCAAGTCTTGTAAGCCTTTCACTGGGAATAAGATTATTTTGTTATAAATACATCTTGGCTTATTAGCAGGGTTGGGAAATATTTACAAATGAATTAAGGTGGGGATTTGGAAAAATAAAAGTCCTTAACAGTATGGTACTTCATAGCGCTTCACTGAGGATTCCAGAAGTGGCATTTATTGGGAAACTGTACTTTGCTGGAATTCAGAGATTGCACAACTTGAATACATCAATTACATTTATTACTTTGATAAAACTCAAGTACGGTTGTTTGGGGTTTTTCCTTCCTGATGGCGGGTGGACAATCAGTTTGTAACATGCTGCCTGTGGCACTGAATTACTTAGGGCATTTACCTTCTAATCTGTGTCTAGAGGGCTTTTAAAAAATGTCTTTCATTTTGAGATGGCTATTTGGTGTTTAATCTCATAAATATTACATGTCGTATGCATTATGTCATTGTTTTGTTTGGTAATGTATGTGTTCTTAATTTTTTCTAATTGAAAGGAAATTAAATTTTGGACAAGTATATGAAAAATCCGATTTTCAAAGGTAGAGCTATGTGCTTTGGCCTGTGTTTTTTCTTTAAAAGATATTACTGACATAAAGAAAAATAATAATCCTAAAAGTATACAGGTATGAGCCATATTCATCCCTAACATGACCTTGGTAAGTGGGTAGTGGGTTTTTAACTTCTGTGATTGAAGGACCCCCAACAGTTTTCTAGTGGAGGCACAGAATTCTATGCAAGTTGTTTGATTATGCTGAAAGGGGACTTACTTTCTAAGTTACCCCATGCAAAACACTTACAAGAGGACTGCAGACCCACTGATTCTTTGGGCCATGACTTGAAAACCACAGGAAGTAGTGGTGTTAATGCAGGGGTCAGGATATTTTCTGCCACTTACTTGGTTTTATTAGATGTTTACAGAGCTTTTCTGAGAATGAAGTACAGAAAAAAAAATCAATTTCTATGAAATTTTGGAAAGTTTTCTTGTTGGTCTAATGATCTCTGTAGTTATCCCACTTATAAATAATATATCCATACCTCTATGCCTTTCTTGATAACGGCAAAGTATTAAGATTATCCCAAAATATTTTAATCTCCTGATTTAAACAGCACTCAGGAAGGTAAGGAATGCTACCCACATCCATGAAGTTGTAAATGTGATTAAGTATTTTTGGCATTTATTCTTGGAAATAAAGCTAGGTGTGTGCGGGAGTATTTTGGAAACAATGTCTAAAATAGCAATTACTGTAGACTGAAGAAACTGTCATTTTGGAAACACTAAGAAACCACTTATTAGAAATTTACATCTTTAATTCCCAAAAAACTACAAGCTGAAGACCTACACAGAATCTTTGGTGGGACGATAAACTAATCAGCAGACATTACTGAGCAGCTACAAGGAGAATGTGCTTTTACTATGTACCGTTTACCCTAGGTAACAAAGAAACAAACGGACACGCACAATACAGTCATTAAAATACAACTGGTAAGCCTTAGAGGACAGGCAGAAAATAAGGTGGGGTGAACTACTTTAACAGGTTTTGCCTTCTATTTTTTTTTCCTTCTATTGTTTCAGGGTAATTTTATTATCATATTACAGTACTTTTGATAGTACCAATGGAGATCTCATTTGCATTTTTTTTGCTCTTACTTGGAAGACCTTAGAAAACAGGGTCGAATTTCTGGCAACTAGGAAGAAAGGTGGAGCTGAGGCATACATTGCCTCTGTGGGAGACAAGAAAGTTAGACACCTTTCTTTTATTTCTAAACTGTAGAAGTTCATGGAAGTTTTGTGCTGGGCATCTGTTGAAGAGTCATCACAGGAGGAGGAAATTCATGTCTTTCTACCGGATTAGGAGAAAGGCTACATATATAAAACAAAAATACCTATTAGTCTATATTTTGAAGCCAAAGTGAGACTTCCCTAGTGTGTAGGCATTATGCTAGCTCTCTGCACGAGGATAAAATTCATGATCTATCACCTCTGATGTCTTCAGATAAAAAAAAAAAAAGTACATCATAGCCTATGTTTGTGCTAATCTGAATGGTGAATTGTGTGGGAATATATGACCCAGATCAAGAATTACAAACAAAGCAATTTTAGACAATACATTTTTGACGTGAACTAATGCTACCACCTATTTTCATCATTAAAGAGGAAGCATTTTGCTTTTTTCATGAATAAATATAATTAATAAAATGACAGAATGCAAGTTTTTCTCTTCCTTACTGGCCAAGAAACATATATAAATTTATATTTATATGATTTATTTGAAGAAAAGGGGGGGAAAAAAAGGGAAAAAAAAAAAAAAAGGCATCAAATACAAAAGGAACTATTTACAAAGTGCCAGAAAAGAAGCCCTACTCAAATGGTCCTTGTGAATAACTCAATGGTTGTAATTTCACATTAGGTCTGGCACTGAAAATATAGCCACAAAACATATTTGCTTAGTAAAAGATATATATTTTCCCATTTATTTGTGCATTATGGTGATCTCACCCCAGCACATAGAGCCATCCCAAAGGCATCAAATACAAAAGGAACTATTTACAAAGTGCCAGAAAAGAAGCCCTACTCAAATGGTCCTTGTGAATAACTCAATGGTTGTAATTTCACATTAGGTCTGGCACTGAAAATATAGCCACAAAACATATTTGCTTAGTAAAAGATATATATTTTCCCATTTATTTGTGCATTATGGTGATCTCACCCCAGCACATAGAGCCATCCCAAAGCCTCTGCACCACTTAAGTCCTACTTAACCCCTATTTTAGGAATTTAAGTGGAACTGAAGTACTACCTAAGACTTATGTGATGTCTCTAGGCAGGTATGAATTTAATCTTTAATCCATCTTTCACTAAAGTCACTGGCATTGCCCTATTGCTTTCCACAACAAAATCATTAGGCACATAGTTATTTTTAATTTTTTTTGAGCTTGGAACAAGAAGTTGACATTTGGAGGAGAAATAAAGGTCATGTTCTAGAATTTGACCTTCAGTCCCTGAGGATTTATTCTGTCTTTATACTGTGAATAGAACGTCCCTTCTAGGGAGGAAAGCTTTCTTGTGAAAAGTTAAGCTTGCAGTTTCGTTGTTAAAGAAAACTTGAAAATAGCCAAGAATAGCCTGTTAGTGTTAGTCCCCATTTCAAATACTTTTGCTTCAAATGATAAAGCAACCTCTGCCTCCTATTTTAAAAAATAATATGAGCATTAGACAAGATTTACATTATTCCATTGTTCTAAAAAGTTGTTACTTCACTCTTTCATGAGCATGGTTTGAATCAAGAATTAGAGTTCTTAATTTAGATCTGTATTCAAACAGAAGTCAGTCGGACCACTTAACTTTAAAGTTAAATGTATGCTTATATATTTGACTTGAGTTGTGCCAAAAAATTGGTACTGACTTTAAGTGATACTTGTCTTCAAAACGGTTTGCTTACCACTGTTAGAAATAGAAACTCTAGTAACTATAATTGAAGAGGGTTTAAGGAAAAACAGCCATTGTTTTTGTCAATCTACTTTTTTAGTTAGTCTGAAAACATTTATTTTACAGTCAGTTCACTGTTTCCCTCTAATGAGGCCTTGTACAGTTTATTTAAATCTTTCCATGGCCAGAAAGGTGACAAAACAACTTAGAACATGATTATGAAACAGGAAGTACTGGAAAGAAAATGGGCAGGCAAGTATAATATCCAAGTGACTTTGACTTTCAAACTCATTTGTTAAAACTGAATAGTTTTCAAGTTGTTGCTAATGCTTTAAATGATTTCTATGCCTAAATTATGTCAAGATGCAGGAGAGAAATTTGAAGACACCTAGTGGTTATTTTAAGGAAAGCAATTAAGAAAATAGTTATGAAGCTTGGCTTGAAATACTGTTGATTTAACACTAGCAGCATTAGGCCACAGAAGTTCAGATACCTGAAAGCTGGCATTCTCTAATAGGCAAGTTTGGGTTGAATCCCTGTTATGAAGTGTGTTATCAGTAGCTGCTGGTTTGAATGAAAAATTACCAAAACAGCTCACACAACTACTGAAACATTGTATATATGAAAGATTTATAAGCCACAGAGAAAACAGGGAATTATTTGTTGTTTTACTGAAAGTCACTCAGTGCTCTTATGGTACAGTAATAATTATGCATTCTTTGTGCAAAATAACTAAGATGCAGTATACTATCATTGTTGCATCTCAATATTGCTTTTGTGCTCTGTTTTTGCTCATTTTGTCTAAAGATACCAAGTACTTGCTGAATGGTCACATCAGTATAGTCTTACATATGTAGCATGGTTACGTGTGAGCAAGACAATTATAATCTGGCTGTTACTCTTTAAACATCTTCACTGGGTTTTGGGTTTTTTTGAAATGTATGCTATTTTGAAGGTGAGCATAATGAAGCAAAGCTGAATACAATAAATTATTTAATAATCCCAGTGTATGAATTGTAGTAATTAGTGTTAGGTCAGCACAGTTTCATAGATACAGCACAGGAAATAAAGGAAGTTTCTCTTCAGGTCTTAGACCTGAGGTTGTCTTCAGGTCTACTTGGGCCCTTCTGCAGGACCTGGCTAAAGCCATATTACTTCTTTGTGTCTGTGTTTTCTCACCCAGTGATTTTCTATTTCTGTTGCCTATTCCTACAGATAACCTCTTGCTTTAGGGACAGGTCTACTTTCTGTACACTGTTTAACAAATCAGGGCAAAAGATTCTTAATTCTTCTGAAGTTCCTGAGATCTCATGTAATGCAGAAAATGTGTGCTTATATACAAGTGATTATAGAGGGGATGATCACACAATCATTTTTTTTCTTCAAATATTTTACCTGCCATTGTATTTTATCCCCTTATCATCCTTATCTCTTCAAAATTCTCCAGTTTTGTCATCTGCTGATGAGGTCACCAGCCAAATTCAGCAGTCATTATTGTCATGCTCCTTTGAAATTGTGTTTTATAGAGGAAAGACTGTATTTGGCTGATAGAAGTGACTAAAAATGGATACTTCATATTCAACTATTCCTGTTTATGAACTCTGGGATAAATTACAGCTTTCTCAAGTAGAGTCTCATACTGCAGTAAAGGATGCGTGCAGCTCACAAGCAATGGATGCTGATGCCTGTAACTCCTCAGCACATAGTGATTGCTATGCTGGGATGGAGACATTGCATTGGTTTAACTATCTGTGTAGATCACATCTGTATCTGCTCCTGTTTAACACACTCCTGCAACGTCTACATTTACTTCTACAGCAAGGGTCTTCTCCTTACAATCAGCTCTTGATGCTTACTGAAGACTGTTCATTTGAATAGTCACAGGCATTTGTTTCTTCCTTTTCAAAATGACATTTTAATCATATGTAGCACTTGTTACTAATTTCCCAGTAACCTCATCTGTAGTTCAGAATGTGCCTAATACCGGATATCCGTTGAGCTAATACTGTGCTGAGAAAGTAGTTGTGTTAGTAATAATACTCTTCTTGTCATACATTGTTAATTAGGATTGAGTGTCAACAAGCAAATTTATGCCAAGACTTTGTCTGATGGATTTGAAATAGTTAGAATACATCAGTTAATGTGAAATGCTAGTTCTTCCATCAGTGTGTGTAACTGTGAGTAAAAGGAGCTAAATAGTTTCCTTGTTAGAAGAGGCATTCAGTAAAGGTCAATGAAGGCTGTTCTTATTCCAGCTGAATTTGAACGGCTTTCCTGTTGCCCAAATAAAAATGCCTAAATGGTTGGAAGTTGAAAACTATGCTTTAAACAGTAGTTAAGGATTTGTTGTTGTTAACCTACAGCGCTTTTTGAGAATCGCACACTATGTTGGCAAGTTATTGGACCATCATCAAAGACGCATTAAAGGGAACAGGAATATGTTACTCATAATTATGCAGCTCCACATATAGTTCTGTTCAGTGTCGAAGTGCCTCATAAATAGTGCAGATACCTAAGAAGCAGTCAGTTCTTATTAAAGAAATGTAATTACTTTCATGTGAAAGATTTTACAGTATCCCTTAATAACCACAAGACGAGAAAGAAATGCTTATTTTACATAGTAAAAAGGCAAGAAGGTAAAAACTAAATTATCCACAGTTTGAGAACTGGTATTAGAATTCAGAGTACGTTGTTCTTCCTGATTGCTATTACTACACCATTAAGGCCAGGGGACAATCATTACACAACATTCCAGAATAAATACAATGCCACGTTTTAACTGATAAACCAAATTTCTGCTTTAGCTTTTACTTTGTTCACACAGGGCACCTGATTCTTTCTCCGCCTTCTATCAACACATTCACGTATGTAAATTCAGTGTAAAACAGAGCTAGGTGAAATGACAGCATCTAATATTCTCCTTTCCTCAAGTGTAAGTGAACAGTGAATGGCATTGCTCTACAAAGTGCTGTCACTCAGCAATAGCACAGGTTCACGTCTGGGCATTTTCAAACATGCCTAGACAAAGTACATGGGTTCCTATGCCTAACACTTGCTAGTTTAAGAACGCTCTTCATCTGATTCCAGGTTATTACTGTTACTTTTAAATCCTCCTTTCCATTAATGCCTGTCCTCGATGTTCAAAAATCAAGTCAGCACACACAACCATGAAACTGAGTCAAGTCACAAGCCTTCTTTTAAAACTATCGATTATTCTATATCTACCTTCTTTGCCTGAGGCTTTCAATGCACCCAGCTTGCATTTTGAAGTTCTTTTCTGTAGCCTTACTGTTAAATGCTACATTTTGTTTAGAAAAAGCTAACATTTCCACATAATTTTTTTCTTGAAGAGATTAGAGTAAACCAAAAAGAATCTAAATGAAACATAACATATATGATAACAAGACTTTAGAGGTTGTACTGTTTACTTACAAATTTTTGCATTTTAAGTTTTTTTTTGTTTTCTTAAGGATACTTCTGGTCACTTTCATCACAAATTTTTATTCCGTTTTCTCATTCAGTTTAATGAATTGAAAGTTCCAATTGTTATCAAATGCTAGCTTCTTATTTTGACTCTCATTGAAGCAGCTTTTGCGAATGTGATATTGCAAATGTGAAAAGGCAAATTGTACTATGCATTTTGGTAATACATGGTCACAGCATCCATATTTAATATTTATGCTATTTAAGTACAATAAAGTAATCTTGTTAAAGTCAAAGTTCTAATAATAAATGTTCTTTATGCTTCTCTGAAAGAAACATTTGGATGAGATAGCTCCACAGAAAACTCCCAAACCTACTGCTGCTATAATAAAGAAGGATCACTAGTAGTCTTTATTAAAATACGTAACAAGCAGAACTTACTTCCTTTCAAAATAAGTAGCTAAGCAATGAACCAAAACTCTTTCAGAATAACAATGGAATTTCATTGTGTTCTCTGGCATTATGTTTCCAGTAATCGGACTAGCTCTCGATTGCTGGGAAATTTATAATAGATGTTGATTGAGGTATATTATTGCTACAGCCAGCACTGTTCCCACAGCTTCATGGAAAATATAAAAACATGGAATGAAATTCTAGCTCTGTGGAACTCAAGAGGCAAAACTCCCACTGCCTTAATTGTGTCCAACTTTTCATTCAGTGGTTTTGGACTCTCATTGTCAGAAAATTCACAAATGTCCTGTGTGACCACATTGACCATTCACCCTTGAAGAATGAGTAGAGTAACAAAATTACTTTCTTTTGCCCAGGTGCTCCCTTTACACTCAATTTCCTACATCAATTCTATTTTTCATAGCACGTGTGCCTAAAGTTGAGGTCTCCAAATGATATGTGATTGCAAAATCTGAAAAACTCTAAAACTTTCCTAACAGAAGGCAAATAATGTGGATTGCTTGCTAATAAAAATAATAATGATGGACTTTAGATTATAATCGATTACTTTACTTTGAATTAATGGTTAATTACACTTGCAGTATTGGCCAAAAAAGGCCACATAGAGTGCTTTTAGTATTTAACATATACTGATGCATGTAACCGATCAGCGGCTGACTAACCTGACTAATTTCCATGGTTTCATTCAGCTTCACTCTCGAAATTCCTGTGGTCTGCTGAGCAAATAAAAAATATCCCAAATTTAAAACATGACCACCATGAAAGGTTTCCAAAAGATCAGACTTTTTAATAGGATTTTTGCTGTTCATAGGGCTATACATTATGTAATTTGGAAAAAAAAAACCCCAACATTTCTTCTGAGAGTAGCTCATATGCTGTGAGGAATCCTCAACACTGAGTAAATGAAATAAAAAGCCCTGTGTTTAAAAAAAAAAAAAGCCTAATAGATTTTGGACAAGAAAATATTATAGTGATAAGTAAAAGTATACTCATGTTATTGATAATGTGTGCTTATGGATTATTCAATTATTACGGTTGGCGTTCTAGCACCAAGTTAATTTGAGAAACACAGTTAAATATTAGAGATGCATAACATTTTTAAATTAATGGTAAACTTTTCAAAAATGTAAGCAAGAGTATTCAGTATTTTGGGTTAAGACAAGTTTCATCTGCACAGAAAGGAAATAGGTGAGATGCATGAAAACAGTCTGTCTTTTCATTACTTTGAATAGGCTTGAATTAAAAATATTCATGTTTCTTTCTGACAGTTTTTAAGCAAAGCCTTTGTGTTTTGAGTCAAACCAGCATTTTTCATTAGCTCTGACAGCACAGGAGCAGTTAACTTAAAAATAGTGTATAGGCGACATAAAAATAGGAGGAACTGCAGGTGACTTAACAGAGAGAATTAAAGTTCAAAATTTTAAAGTTTTTCTTTTTAAAAGTTAGAAATGGTCTAGGAAAACAGAAAGTTTTGTCTTTATATGCATATATATACATCTTATACTGAAATTCAAATCTTAGGAATGGGAAGGACTAGAACTTTTCAAATTACAGTATAAATTTCTGATCTTTTATATTGTGCATAAGCAATCTTCCTCTGCCCTATTCACGTATTTCCTTTAGGCAGAAATAGCTTCCTTTTTATGGGGCTTAAAACATTACTGCTTAATCTAGACTAAGTGCTGCATAAAATTGAAGAATATTGATACAGAGGAGCACTAAAGGTGCAATCACATCCACTGTATGAAAAGGTTTAAAGTTTTCTTTGTGGTGTCCTCTTCAAATATGTATTATTTCCTGATGATTTTTAACTTACATCATTCACTGTATTTTTATTTTACAGAGAAATGGTTAATGCATGGTTTGCTGAGAGAATTCACACCATCCCAGTCTGCAAGGAGGGAACCAAGTCCCACAGTGAATCCTGTGCTTGTCACCAGCCTGCCTGTGCTGAGACCACCAACTCTGGGACACCAGCAAGGAAAATCTCTGCTTCTGAATTTGACAGACCCTTAAGGCCTATTTTTGTCAAGGACTCAGTAGGAGCAGTGAGCTTTCTCTCTGACTCTGAAAAGAAGGAACAGATGCCTCTGCAATCTCCAAGGATTGAGACCAGTGCAGGGGATCAATGCTCAAGACTATTAGAACTTGTGAAAGATATTTCTAGTCACTTAGACGTCACAGCACTTTGCCATAAAATTTTCCTACATATCCATGAGCTCATAGCAGCTGATCGCTATTCCTTGTTCTTGGTCTGTGAGGATAGCTCTAATGAGAAGTTTCTTGTAAGCAGGCTCTTTGATGTGGCAGAAGGCTCCACCTTGGAAGAAGCTTCCAACAACTGCATTCGCCTGGAGTGGAACAAGGGCATTGTGGGTCACGTAGCAGCTATAGGCCAGCCTCTGAACATCAAGAATGCATATGAGGTAAACCAAGAAAATTTATCTTGAGCAATTCTTGAAAAAAGGAAAAGCCATAGTATCAGCTGTTACGATATTGCCATTTTACTATATGTATTTGGAGCTACATTGATTTAAACCAGTCAAGATGCAAACCTGTCTCCATGGTTTTGATACCTGAAAGGAGGTTGTAGAGAGGTGGGGGTCGGTCTCTTCTCCCAAATAACAAGCGATAGGATGAGAGGAAGTGGCCTTAAGTTGCACCAGGGGAGGTTTAGATTAGATATTAGGAAAAATTTTTACACAGAAAGGGTTATCAAGCATTGGAACAGGCTGCGGACGGGAGTGGTTAAGGCACCATCCCTGGAGGTATTTAAAAGACGGGTAGACGTAGCTCTTAACAATATGGTTTAATGATGGTTTTTGTCAGTATTACGTTGACGGTTGGACTCAATAATCTGAAAGGTCCCTTCCAACCTAGTAATTCTGTGATTCTGCAATATATTTATTACAGTTGCAGGCATATACAGAAACACGTAGCACAACTAATGCTAGAGAAATGCTAACATCAAAATAAATTATGCAAGTTTGATGTTAGCAGTCAGGTATCAGCCCCGCCTTAACCAGCGATGTGCACACCAGTATTTGCAAATGGACACTTAAATGTTTACATTTCTGCTGGTATAAGGATGTAAGATACTTCTGCACCAAAATGAATGAAATTGTGAGTATAATTGTCTGCAAAACTGGAGTCCTATGACTAAAAATATTTTGGAGAATTTTATTATACCCGAGGCACAAAGAGTCGGAGCTGAATGAACAAGAATGGGATAAGGCTTTGAACTGTATTGAGGTCTCCCAAATGAAATGATACTCTGTGATTTGAGTTATTTAATACAAGGCCAGATATAAAAAGGAAGAGAATCCAGCACTGGGAGAGTCATCTCATGTCAGCTTAACATCTCTTCAGTCTAGGCTCTCTGGATATGCTGATTTTGTGCTTTGAATTTAGGGATGATGGAAATTTTAATGAATTACTTGATTAATTAACTAATAAAGGCTGAAAATTATGGTTTCTGATTGATCATCTCTTGGTCAATCTGAGCACATTTATAGAATTAGGTAACAGTACTGAGTAGATTTTTTTCAGAAGCAAAAAAGAGTGGTTTCATTTTCAACAAACACTTGTTTGCTGCTTCAGAAACTGTCTAAACATTTGCTAGGTATGTTTTCAGTGGGACATCATCTATCCTTATAGTTTAAAAGTTCATTCTTGAATTGGGTCCATCATCCTCAATCAATTACTAGAGAAAGAACAGCAGCCTTTAAAAATAGTCTGATTCATTTTAGTAAGCTTTAAAAAAAATCAGAGTTTTATAACAATACTCGGCTGAAAAAATGAAACAAGCAATCTCTGGTAAAAGCAAAACCACAAACCACATTCATGAAACTATGTTCCTCTGAAGACATGTGTCTTTTAGTATATTTCTATAACTCCTTCTTGATTGTAAAAGCTATACTGGGGATGGTCAGTCCATTTATATATTTATTACAATGATGGTCTGGGCTCAAGAAGAGCTTCTGCTGGGGTTTGGGGGTTTTATGTTCTTTCTGGCAGTTGTATTTATCCACAGGCCCTCATGTTCCACATAAATGCTTTTTTGTTGTTTTAACACACTGATATTAACAACTTTATATAATTATTACTTGGTAATAGAACCCTTGTTATCCTAGGTAACAGTTAAGTCAAATATTGTAAGTTTCTTAACCTTTAAACCTGGGAAGAAGAAGAACTGATCTTTAGGCAAGTAGTTAAACAATTGTATATTTTTCTTGTATCAGGATCCAAGATTCAATGCAGAAGTTGACCAGATCACAGGGTATAAGACTCAGAGTATTCTCTGTATGCCGATAAAGAACCATAGGGAAGAGGTAAGTTGCGGTGTTGGGATCACTTCATGTAATATCGTTTCCAGCTATGCTAATGTTTTAAAATTCTATTAGCTAGCAGTCATTATCTTGCAGTATAAACCCACCTCTTTATAAAAAAGACTTCTGATGTTTGTTTGGACTTTAATTTTATCTTATCTAGTTCAGTAATGCAAGACAAATGGTATTGTCAAGAAGAGTTTAATCCCAGATGCAGAAGTAGAACATATGTATTTAACTCTAGAAGTGCTGTTCCTGCTTCCTGTACCAAGTATCTGTCAGCATTAAAGTTCTCTGCACACTAATTGGTCTATCTCAGTGGACACTCAGATTGCTGATTACAGAGTTATTGTACTGCAGCTTAGCTTGTATCTACATTTTTTTCTTCAGAGGACACAAATTGGGTTTTATCATTGTCTAAAAGGCTGGTTTTTACATTCCAGTAGCTCAGCTCATAAGTAATAAATTAAGATACATGTTAAGTGCTTAACATCAGGCATTAAAAAAACACATGGTGTCAATGTAATTCAGAAAAGTCATCCACAAGTCATAAAACTTAAATCACTCCTAATTTAAAACAATGTGAATCTGCTCATTGAACTCTTGTACATATTTGCTGTCCATGCTATTTCTCACAGTTCTCTCTTTCTGTCTGATGCTATTGCAGTAGGGAGAATTCTTATTATGGACTACGGATGTCTTCTTGTACTGAATATTGAAGAGTGAATTCAGTAGAGGCAATGAAAGCCAATGAATAGAAACAGTGAGGTCCATGGTTTTACTTAGGGAGTAAGTAAAGTAAGTTTGGTGGCTTTTTGATCCTAAATGTAGTAGCCTTCAGCCACATCACTGGCTCTTAGAATACTCACAAAGTGTAAGGCTCTCTATAGAGTGTGTCAGAGCTTTAAGATGCAGATTTTATCTCCTTTAATTTCTTTATTTTATTGAATACTTTTAGTTTGCTTCCAGAAATCTCTAACTCCAAAAAGAAATGCTTCAAGGATTGGTTTGAAGGCATCATACCTTCCTTTTCTTGTTCTTCCATCTTTTACTCCTCTTACGGAACATGTCACCTTGACTCTTACCGCACTGAACGTTTTTTTCATTAAATAAACTGATTAAACTCTTGATTTAACTTGTTTGTTGAATCTTACTCTAGCTGACCTAGATGAGGAGCCAGGATTTCCTTTCCTCAGCTACTGCTAATTTCAGTTTAAAACATTTTTTTCAGTTCTTCCAAGGACAGCACTTCATCCTCTCCTACTCCTACTTAAAAGTCTTCGCCTTTCTAACAGGCAGCAGCCACTGCTGGCCCTGGGCCAGCTGATGAGCAAAGCAGATGTTGTATGGAGAGCTGTCAGGGACCAGTGGTCCATGTCAGGCTGATGCAAGGCTTTAAATTTCACCCAAGCCATCCCATTTTCTTTTTGTTGAATGGAAAAAATGCTATGCTGTATGTAATTGGGATCAGAAATGAATTATGAAATCTTGCTGGCCAGGGAGAGTGAAAGTGCTTACTTCTTACCGAGTCCTGATGGTAGATGGGGGAAGGAATAAGAGCTGTAGTCTGTTGGTCCAATACACCATGACTTACAGGATGAATAAACCTGCAATTGGCCGTATCTTCAGCTAGCTTTCTACGCTGAAGTGCATCAGCAAGTGGAAATGAAGCAGGAATTTGTTTATTTTGAAAAGTTCAGCCAACCTGAAGTCTGAAGAGAGTGTTACACTCTACTCATATGTGATAATTTGAAGGGGCTAAACTATGTGATTTCTTATAGGAAAGGATGGCACTTCTTTTTTTCTTCTGATTTTAAAGTCTCTACCAGAAGGTTTTTCTCCCTCTCACCGTAACACATGGCTGACATGTTTCTGGAGAGATGTTGGAGTCAGTGAATCAGTCCTTCATTTGCCATTTGCATTCTGCTGCTTTTTCTGTTTTAAAAAAAACCCAAAACAACAAAACCAGAATACTGGCTCCTCCCTGTTAACATCAACAAAAAAAAATTACATTACAAAAATTCCCAAAGCCCCCCTAGTAATATTGAGGTTAGTGAATGCGGCCTCAGCCCAGGATGACAGCAACCACAGTCAAAAGACAGTTCTGGAAGACATCCAAAAATAAACACTGAGAAAGAGAAGGAACTGGAGTTTTCTGTTTGTTTGTCTTGTGTCAGTACTATTTTTTTTAAAACAAAGAGTCAGTAATTGAGAGGAAGAAAATCTCATGCTGATTATTAAGTCCTCTGGGCCATCTGAAGTATGGAGATCTTTCCAGTAGATGTTTTTCACATTTGCCTATGTTTCCATGAGGCATGTGAGAAACCAAAGTCTCATTTAAAAATAATAGCTAGTAAGAAATTCCGGAGACAGAAAGAAGAAAACAGTTTGATTCACAGAAGAGCTCATAAAAAGGACACAGGAACTAGTAACAATGAGAAAAAAGCAGTGCAATAAGAGGACTTTACCTCTGTACAGATGCACATGAAGAATTGGATCGTGTGCACTTAATAGTAAAAGAACTTCTCTCAGTCCCCTACTCAACCTATGCTTGCAGACAGAAATGCCACAGAAACATTGCATTTCAGATGTAGAAACTTCTGCTGGTTTTGTTTATGTCCTTTAAGATCAGCTTGTAGAGGCTTGTGTGGTGCTAGCTTTATGAAGAGTTCTCATTTTCCCATGAAAAAACACAAATGCAAACTGACTTGAGCTTTGCATCTGACTTCAGGGGCTTTGAACAAAGTTCTGATATCTGTAAACCTCTGCTCCACAATCTCTAATAAGGAAACATAAATTCTTTCCATCCCATCATATGACAAATATATTGCCATATGATGCTTTCTGGCATGCAAAGCTGTATCATTTGCTGGTTATCACTGTTGAAGAAAACAAGGAAGAAGGCAGGTCTTGGGTAAAGTGAATTGTATTGATGAGGTCAAATCATTATAACATCTATTCCTGTATTTAACTTTGTCATGAGGTGAATGTGAAACCATAGCAAAGATTCCATTTTGATCCTGAAAGATCTTCTCTTCTGGTGATTCTTCTGTAAGAGCAGGTAACTGTATACAGTTATCTAGACATCAGTAAGACCTGATACTTGGATTATCGATGCGTATCAGAGAACACATAAAAACCTTCAAAACAGACTGAAGTTTTACCCTCAATAGTACAGAAGCCACTAATGAAAAGTTAGTATTAGCCAGCTTGTACCACAGAGTCACCATGGTTATTTCTTTTGCAAGAGGAAACTGGTATTGCTGGCCATAGGCTTTAGCTGGAGCTATTAATGCTAACAGTTTCAGTGCTACACTGCTTGTACAGAAATCAGGGTTTTACCACTACTGGCAGAAGACCTAAGGTTGTGGCAGTTCAGCATAGTGTATCTCAAAAAGCAGCTTTTCATTCCTGATGTGTCCTTAAACCTTTAATTTTTCAGAAGCTTCAAATGGTACTGATTTGCTTTCTAGAGCTGCTTTAATAAAGTCAGTGAATACAGTGTCACTTTCTTCTGATTTCTTTTGGTCTTGGATTCAGAGACCCAGAAACAGAACTACAGAAGTTGCAAATAATTATCACCTCAAATTTCTCCATCTGGTTTTGTAGCCATTTATAAATGGACATTTTGACAAAATTTGACAGAACTGAATAGGGACTGGAAGTCCTTAGTTTAAACCAACTTTCAGAGTTAACCAGAGCTGATACAAGACCCAGTACAGCTTTCTGACTGGTTTGGAATATCTGTAGAATGGATGGTCTCTGACGCACAGAGTCATCACAGCTGCCATAAGACATCTACAGAAATGACATAATTTTCTGTTATTTCTCCTTTTTTTTTCTCTCAGCTGTGCAAGATGATTTCCATAAAATTCTATTGCAGTTTAATTTCTACTAAAATCTGTCAGATTTTCTCATATGGGAACTTTTAGTTGAATTAACTGAGACCTATCTCCCAGGCTCTGAGTATGTAAGGTTGAACTTCCTCCTAATTGGCTAGGGAAATGTTTTATTTTGGCAATGCTCATCCAATTGTTTAGTTTTATGTTTATTTTGCCCTATCTCCTGTGACTGGGAAGCTCTTCCCAACAAATCAGGGATGCTACTCTACTTAGAGCAGCCTGTTGATTTTTGTTGTATAAAATGTGACCAGGCATATTACTGTTAGCCAGCTGTTATTTTCTCCCACAGTGAACACTTCAGCTATAATACATCACAGTCACTGGAGTATAGTGTAGATCTAGCCAAGCTAATTTTAAACAAACTAACTCGAGTTCCAGTAGCAGTCTTGCTGCAGGATTATGGAGATCAGTAATATGCATCTTGGTTGGATTTTCAGCTTATGCTGAGACATATGTTATTGTAGCTAGACTGCTGGCAATCATGCACACTACTGCTGGCATCACTGAAGGAAGAGGATGTGAAAGTTTTGTTGATTAAAAATGAAAGTCTGTAAATACAGTTCTGTCCCTGAAGGATAATTTTATAAGCCTGAATCAAACATCTCCAAGCCCAGAAGAGCAAAGTAAGGTTAAAACCACTTAGTCTGTCTTCTCAAGTGGGTATGTTCCCATCTTTAAAATGAGATAGAAGTTGAGTTTCCTTATTTCTGCTACCATTCTTTGGTTTCGTGTAACTTTTCTTCAGATGCCAGCAAAGTGAATAAAAGTGAATAAAAATTTATCTTCTTGGGAAGCAAGTTATTAATTTTATTTTTAAGTCAGAAGTAAGAACCAACTAAATAGGGCAGTAGCTGCCTGCAGAGCTGGAACAGCTTTCACAGTTAGGCCTGTAATCTTAATGCGCACAAATTGCACAATCCAGATAGATTGTTTCATTGCCACAGTCATCGGCACTGAAGTCATCATCTACTAGGAAACACTCTAGGTAACCTGCTACTTTTAGAGGGACGAGTCAGTTATTGCAAGAAAATAGTAAAAATAAAGCTCTGATAATTAGAAGAAATCTCTTCTTGTAATGTGGATCAGGCTTTATTAAATGGGATAACTGGTATAGATTGAGAAGAAAGGTTACAAAATAAGTAGCAGTACTGGAAGATTACTGGTGTTGCCAGCAAGAATTCAAATAGGAAGGCTGTATTCAGATGTGGTAAAACAAGTGTGGATATTGACTCAGTACTTGTTGAAGGGTTTTTTATACCCCCTTCTTGGGACTGAAAGTAAGAGAACAATGCCATCATCAAAACTGCTTTTTTGGCTTCGTGGTGTATGTCTTTTTTATGTGATCTGAATGGAAAATAGCAAAGTGCTTGGTTTCTGATCCAAGGAGAAATTTTCCAGCTGACTTTAAAGAAAGCTAGACCACTACAATACTTTACATACAGCTTCTTCCTTTCTGCCTTCCCCTTATATGCTTTCAGTAGAGCAAACCTGGATGAAGGCTCTTGTTAGGACTACTGCGTGACTACTGTAGATGTTCCTTGTTCTATAGTCCTGTCTACCTAGTCAGACTGGGGTAAAGTCATGGAAGACAGTTTGCAGCACTTAACAGGTCACTGATTACTTTAGTGATTAGGCCATAAGCTCACAGGTATCAAAGTATAAGCAGATACTAATTACTTCAGTCTTTCTTCTCCCTAAATCTTGGTTTTCTTCAGTCCAGAGTACTACCGTAAGCTTTTCTAGTAGTCATCCCCTTTCATAGCTGATTTTAACCAACCCCCTTCCTACTGGTTTTGTCTTGGGTGACCAAGAAATATACAGGGTAATTCTGTAAGCATAGGAGGAGAACAACAAGAAATCAAACATATATCTCTTTGCTCTATTGCTACAGGACTCAACTTTCAAAAGTTCACATGGTGCCTGCCTGTTGGAGAATTAAAGACACATAAAATATTGCGCATAAGTAACTTAAAAAACACTTTTTTGTTAGACTGGAACAGTGCTTCTATGAGCAAGTGTTTGAGTGGACTATCATTTTTTTACGATATTTTCCAAGCTATACAGAGAATTAGCTTTATCTCAGATATATCTTTTTTTTATTGCCACAAAGATTTCACACTTTTAATGTATCTGTTATTTGAATAAGTTTTCTGTGTAGCTGAGCTCAGAGCAGTTAGTCACTTTTGATTCAATTTTCTTTGTGCTGGTGCAAACATAACTCCTAGCTGGAGATCACAGATCAGGCCTATTGTTATTTCAGATTTGTTTATAGTAAGTTTTAAAAATGAGGATTTGTGTTTCATACTGTGCTTAGTATTCTCTAAAGTGCAGGCATATGTTCTTCATGGCCTAAAATGCTACCACGATTGACTTTTGTCCTAATTACATAATTACTTTAGTAACAGGAACAGATCCTCTTGAGTTTCCTACATCTCCTCCTAATTACCTGGTTGCAGGCAAGACTCCATTGGCTAAATAATATCCATCTGAGGTTTTTCTCATTACTGTCTCTACACCACATTCTACAGAATTTAGTGAAGTTCACTGGAATTTGTACTGAAATAAATGAGGTCAGAATTTCAACTGGTTTCATTTTGAAAACTGTTTATTTTGTATGAGAAAACGGCACATACTACAAACTTGTCTTTAAAAGCTTAAATGCCACTGAAACAACCACCAGAAAGGAAAAAGGTTTACATCTGCACAAAATTTTTATCGTCATCAAAACAACCATGATTTTTCAGCACGTTTATTCTCCTCGTTTACTCTCTCCCTCCAGTTAAAACCTTTTTTATTTAAATGCCTTTGCAAAGATCTAAAAATGACCATTTCTCCTGGAACACACGCCTTTGTTAGTGTGTCAGAAACCTGAAGTGCTAATAAAAGGAGCTTAAATAGTCTTTTTTGGTATATTAATATGGTCCTCTTACTGTTTTCTTATAGCTTTTTTAAGCACCACAGACTTTCCTTTCATGGAGGGGATGTGTTTACACAAGATGAAAGTACTCACCTTCTGGATGCTTCAAAAAGCCTCTGACCTCATTAAAGTTGTCTTAGCTCATGCTGGATCAAAACTGAAAAAAAAAAAAATTAAATAAATACCCACAGAAAACTGTATGAGAAAAGGCCTAACCATTAATCTCTGCACATGTAGGTTAACATAAAAGCTTATTGACTGGTTAAAGGATTTGCTTACTATTCAAAGTCTGTTATAGAAGTATATAAGGCTAGTTGTATATTGTTACTACAGTAAGAAAGTTCACCGGATAAGAAATATTCTGCACTGAAGTAAAAGAGAAGTTGACTGTGGGAAAAACTGGGTTGTATGGAATGGAGCTGACAGTTAAGCTTTATTTCAGACGGACATTTTTGAGCCCACAGTTGGCAGTGATTCATGCTGCAGAACAATGACCTTATTTGTAACATCAGTATTTTGGGAAGGCTAGGCAGAGAGATAGTAAATTGTCTTCTTTTCCATTACAAAAATGAAACTGTATGCCTTTCATCAGTATAGCAATTATAAATTTAATGATTATCAGTTTTTAACATTTTTTAACTTTTTTAACATGCACGCCACACAGTTTTCTTCTGATATTGTTTATCCCAAAAAAGCAAGATGAAAAAAAATACCATCATTAACACCTTGCACTGGTTTTACACTACTTGGATCTCAAACAAAGGAAGTTCTTTGCAGCTTTGTCAATCATTTGTTGTAAGTGTGCCAAAAAATCTGAAGAGAATCAAAAGCTTTGCATATACTTTATGGCTTCTTACCATGTACTCTTTCATATTATTGTACTCAGCAAGGTGGGCTTCATCTATGCTAGCAGATTCTAGCCTGTGAGTTTACTGCACAATAGATTTTTTGAGTTTAGCAGAAGAGGAGATCCAGCCAGTTAAATAGATTAAAGGTCTAATTATAAGCATGTGCAGAGTCTTAGTGAGTGTCTTCCAGCTCCCCTAGTTTCCAACCTCCCTCTTGCTCTGGTGCTACTCCTCTTTCAGCTCTGCCTTAACCTAAATCCCTTCCAGTTGCTGCTAGTGGCTATTCAGCTTTATATCATAAACCTTGGGCTTTATTGCTGGGTACCAATATAAGTAATGTCTCAGACATAATTGTCCCCACCCTCCACTTGGCACTCCTCAGGTCATCTACTGTGGTACCTTTCTCATCCACCCTGATAAACAGCATTGGGTTCAACCACCTTATACCTGCCACTCTTGATATCAATTGTAGAAACCTGTCATTACTCACTAACAGTCAGAATATTAATTTTTTTACTTCACAAATCAAGGAAACTATACTTTCTCAAATTTTTTTAAGCCTAAAGTCATATTAATAATAATTTGCAAAGTCTCAAAAAGAGTGAAAACATTGAGTTATATTAGGGAAAGGCTAAGGCCTTGAAATCCTATAATCTATGAAATGTTTGGGCATCAGAGAGAAACATTTATTATAGTAATGATTTGATGTAATAGAGAACAAGAGTGTGCTTTAGTAATGTGTAGTATAATAATAAATAACCTTTTTTTAATGGAATGACAAAATATTTGAGTTAGAAAACTTCTCATCTTCACCTCATTGACAGTGAAATTCAGAAGTATCTCAGCAGAAATTAACCTGTCTCTTCTTCTGAAAGCCTTCCAATTTTAGTGTTGTGAAATTATGTGGTTAATTTATGACTCAGAAGAGCTGAAGCACGGAAGTACAAGCGTAAGCACAGAATCCGGAAGAAAACTAGTTTACAGGACAGAATTGTCACTGCCAGTACACAGCTTGAGTAACATCAGTGAGGGATCTACAGAAATACTATCCCAGTGAACTAATCTTTTTAACAATGCTCACTTTCTCTTCATACTGACTTCTATGAAGGTCTCTTTAAATTCTTGTGTTTTTCTTGGGCTCTGAAAAACAGATCCAAGTTACCAGAGAAGAAAGAACTAAACGGAAAGCCTTTCATGTTGATCAAGGCATATGGGTTTGTTTCTTTGGTCTGTCGCAGATGTCCTGCAGGATCTGGGAATGACTTTCTACCCTTTGCTTAGCTTCTTTATCTGTAAACCAGGATTTCTCCCTACCTTCTCAGTTGCTGCACAGGGAAAATAATTAAAAATGCAAGATATCAACATATCTTGGTAAGAAGGATAGTCTAACTATCCACTGAAGCATAACAAAATTATGTCGTCTCAGTGCTAGTTTAGTGTGGTCTTAGTAAAAGCCTACCTTTAAAAATGTACTAAAGTTGAGTAACAAACTTGAATCTGGCAGGAACACAACCTTTGTATACTATTTTTTAGCAGATGAAAATTAATTGGGTCAGAGAGATACAAAATGCAAAAAGATCACTGTAGCCAAACTCTAGATCCACTAAGGAGGGTATGTTTTTGGAAATTTTGTCAGAGCTAGCAGGAAGGGTATTTTCTACACACACAAGCAGATGAACTTTAGAGGGAGTTGTTGCGTGGTCTGGCTTATGATGGCAGAAGCGTAAACTGTTGTTGTCTTTCTAGGAAATGATTGTTTCAATTTATAGACTCAATTTTGGATGAAATCAACCTCTCTTTGTAAGAGCATCTAGGACTCATGCTACTTATTTTTTTTTTTATATTTCAGCTTTATGCTCAGCTATTTGTAATATGAATGAATTAGGAAAAAACAGGCTTAAATATCTTCTGTCACCCAAAGGTCAACCAAATGAATACCTGTCATGATCATTTATTATCTTCTATAAATATGTCTAGAAATAGAATCCAATGACAGACTCCTGAAAATTAACTAATTACTCCATTTTGAATACACTAGGTGGTTGGTGTGGCTCAAGCAATCAATAAGAAATCTGGAATTGGTGGCACTTTCACTGAACAAGATGAAAAGGTATAAAAGCTGGACATTTATGTCTCTTCTATTTTCATAGGTTATTACTTTTCACGCTGATCAGGAATTTTAAAGTTATTAAAAATCAAATGCCTCTGAAAAAGTAAAAATTCCTGGCAATACCACAAATTTCTTTTTTCTGAGGCCATGAGAAGTGTGGATGTGAAATACTTCAATTTCTGGATCAGCATGGTATCTCTCATGTATCTCTGAAACACAGGCTTACTCTAAAACAGTTTAATAACTTTTAATAGATATAATTTTTTATTAATTGATTCTAACTCTTCTGGAATCCCCAACAAACATATTTTGAATATTAAAATTTGTGTAGTGATTCTTTTTAAAATATTTTATCACTTCTCAATATAACAATTGCAGGATGAGAAAAGGCTTTGGGAAAATTGTGAACAATATATGAGATAATCAGATAGCAAGCACCTTGATTCCTAATTCTTACACTGCAGTTGCTTTCAACTGACTTCACAATCAGATTGGTACATCAAAAAATAGGCAGCACTCAGACTGAAGAACTTAACCTTCAGAAATAAATAAATCAGAATTCATCCTTTCCCTTTGAAAAGTTCCCCTTTAAAACAAAATGCATATTGAGTATTTGCAGGATATCAAAATTAATCCCATTCTGAAAGGGAAAAAAATTGTGGTTTTACTGTGTTAGCAGAATTTTATTTCCACTTTCCAAGAGACAGAATTCACCACAGAAAGAGAGGTTGATTGTCTGCATGCAGTTTTTCTAGATAACATATGCATTGCTGCAAAATGAGTTGATTCCTCTGAGCTGCTGCTTATATCAATTCTACTTTTACCACGACAAACTGTGAATTTTGTTAGTTTAAAAAAGGGAGAATAGATTCTTGAGGAAATAAATTATGAGTAACTGAAAAAAAAAAAAACCCATCCTGAATGTGTGGTTGCCAAAAGTAACTTTAAAATATTAACTAATACTCCGAAGTGAGAATAAAAAGTTGCAGTAGCTTATCTTTGAATAGAATTAAGATGCTGTGAGATGTTATCTTCATGAGGTGTTGATGTTCATTTGTCCTCAGGATTTTGCAGCATATTTGGCGTTTTGTGGAATTGTTCTTCACAACGCTCAATTGTATGAGACATCTTTGCTTGAGAACAGGCGTAATCAGGTATGGTCAACAGGTTTGTCCCAACACCACAGAAATTATGGTGTAATTAGTAATCAGTGCCTACTCCTGATATTTCTCATATGGTTGTTATTCCTTGGCTATTTTTAATTGTTGTGATTGAATGCTGTGTATCTCTGATAAAGCTCTAACTAACTGTACTGGGAAGTATCTGGGCACATTCCAGCTTGGGCTGCAAAGTGGACCATGTAGGGGAAGAAGGTAAAGCTACATGTCAGAAAATTCATTCTGTGTCAATGTACTCAATACTGCCTGAAGTTATCCTGTGGCTCACTGTGTATATTATACAACCAGAGGTGTACATACTCCAGAAATTTCAGATAGAATTATCCCTGCAGAATTGTAGAGGTTATACAGATTGCTTTTTTAGAATACTACAACTATACACAGTTACTAACCATATTTTCAGTAATGATCAGATGGATCCGTTACAAGTCCAGCAATAATCAGATCTACCTGGACTTATGCAAAGCATTTGACACTGTCCCACAAGACATCCTGATCTCAAAATTGGAAAGTCAAAATTTGATGGATGGACCACTCGGTGGATAAGGAACTGGCTGGATAGCTGCACTCAAAGGGTTGCGGTCAACGGCTCAATGTCCAAGTGGAAGCCAGTGATGAGTGGTGTTCCTCAGGGGTTGGTACTGGGACCAGTGCTGTTTAACAACTTTGTCAGTGACATCGACAGTAGGACAGAGTGCACCTCAGCAAGTCTGCTGACGACAGCAAGCTGTGCAGCATGGTTGACACGCTGGAGGGAAGGGAGGCAGAGACCTTGGGCTTGAGATTTGGGCTCATACAAACCTTATGAAGTTCAGCCAAGCCAAGTGCAAGGTCCAGAACCTGGGTTACAGCAATCCCAAACATAAATACAGGTTGGGCAGAGAATGGATTGAGAACAGTCCTGAGGAGAAGGACTTGGGGTTGTTGGTGGATGGAGAAGCTTGGCATAAGCCAGCAATGTACGCTGGCAGCCCAGAAAGCCAACCATGTCCTGGGCCGCATTAAAAGAAGCGTGGCCAGCAGGTTGAGGGAGGTGATCCTGCCCCTGGACTCTGCTATCTTGAGATCCCACCTGCAGTTCTGCTTCCAGCTTTGGAGTCCTCAGCACAGGAAGGACCTGGACCTGTTGGAATGGGCCCAGAGGAGGGCCACGAAAATGGTCAGAGGGCTGGAGCACCTCTCCTATGAAGACAGGCAAAGAGAGTTGGGATTGTTCAGCCTGGAAAATGAGAAGGTTCCAGGGAGACCTTATAGCAGCCTTCCACTGTCTGAAAGGGGTCCATAAGGAGAAATGGGGAGGGTTTCTTTATCAGGGAGTGTAGTGATAGGACGAGGGGTAATGGTTTTAAACTGAAAGAGGGAAGATTTAGATTAGATATCAGGAAGAAATTCTTTACTGGGATGGTGGTGAGACACTGAAACAGGTTGCCCAGAGAAGCTGTGGATACCCCATCCTGGGAAGTGTTCAAGACCAGGCTGGATGGGGCTTCATAGAATCATTCTATGATTCTATGAAAACTGAATTTCCTTCTGATTAATGTAACTGTATTTTGCAGCCATATTTTTAACTGATGGGTTATTAATGCTGTGGCCTTTACAGGTGAATATGTCTGCCATATACAATATGAAAAGGTTTTGGAGAAACAAGTAAGCAGCAGTTGTTTTAAAAATTTTCTGGTACGTCTGAGTTTCCAAGTGACTATCAGTGTTTGTAAATTGGTACAAATTTGGATAATCGTTTCAAATTGGCACCATGCTTCTTGTGAGAAAAAAAGAGTATAATAAGAGCACATCTGTGCAGCTAAGTCCTGCAGCAGCAGCTTTGAAATACAGCAGACTGTATCTAAATTATGTTTTCCCCAATTGAGTTCATTAGGATGTTAGAATTACAACAGATAAAACTTGTGTTCAACAGTCTTAAGAAATGTAAATATCACTATTTTTAGAATGCACACGTAAGCCCTAGGAAACTACTAGGTTTCCTAAAGACAAATAACTGTGTTGTCTGGATTTCTCAGGTTTCATTTAATGAACTGCTAATGCCTAAATCTATTCTGTCTCTCTGACTGAAAACATCAGACAGCTAACTATGCTATTTATTTCTTCCATGAAAAGCATAAAATTGGCTATTATTTACTGTTGCCTCGCAGTCTGTGTGAGAGCCAAAACTTAATTTCAGTCACAGACACATGTGTTGACTTCCTTGATTCAGGGAAGAGAAGAATCAAAGACAGTAGTAATGATAATGATTGCTTAAGTCACAATTAGTCAAAATTTCACAAAAGACCTTGTCCCCAGGTGCTTCTCGATCTTGCTAGCCTGATTTTTGAAGAGCAACAGTCTTTGGAAGTAATTCTGAAGAAGATAGCTGCCACTATAATATCCTTCATGCAAGTGCAGAGATGTACCATCTTCATAGTGGATGAAGACTGTACTGTGAGTATGTTTTTTGTCTAAGGCAGAAGTACTTATTGCTTGGGAGCAGTGTGGGCTTCCCTCCATTCTGACTTCATAGTATTTCAAACCCATAGTATGTTCTGTCGCCTTTTCATCCTCTGCCTTTTCTTTTATGGCATCTGCTCAAGTTAGCTGTTGACCTGGGAGGCTTCAGTCTTTGGGTAGGCCAGACTGCCATTTTATGCAGCCATTTTGCGCAGCCATTTGGCATTGCCTGTTGTAAACTACGTCTCTAAGCCCTCTCCTATGGCATAGATCTTGAATGTTGAACTCTTTCATAACTCAATTTCTTGGCTATTGAGGTAGGATGGAAAAAAGGAAAACACTGGGAGAAAAACAACGTGACCTTTGCTTCCTGTGCAGAAGCAGTTTTGATGGCACTTTTTATTTCTTGAGTATATCTAAGCAGGGAGCATCCAAACAAGGTATCTGAACAGAAGCATGGTCTGTCCCAAAATCCTGGGTCACTGAAGCAAAGCACACAATAATACAGAAGAGGAATTTACATAATTTTTGTATTCACAAATTCACATTGTCTTTGCAAGTTAGATAAACTGTAGGTGCTAGTTTGCAGTCTGCAGTTTGAATTTTTAGTACAGAGAGAATCTAATTTCTGTCTACATTTAGGCTTCTCAACTGTTAAAAAATCTGCATGAAAAGCAACGCAGAGATCAGTCAGTATGTTTAAAAGGTTTTAGTGTCCTCTCCTGTCCAAGCAATGCAGGTCCAGAATTGGATGAATGTTAAAATAAAGAAGTTCTGTGCTGACAGATAAATTTGGCATAACTTGTAAATACTGGCATTTCTTCTTAGAGTGATCAGTAGAGATTCAAGACACTTCAATGATATTTAAAGTTGTATCAAAAGATATTTTTGTGGTAGGATTCTATACACTTGCTGCTAGATGTGAAATTGTTAAATCATTTTACGCTTGTCTTTATTACAGAATAGGGCTTTGATAACTGCAATAATCTTTTAATGAATACTACTATTGTAACTTATGACAATCTTATAGACCTATATATTAAAATATCCTCTTATTATTCCAGGATTCATTTTCTAGTGTGTTTCACATGGAATCTGAGGAATTAGAAGATCCAGCTGAAAATCTAAAGAGGTAAACCAATGAATTCAAACTTTTGTTCATCCCAGGAGAATGTTGAAGAAACTATGCTTTTAATATTATTATATTTCACAATAACAGTCCTTGTTTCTGTATTATTGCTATTTTTCTAGACAGGTTTTGCCCTGAAATATCTACATAGACAAACTCTATTGCTTTAAAAAGGTCACACTGAGCAGAATAGGAGAGTAAGACCTGATCTCTTCACTTTGGCAGGTCTAACTACATAGTTGTATCACAAGGCTAAGCTATGGAAATGTACAAAATGTGAGGAGTAAAAATCTAAGTTGGTGGGCTGCTCTAAAACTGATCTGTAAGCAATCTGTATAGTGACTATGTCGTAGACATACCCACATTAGTGGATACTAATCCTATTTATGATTTTAATCAATTATTTCAATCATTATTCTTATTTCATAGATAGGGAAGCTGAGTCAACATCACTGACTAAATCAAGAATAAAATCCTAAACTTTCATTCATCTTCAGGAAACCATTAAGAAGTTCAACTTCCAGGGAGGAAGGGAAAGAGGTAGAAATAGTTGAATTAAAATACTCAGATTAAATAGTTTCCAAATTTAGTCTGAATCTCTGTATTGAAGTTTGAAAATGAATGTCTCCATTACCGTTCTTGGTCAAGAGCGAGACAGTTGTATATAAAATGCCCTACCCTCTGATCTTTTGCAGTAAACATTTAACATACTAAATTTAATTCCATATATTAGAAAATTATGCCCAAAGTATGTGGCTTGAGCAACTAAAAATTTTTGAGCTGCATTATGATTATAGAGGATGTACAACCAGAAAGTACAGAGATACAACAGGCTAGTGAGATCACAGGGTGAAAAAGAAAGTTCCTGTCTAATTCCTCTTCTACACTATGGGAATGGTAAAGAGAATTTACCCTTCCTGGTAATTATCCCTTTCATGGTTACTAGTTAATGAACTCAAAATGCAATTTACTGCTCACATTGGCCATCAGTAAATTATTTCTCATAACCAATAGGGAAGCAATCTTCGAGGCTTAATTGCATATCGGAATCTTGTTATGAGACAGGACAATTATATGCCAAGAACTGAGTCAACCGCTGGAGTTAGAACTTCTGCTATGCTTGAAAAGTACAATTTTGGGCAACAGCAGTAATATAATGACATGGATTAGATGGGAAGTATTACTTAATACAATTTCAAACTTATTATGTTATCAAGGACTCTGAATCAAACCCCAGGTCAGACTGGTTTTCAGAATTGTGGGGCATTGCATTTATAACCAAGTTCATGAAATAACAAAAGAATAATTCCCTTCCTCCGACACTGGGAATGTCCTTATACCAGAAGGATAACTAAAGTCAAGTCAAATGTCTGAGGGAAACTGAAGGAATTTGATGGGAATAGGTTTATTATTTGGACATATATCCTCCTCCAAAGCAGGCAAAGGGTCCAAGAGAATTGAAATTCCTTAATTAAATACATCATGGCTAAAAAAGTAGATTATTGATTGTGTAAAGGTATTTTTTGTCCTGATTTGGAATAAACAGTTCCATTGCAGTAACAGAATCCCCATGCAACTGATTGTGATTTGAAATTAACTTGGAGGCAGAAAATTCACAAATGTTGGGCTCTGCTGCACTCTGTTTAAATAATATGTGAATTTCATCCAGTATTGATTTTTCAAGTGTGTCAGATTTGTGAACGGAGTTTGTTTTCAAAAAGTTCTGTTTCTTTCAATATAAACACGGTTTTCATTCTTTCTCATTCATCTGCATAAACTGCACTGATTTGTTTACTTCTTAAGTTTGGTGTTCAGTGTTAATGTTGTTGAATGTTAAAGAAATGTTGGAATGTGTAAATCAATCCACTCTGCAGTTTTGTGATGACAGCTGAATTAGGATACAGGATTTGAACTCAAATCCATTATATACCTATTGGTTATATCCTTTCCTCATACAGGAAAGATATTAAAATTACCTGCTTTGCATAATGAAATTACCCATTTTCATACTAAGAACATAACAATAATAATGTTGTATCCTTCAGGGACTACGATACAAACAAAATCAATTATATGTATGCTCAGTATGTCAAGAATACAATGGAGCCCCTCAACATCCCAGATGTCTGCAAAGACAGAAGATTTCCCTGGACAGTAAGTAAAATAAGTTTAGATTTGAAATTCAGAAATGGAAAATGTTTTTCTGCTTACCTTTCAAGTGTTTTTTGTTTTCCCCTTATTATTTTTATTAAATTAATGGTCACAGTTAGAATTATGCAAACACAAAGGAAGGTATATTTGCTTGAAAAAATTCATTATCAGTGAAGAAATTGTACATTACTCATACAGTGAGCCAGGTGGCCAAGGGAGAGATTTATCCCTACAGCTATTACTTAAAAAGCCTAATGTTACTTTGTCAATAAATAGTCAGTGTGATGTGGAGAGCATGCAATACGATCTATGGAAAAATATTTAGGTGAAGAACAGTTAGGGGTTTTCACAGTAATCCTCAGTATTTTACTGAGCACTGGGAGGCTCTCAGAAGTTCCTACCCTTTTATCCTCTCCTTTCTCTTCTTTCTCTGGCAAAGATTAATGTTATGGATGCAAGTTTTGGAGAGGGAACAACTTTGCTCTTTTTGGAAGCTTTTACTTCACACTTCATCAAGTGTGAGCTTGTGGTATGGTGTACTACTGCACACACAGACGCTGGAGAGTTAGAAGGGAAGGTCACTTAGCAAGATTCACATTACAGTCAGGTTGCCTTCGAAGCCATCATCAACAAAAAGCAAACTTGTAATTCTGTATTTTCCTGTCAGTGCAGAAATTAGAAAGATGTCCGCTCTTCTTATTATATTTAAGCCTGTTGGCTAGAAGGGCTAAGAGAGAGGGTAATAAGAGGGAGAGGAGTTATTATGATCAGCAGATAGCTTTTAACCAAACTCTTTGTTCTGAGATGCATAACAAAAATGTCAGAAAATACAGTGTTCAATGTGATTGTTCCAGTAGGTGGAAAGAAGGGGCACGCTCATGGTGGGGAGCTGTGTTGCTTCCCTTTTTCTTTGTGCGAGGATTCATGGATGTTCTGGAGTGAGTTTCTATGATGAATTGAGCACTCACCACTTTGCAGTACAGGGCCCAAAGCTATCTTAACTCCAGAAGGGGAAGTAAAACCAGAATTGCATCGATATACTGTATTAGATCAATAAAGAAGTGATTATTTGAAGAAATTTTAAAATAAAATGAATACCTTGAGAGTCATCCAAACAACTGTTTGTCTGAAACAGGCCTTTGAATTTGTCAGTAGGGTTAGAGTTCTTTTTTTCTGGAATCCAGATTCTTTACACCTTATGTGTGTAGAAGAAACTCATAAAAAGAAAATAATAGTACTGCTAGAAGGAATTTTCGATAATTTGTTTCAACACAGTGGCTGCATCTCCACCACTGTGTAGGAGCCGTCTCAAGGCAGAGCTGTAGGTTAAATGTTTTGAAATCTGGTGAACCCTGACAGGGAAATCCTGGCTTTCCTCTTTCTTTGGAGGATATTCAACATCATGCTTACTCGCCTTATGAAAATAACTTTGTGCTTTCTAAATGCTTTGGTGACCTCAAATACCTAGTTAGTGACATAAGACAGAACAACAGCTTGGGTTCATTTGTGGAAGAGCCATGACGTTGCCTGCCTCAGGTTCAGGCCACCTACAAGCACAACACAGAAGCCAAATGCTAAGCTTCAGTAGTCATGTGTATGTGTTCATCCCTGAACCAACAAAGTTAGTGCAGTGGAGACAAAGTTCAAATATCTACAAGACTCCATAAAGACATTTCAACCTGGTTTTGCTTAATCTCTTTCCTGTTTGTGTGAATACTGGATCAGGCATTTTAGTTAAGCAGTATGGTCTTATCTCCAACCCAGTCAGATTTGGCTTTCAATGCATCTGACCTTTATAATGAAACAGCAGGTTCTTCTCAGGGTAGCCATAAACCAATTTTCATGCAAGCTTGACTTTGTGTTTCTCAGCTGCCCTTGCTAGAGAGGTCTAGGGAGAGATGATGATTCTTATATCCTTTTTTACAGCTTATTTCACGGGTATGTTGCAGTTCAGAAAAGAGCAAATCCCACTCTTGAGTTATTCCATATACCCTCTTGATAATGGGCTACTGTCATGGTTTTGGCTAGATTGGCAAATCAAAATGACAGATGCCCCCCTTCCAAAGAGAGGGGAGGAGGAGATAGATATTTATGAGTTTAGAAAAAAACCCTAAACTAATTTAATGAAAATATTAATAAATTAATGAAATAAATAATAATAATAATAATAAAAAGATGTATACAATATATATAAAACTCTATCAAGCTCCCAGGATGATGATCATGTCACCAGCAGGCACAGGGAAAAGTCCCAGACTGGCCTCAGGACTGGATTTCAGATCTGGAGTCAGGAATGCTCGTATTGGGATCAAGATCAAAGGCAGAGGAACAGACAGGGTCCTCCTTGGCCATTGGCCATTGAAGAAAAAGAGGTGACCCTTTGACCCCTCAGCTTTTATACTGAGCGTGATGCAGATGGTATAGAATAGCCTGTTGGTCAGTTTTGGGTCACCTGTCCTGTCTGCTCCTCCCCACAGGTGTGACTCCTCTATGATTTTTTGCTTCTGACCCTCTAATAGGGCAAATACTGAAGTTACCTGACCTTGGTTGTTATAGCAATAAGTATAAGCAGGGGCCTCTCTGCATACCATTCCTTGGCTAGGGAGAGATGATGATTCTTATATCCTTTTTTACAGCTTATTTCACGGGTATGTTGCAGTTCAGAAAAGAGCAAATCCCACTCTTGAGTTATTCCATATACCCTCTTGATAATGGGCTACTGTCATGGTTTTGGCTAGATTGGCAAATCAAAATGACAGATGCCCCCCTTCCAAAGAGAGGGGAGGAGGAGATAGATATTTATGAGTTTAGAAAAAAACCCTAAACTAATTTAATGAAAATATTAATAAATTAATGAAATAAATAATAATAATAATAATAAAAAGATGTATACAATATATATAAAACTCTATCAAGCTCCCAGGATGATGATCATGTCACCAGCAGGCACAGGGAAAAGTCCCAGACTGGCCTCAGGACTGGATTTCAGATCTGGAGTCAGGAATGCTCGTATTGGGATCAAGATCAAAGGCAGAGGAACAGACAGGGTCCTCCTTGGCCATTGGCCATTGAAGAAAAAGAGGTGACCCTTTGACCCCTCAGCTTTTATACTGAGCGTGATGCAGATGGTATAGAATAGCCTGTTGGTCAGTTTTGGGTCACCTGTCCTGTCTGCTCCTCCCCACAGGTGTGACTCCTCTATGATTTTTTGCTTCTGACCCTCTAATAGGGCAAATACTGAAGTTACCTGACCTTGGTTGTTATAGCAATAAGTATAAGCAGGGGCCTCTCTGCATACCATTCCTTGGCATAATCAGGTCTTATCACTGTGAGAGTGAACAGTTTCTGAATAATATGCTGCTAATTTCAGAGTTAAGTTAGTTAGAAGAGGCCCAGCTAAAAAGTAAAATTACTAAACAGAAAATTGGTTCTGTTTTACCTCAAACCAGGACAGCTACTATTGAGTAGTAGTACTTAAGTTCCTGGGTCATGTACAGGATCTGGCATGATGTAATCCTTCAATGTTTTCTTTAAAGAATCACATTTCCTATTGCTGCTTGTAAGCATTATAGTGTTTGTACATTTGCCTGCAGTGAAACTGTCTACAGTCCTTGCACAGCACCAGAGAACAGAACAATAATAGTGGAAAACAAGCAAAAAACCCCTTTTGATCCAAAATATTATTATGTACCTATATTGGGGGGGGGGGGGGGGGTAATAAAAATTAAAAA
>NW_015090920.1:14778324-14879659 GCF_001431845.1 Calidris pugnax
ATAATATTTATGTACCCATATGGGGGGGGGGGGGGGTGTCATATACAATTAGAGATTGGACCAAATGTACTTCTCAGCAACTACTACATTATTCCAGGAGCAGTCAGAGCACGACAATGTCCTTTTCTCACCAAGTATTTGAAAAAGATGCATTGTCTTTCACCCCCCAAATAAATTCAGTTTCCTTCTCTTGGAGCATGAGACATGATAAAAGGTCTTTGGAAGACTGCAGAATGTTGACCTAGTTGGTGGTAGTTTTCCTCCCTGTTTTTATTTGGATCATAATTTGATCTCCATTAAATCCTCTATCATTGCATTGATTGATTAATCAAGGCATCTCAAACAAACCAAAAGAGTTTATGAAAATGTTAGTGCCACAGAATGCACAGCTAGCTTAATGTCAGGTAGTTACTCTTGTTTTATGACATCTGTTCCTTACATTGCTATATTGCAAGTGAGGAGATAATGCTGGAAAGGGGAGAGGTCAATTCCTTTTACAGCTCATCACCTGATGAGACTATAAATGTTTCCTAAAGCTCATCTGATCTCTTATTCACCTTCACTGAGTTAAACACTGCTTTGGTGCAAAGTTGTCATTGTCATGGAAGTGGTACCGTCTAATGAAAGAACTTATTCTAAAATTAGCACAGTTTTAGCACAATTGCACAAGTCCCTGTAAACTCCTACTGAGTGAAGGTTGTCATCATTACCTGTATTATTATTCACCAAAGTTTGTATCAGATACGGTGTTTATTATACTGTCCAGACAAAGATGTGGAAACTCTTTGAAGACGTGATTGCTTTTTGAAGGAGTATGTAAGCCAAGAACAGTCGTAGATCCCAGCACTACAGCTCTTTCATTTCAGCCACTTGAACCTCAGTCTTCAAAATTGTAACTGTATCTTTTTGTTTGTTTAACAGAATGACAATGCTGAAAATGTAAACCAACCAATAAAGAGTTTGCTGTGTACACCAATAAAAAATGGGAAAAAGAATAAAGTGATAGGTAGGTATCTTTACAATGAATATTTTTATACCTTTCATAGAAATATTTTTGTGCTCCACAGTAAAATCTCAGCAACATAGAATCTCAACCCAGGAGTAGAGATCCTTGATTATCCTGTTTTCAACTGATAAGTCCACTGCAAATTTCTGTAAATTGACTGTAAATTTATTACCTAATAACTTACTCTTGCAATACTTCACCATTTATATAGCTTCTTTGTATTTAAAAATTTTTTGTAAGTAAAATTCTTTTCATTGCTTCCTGTTCAGAGAGTCAGTTACTGTTCTTGCTTGTGTACATCTTTTACAAGGCAGTGATAAGAGAAGTAAATAAAAGTCTTCAGGCCTGAGCTGTCTGTAGTGCTGGGCTTTCGGGAACAGTGGTGGCATGTGGAAAGGCCAGCTGAACAGCACAGTGACAGTTTCCTCAAATGAGACTCGGGCATAGAAAGATTCATATATTAGAAGGCTAGCTGCTGGGCTGTTTTGGTGCTACGAATTGCCCTTTGGAGGTGCCTGCTTCTATCTGTGGATTACATAGGGAACCTACAGTCCTATCTATAGGTGTCTAAAGCCACCCAGTGTAAATATCTTTTGCAGCATCCCCTTTGCTTTTTCTAGAATTACTTTTCTGCTATTTAAGAGTGGCCATAGTACCACTGGTTTCCTGGGGTAACGTTTTCAGAAGTAATTTGACATCACTTAGGTTCACATAGGCCTAGATGCTTATGAAAACTTAGAAGCCTAGTTATCTCTAATTCCCTAAAAATACTTAGGTGGCTGTCGTCTGGGTCCTCAAAAATGACTATACACCCGAATAGTTTGGAGGATCTGGTCAGGGAATAAGCTTAATGAGCTTTAAGCCTTTCAGTGAGTTTCAGATTCACCTTAAACAAAGGGATGATGATGCTTTTGGAAATTATCAGGACTTCCCTGTTGCCTGAAGAGTAGAATGAGTGTCAACCTGCTTTCTTGGCATCAGTAGGTTCCACCAGCAAACAGAATATAATATATACTGATTCCAAGACAGCAGCATGAATCCAACTTCCTCAGCTTTACAAAATTTGGCAAGTAAATGCCAAGAATGCATTTTTTAATTGGTCTTCAACTAATTTTTCTTGAGAATTATGGCAAAACTGCATAACTCAATGTACAGAGTAAATATGAAGTCCCTTTTCCATGAAGACAGATTTATTTTTTTTTAACTCCTGAAGCACAAAGAAAAATATGATCTTTACCTAATGGAGTTCTCTGAAATTTCTTTTGATATCAGCTTCATTAATGAATTCTTTTACTACTATGTTTTAAATATTCTACCAGACCCTAGAAGACCAAGATGAAGATTGAACTGTTGAGCTTTATTAGAGTGATTTCACTATGCTGTTAGCTATTGATAAAACAATTGCATTCGATCTCGTATAGGTTTTTCTTATTATTATTATTACTTTCTGTGAAAGTTCAAACTGAAAGTTTCAGCCACGCTATCCATTTAGGTGGATTTTTCAAATCTGAGAAATTTTCATTGGGAAATGTTATTTGAAGTCTATTAAGGTTTCACAGCCTGCCTAATATCCATATCTTTAATAGGTCAAGGTCAAGAAGTTGGCTTTGGGACCCAGAAGTTCTTTTAGCATACTATATACTATATAAGAGTATTATTATAATTAAGATTAGTATACCCAAACCCAAAATTTGGGAAGTGCGGTGTGCAGATGGGTGTGGGTAGGAAAAAGTGTCCACAGCAAAACCAAGCAAATCTTATTGGCGAGAAAGATGAAAAGAGCTTTTTTATTTTCCTGACTTGTACATTTTTCAGGTATGTGGTGAAAGCTTTACAGAATCTTTCTGTGGTTTTATAACTATGTCCCAATAAAAGAGTTCCTTTAATTGTAATGTATGGACCCTCAATGCCTTGGGGAAGCTTTTGAAAAAGGTTAGAGTAAAAAGCCTTATGTACTACGTAGTATACTTACTGCAGTTCTCTCATTTTTTAAGAGACGTTAATATGTATCAAAATGCTGTGTCTTTTAAGAATTCATTTGCTTTTGTGGCTCATTCACTGTTGAATCTTTATCTTGTGTTTATTACATCACAGTTACTACGGAAATAATTATAATTTCATAAACAGTACTAAGCAGATCTGAAAGTGAGTTTCATGAAATTTTCCTATAGAGTTTTATAAGTCAGCTTCTCTTTCCCAGGGAAAGTTAATCTTGTTCTTAGTGACTCCTTATTTGCTGGGATTGTATATTTTTACTGTCATTCAAGTATCTAGTCATGTCATTCTGCTAAGGTTCAGATACCACAAGCCTTGCCACAACAGTTTACAGCTACAGTTGTAATATTCTAACTGATGTCTAAATTAGAGGAGATTCTGATACTGAAATAAGTTCCCCAAACAGAATGTAATTTGGAAACAACACAGTGTTACATTGTCCCCAGACATTAAAACTTGTACATGCAAGGCCAATGTTCTAAAAACACAGTTTGCATGTGTGTGTTACATTCTTTTCTGCAGTTTTTCTACCTGCAGTAGCAGGGAAGATGAGCACTTGCTCCCTCAAAGACTTCCCCCCTTTTAATTAAAAACCTTGATGAACTTTTTTAGTCTGTAAATATGGAGTACTAAAATGGTGGAAATACTTTAATGTAAAAATTATTAGCACTGACAGGACCTTACAGTAGCTGCTGATTATGTTCCCTGTTGGTACTGCTGTGAAATAGTATTGATTATAATTTCTTCCCTACTCATAAGCATAGAGCAAATCTGGCCCCCCTGACCTTAGAGTGGCAAAGTGTAAGAAATTCAGATTCTGTTCATATCTCCTGTGTAAATTAGGAGTAACTCTATTGACAGAAGAAAACGTAAAAATTGCTAAGAGTGTTCTGGAAACACCACACTAAATAGTTATCTTTTGCTGCTGAAATACATATTTAATGTTTCATTCTTTCTCCTGCAAAATGTTCTTCATAAAATACCTAAAGTACAAACTGGTACACAGTAGCCATTTATAGAAACTGAAGACTTTTTCATTTAGTAATTTTTTTCAGAATTTTTAATTTGCAGCTATTACTTTCACTGGGATAATTACTTGCAGTTGGCCAGGAAAAGGCCTGAAACTGCTAGTACTCACACTCATGAGAGTGAGAAAACATTTGGACTCACTTAAGACAATAATCACCCCGCAAACGGTTTTGGCCAAAGACAAGATATACTTAAAGTGCAGCTGCTTTAATTAATATTCTGATTTCTTAACAGAAACTGCCATCCACTAAGTAAAACTAAAGTGCAGCATATGTGTAAATTTCCCTCTGCTTAAAAAGTTGTCAGGGATTTAAGCAGCAGCAAGGTTTGGTAGAAGTTACCTGTCAGACCTTTCAATAGCATGTGCAGAAAAAAAACCCCAGAAATTCTTAACAAAAAGTAAAGAGATGCAACTATCAACAAGTTTGAACCTAACAAGCTGAATTCAGGAAGATTCTTTTCAATGAGTTTGGTCATTTTTGGAGTAAGCTGTAATTAATCACATCCTCATAGAATCAGTGAGTATACTTAAGCTTTGAGTCTCAACTTGGATATTCTCTGTTTCGTTCATTTATGTTAAAAAATTTCTAGTACTGACTCAAATAAGGAAGTGAAAACTCCGTGTACTACTGTTCTGACTTTCAGAAATGTTCTTTTGGCATGGTTACAAAAATTTAATTAGCCTCCAAAGGACAAATTGTCTTTAGGGATTAAATCAATCTAGAATACTATTAATAATAAAACCTAGGATGAAAATGACCCTAGAATTTCACAAGATGCTCACGTCTGTAAAGTCCTAAATTTTTGTTTTACAAATCCTAATAAATACTTTTGAGTCTACTAAGCAATATATAATGTTTTAGCATTTATTCTATAATACAATGCAATTACTCTAAAAAAACTTCAGGGAAAATCCTACAGCGCTCCTTGTGTGTCACTTTTAGGTGTATTGGTGGTTTATACCATAGGCTAAACTGTGCTAGACGTAAATTTTTGTCTTGATGTTCCACACAATAGGTGAAATGCCAGCAGCTCTCTGCAATACTTCTTTTAATTTCTGTATCCTTGCATAGGGGTTTGCCAGCTTGTGAATAAGATGGAAGAAAACTCGGGAAAAATCAAGGCTTTCAACAGAAATGATGAACAGTTCCTGGAAGCATTTGTCATATTTTGTGGCTTGGGGATCCAGAATACACAGATGTATGAAGCTGTGGAAAGAGCCATGGCCAAACAGATGGTGACATTAGAGGTGAGCTCAAAATCTAGGTGGTCCTTAATTAGCTCAAAACAGATCCTCATTTTCTCCAGACCCTGTCTGGTCTATACCTAAGTGCAGTTACTCACATGGATACTGAACAGAAATTATTCTCCCCTAGGAGAACAGCATTTGGCCTGTTGAGTTGCATAGGAATTTTTCTGCTTGTTTCTCTATCTGCCAGGAGATTATTTTATTTAGTATTGTATTTTAACTTTACTCATGAGATTTAGTGGTGAGCTGAATGCATCTTTTCCTCTACATGAGGCTACACATTGGCCACGTAGCAGGTTTGCTCTGGTGCGTAGGAAGAGGAAATGGTTTGGAGGATTAGGGGCTTCCTTTTCTTGTCTGAGGTTTTCTGTGATGATTTTGGATCAGTTCTTTAGACAAACTGGTTTCTAGAGTAACGGCAGCATTATTGTAGGTTTTCAGCAATTTCCTCAGACTCCATCGAACCACCAGAATTAATGTCATCTGGTCTCAGCCTTTGAATTGGTTAGTGTTAAGTTTAATAGCTAAAGAGGGCTTTAGTCTGAGAAGTTGAATTACTCAGGTGATAACTTGAAGCTGAAAGTGAAAAGTTTGTAGACTTTGGATCTCCTAACATTCATTATGTAAACAGAGTGTTTGCAGAATTCCTAAAATGGGGATTATGTACCCCGTAGCCTCTAGAAGCAGCATTACAACTCTCAAATAAACCTGTATTAAGTCATGTTAAATCAAAAGGTGTTAAAATTATTCTCAAAATAATTTCAGTGCTTTAAAAAAGAGATGTTTGTTTATATGGCAAATTAGCAATTCTCTTTATAGATACTGTAACTTTATAGATACTATAGGCAGTCCAGAAGGATTATAGATTAGTATATAAAATGAGTTCTTTACACAAAAAAAGTCAGTCTCTCGTTGCTAAAAAAACCTCTGTAACATTTTCATGTCCTGTGTTCTCAACAGTTTAAAAAAAAAGAGCTTATTTTGTTAATTTAAAACAAACATATTGTCTTTCAGACTTTTTTGCTGAGTTTCAGTTAGGGCAAACCTTTCTTTTATGTCTGAATAAACTCCTGAAAGGATTATTACGGCAACAATGTCAGAATCATAATTATAGCTGTTTCATGTATTATTTGTCTTTGAAAGTGGGGCATGAAAACTTTCCAAAGAGAAAATCAGAGTTCTTTGCTTTTTTTATAGAAACTATTTACATTTTCTTGGCCTAATTACCTCAAGAAGATTCTGTGCTGTGGGAGATTTGTGAAAGCTACAAACATCTCCCCATATGCTTTCAGAGAACTCCCTTAATACCAGTGTGGGCCCTGCATGGACACTAGATTTCATCACCAAATGCAATGCAATGCAGAGCAGCTGCAAGCAGAAAATTCTGCTTTAGGAAAAATACTTTTTAATCATATTGCTCTTTTGCTTGTACTAAGGACCGCTTTTCTCTTCCTGTAGGTTCTCTCATACCATGCTTCTGCTGCTGAGGAGGAAACGAGGGAGCTGCAGGTAACAGCGGTAATTGAATTTTTTACTATTATTTTAGAAACATTCCATTAACAGAACAACAAAGGGCAGACCTTTACAGCTGTGATTCCTAAATATGAAGAAACACAGAAATAAAAATTATAGTGAAGCTTCAACTGATCAGTTCCTGAGTTGAATCAATACATCACATAAAAGGGAAATGTTACAATGCCTACAATGTGAGATACAGGCTGGCTAGAGAGCTGCAATTACAGGAGAAGCAGAAGAATACTGAGCGTCTTTCTCATGATTTTAAGTGACAGTAACAACTGAAGCAACGTTAGCATCAACTTACAGTGATTAGTATTTCAGAAGCAAAATGTTGAGAAGTCCTCTTTCTGCAGCTAAGTCTGAAGGTTGTATATTTTATATCTTCGGTACCTTTCAAGCATCCCAAGGATGGAAGCAGCTTTATGCCCTTACACAGAAATTCTGTAGTTGTTAATGTTTTTTATATTTATGGTTATTTTTCTTTGCAGTGTCCTCATGTTTAATTCTGTGTTTAGAAACCACTGCCTAGGCAATAGCGACAGCTATGATTTCAAGTGTGGTTCAAAGCACAGCCTGTCCTTAGTCTCTCTAGTTCTCTCAGTTCTGGGGACACAGCATCACCTCTGCTGTACGAAAAAAAATAATGGAGGGATGGAGATGAAGGTAGACATAGGGGACCACAAGCTGGGTAATATGGGACAGATTTTGAACCTCAGTCCTACCACACTGTTGTTCATTGATAAAGAGGCACTGACAAGACCAGCATGCAACACATCTCCTATGGTTTCTCTTCAGGGCTTGTGTTGTAATCTCTGTGGCTACATCTTTACTGCTAAATAAAACAGAACTACAATAAACCTATCACTGAATCGGTGTTCACCCCTACTGTTTAACTGTCCGTGTGCCCCCTAGCACTGTCTTGGCCCTTGTCAACCACCACTTTCTAAGGCAATACCAGAGCACGTAGTACCAGAGCACATAGCCCAGGCCATCTCCAATAGGCAGCGTGGATAAGGGCACCAGATTTGGCTTTCTCTAGCCTGCAGCACTATTCGGGCAGGTTTTGCACCCTCAGATATACCACATATCCTCATGTCACATCCCATGGCATGAAATAAATATCCTTATTTTCATGCTATGAAGCAATCACTCTGAATTTTAACTGAGCAATCAGATTAGTTCAGATAATTTGAGATGAAAAAGGAAAACAAGCACATACATCTTCCCTGAGAGACAGAACCTGTATTAATGGCAACTCCCATTGGTTTTAGGAGCAAAGAAGACCATAGATTCACAAAGGAATGAGGCAAAAATTACCCTCAAGTATTCCAGTGAACATCACAGAACTCAGTTTAGTTTTGGAAGCCACTCTTGACCCTTGAGGACAGAGCACTGCTTAACCCTTAAAAGTTTACATTCTTCTTTTCTAAAAATTTAAAGAAGCTCTTGTCTTTTCAGATGCACAGCTTTGTAGTACAAAACAAAAAATGTAGTTCTTTCTGTTATTTTGTAACTAAACACAATGTAAGATTTAGTATAAGAGTTTTCCCCTATCTAGGACAAATGCTGTCACAAAGTTCCCCAGCAGAATCAATGGTATATCAAAATAGGTACAGGACTTGAGCTTTATAGCATAATATTGAAATTGTACTTACTATCTTTGAATCATTATATTTAATATATACTTTATTAGGGAGATATGGCATTGGCAACACAAATTGCTACAGTGTGTCGCAAGTGAAATACGTGACAACAGAATTATCAGCAAGTGGTTCCTCTAATTTAAAACTGTAGCTTTCAAATACATTTAATTTGTGGACTACTGAAAGGCTTAGATTGGAGCAGCAAAACCTTACAGACAGATTTTCAAGCTACTTACAATAGCCTTGGTTTTCTTCTTAATTATCCTGTGATGAGATATGATTACAGACCCTTACCCTAAAAATCCATGTGGTACAGTAACATGGTTAATACTCCTACACTGCAGTCTTTCAGTTAAATCAATTAAAACCTTACTCTTAAAACAAGGAAAACAGACAAATCTTGCTCTTTAAGTATCTGTTGTTAGCATGTACCCTTTGAGATACAGGATCATTCCTGCCTTTTTTCCTTTTTCTTTTACTCAGGAAGCAGAACACAATTAAATGCTGCAACTATCAACCTCTCTAATTTATTTTTCCTGAAACTATTTGCTGTTTCTGTTCATTTATAAAGGTAGCAGTACGTGAAAAGAGATAGGGCCAACTGAGTTTCAAGATCGAGTAATTCATGTTAAAACATCAGTTCTCCTATTCCTAGTCTTAACCTAAGTCCTGGGTAAGTACTGACAAAGGGAGTACCTGCTACCCAAGTTGGGAAAGCTAATTTACTTCCTTAACTTCTCCTCTTAGTCCTGGGAGAGAGAGAGGTGATTCTAGAAAGTAGTTCAGTGCAAGTTATTATTTTAAGTACTGACTCAGGGAAATATGTAAATGTGGCAGTTCTTATGCAAATTATTATTTCCTTGCAATCTAACTTAAATTGTCAGAAAGCTGGAGAGAACTTACTTTTTCTTTTTTGGTGTGCTGACAAAGACTTACCAAAAACTTCTATGAAATACTTCTGCTAGTATTTTTCCCTAATTAAGAATAACCTCTACCGCATTACTGGGATACTTTTGTGTTGACTATCTTCCCACTAACACATCGTAGAAAGACTTCAGTTTTGAAATCAGCATGTGGAACCACTAACTAATATGAAGTTTGCCTGAAGTGATAGATGGATATTACTCGTAGTTTATTCCAGGCTTCAGATTGTAGAATTTTGATGAAATGTGAGGAGATCTGATCTAAGTGCCTAAATTACAGTATGTAGCAAGTCATTATGTATGAACTGGACCCTCCCTGGTGGCTAGAGCTAGCACGTTGCATATTACAATTTTTGTTCCACTACTGAGGGTCAGCTGATGAATGGCAATTTACTTGGCTTCAGAATATTATAAATTTTTATTGCACTCCTATCATTGTATCAAGCCAGACAAAATATATTAAAATTATGTTTCTGGATATAACTTTTTGCAATTTGCTTTGTTTTGCTTCCAAATAAGCTGATAGCACAGAAGAGAGATGCTTCATCAGGCAGTTTGGACTAGATGATTGTTTTAGGTCCCTTCCAACTGGAACTATTCTATTCTATTCAATTCATTATCTGCCTTGTGTAATAGGCTATGGTCAAATATTTCACTTTCATCATCATTTCCATATTACATATTACGGAATCGCATATTGCATCAGTCACCTCCTTTCAGCCTGGGTCCTATTTGCAACCTGCGTTTTATCATACAAAATAAATGAAACAAAGCAAAACTGTTTATAGTTGCCATTTAGTTACCACACTGGACCCACATTTTCCTTAGCCTTCTTTTGCTGCCAGGGTATTTATATAAACCATTTTTGTTGCCCTTCCTATCCCTCACCAGTTCCAACTCAAGCTGAGCTTTGCTTTTCCCATTTTCATACCTGCACACTTTGGTAATGTCTCTATATTCTTCCCAGGTAGCCCATCCCCACTTCTTCCTTCTGTGTACTTCATGTTTTCATTTGCGCTCACTCAGGAATTCCCTGTTCACCCATACTGGCCTTTTACCATGCTCGCTTGACTTCCTGCATGCCAGAATGGACTAGTCTTGTGCTTGAGGCTTTCCTTGAAGGTAATGCCTTGCTGTGTGAAATGAAGTTATAAGCTTTATCTGTAGGTTTTTCAGTCATAGAACACAAGTTTTTTAAATTATTTTCTGTACTTAACCAGGTAATAACATAGAACACAAGTTTTTAAAATTATTTTCTGTACTTAACCAGGTAATAAATGGAGTCACTAATCAATTATTCACTACTAATTACTATTCATACAATGCCTATAGTAAGCAATAGTAATTAAAAAATAGTAATTATGCAAAGAGGGAAAATAATTGGCACATTCTCGTCTTCTCTTGGCTATTTCATGCTCTTTGTAATATTCATGAGGTGGAGAAATTGAGCAAGAGCTTCTACTTTGGTCAATGCTATTGACCATAGCTCAATAAATTGAAATTAAAATAGCTGATGAACTTTCATGCTGTAAAATAGGGGACAGATAACTCTACTGGCTTCAGTAAACGTAAGTGGAAATATCTGATCCAGTTAAATAACACTAGAATAGCTATAGAATGCAGTTTTTTATGTCTCAGCTGAAATGAAACAACTGTAAAAAAGTAGCACTGAGCGTTCCACCTGTTATTTTACTGAAAAAAATTATACTAGTTTTTTTTCTATAGTGTAAGACTTACTATTTCAATTGTTAGCAACCTTAACATCTGTGTGGGGCAACTAGTACCTTTACTCTGAATTTTATAACTAGAAAGTGGAAATGTAATATATACAGTTGTAATAATTCTACGGTTTATAAGATTGTAGATCACAGATTAACACCAATTTTTCAGATTTCTAGCTCTTAGAAAGCTCTGTCTGTGGACATGTTCTGACTACCATAGCACTGAATGTGGATTCTGTTAGGAATTCTGTTCTACTGGCATCTCTTTCCTCACTGTTTTTAGAAAATTGTCAACAGTTACAGATTTTGATGTCTGCACATCCATAAAAACAAACATATAACTGCCTTTTTTTCTCAGTCTTACAAGTTCATACATACTCTTGGTTACAATTTACTGTAGGTGATTTAAGTAAAACTGGCCAGGTAATCCTTTCCTTATTCTCTTGATCTGTGGAAAAGTGTGTGTTAAATCTAAGCAAAGAAGATCATATTAAACAAGAAAGGCTAAGGAAAGATAAATGAGAAGTAATCATCAGGTATAACGTGAAGGTAAAATTTAGTATCTCATTACTACTCTGCTGAAAAAGCAGGTATTTATGTTATGCTTTCACTTTCCTAGTACTAAATAGTGTTCTCTTGTTCTTCTCTAGGCTGCTGTAGTGCCATCGGCACAATCTCTCAACCTAACTGACTTCAACTTCAGTGATTTTGAGCTATCAGATTTTGAAACAACACTGTGTACAATTCGGATGTTCACAGACCTCAACCTGGTGCAAAATTTCCAAATGAAACATGAGGTATGAATGCTGTCAAATGCTGTTTCACAAAAAGAGACAACTTAATTATTAGAAAATAAGGGGAATAGTGAAATGAGCCTGCCATAAATATAATTTCAAGGCCAGGTTGGATGGGGCTTTGAGCAACCTGGTCTACTGGGAGGTGTCCCTGCCCATGGCAGGGTGATTGGAACAAGATGATCTTTAAGGTCCCTTCCAACCCAAACCATTGCATGATTCTATGATAATTGGAAGTCTGTATTAAAGAGTAGTTAGCAAACTAGGAAGGTATATATAGTGGGCGGTACAGGGGCTTGTCCTCAGTTTGGTTCTACTGAATGATTAATAATTTTGTTAATGGACTGTAAATGCTTTTAGAAAACTTGGGGAGTGGAGGTAGAGGACTTGGTTAAAATTCTAATGAGTTTGAAAATGTATAGCAATATTTCAAAACTAGCAAGAATAAATATATAAAGACTAACAAAACCAGTCAAATGCATAAATTAAAAATGGTAAAAAGAAAAATAGCTAATGGTAACAGAAAAAAACATTTCTCAGCTGCTAGTATCAGAAACGATGTAAAAGTCAGTAGCAAAAAGAGGCAAATTTCATTCTTTACTGACAGAGAGGCATTTAAGGCCCATGGAGCAATTATATTGTAGCTCATATTTGCAGAGATAAACAGAGATAAAAATTAATTTAAAAAAATAACAATTTAGGAGATTGAGTAAAATTTGACTAAATTAAGCTGGTTTTCTCCAGAAAATAGAATATTGAAAATGGAAATGGTAGCAACTTTTCTAGTAAGTGAAAGACTATTATAAATATGACAGT
The DNA here is from genome assembly GCF_001431845.1 of Calidris pugnax. Lineage (NCBI taxonomy): Eukaryota > Metazoa > Chordata > Aves > Charadriiformes > Scolopacidae > Calidris > Calidris pugnax. Next base: position 14,791,019 of record NW_015090920.1, read on the forward strand.
AATATTGTTCTCTATGTCCATATAAGGTAGTAAAAGTAATTATCTTAGTGTTACCCCCACAAAAGATTAGATTAGAGATTAGGGGGAACTTTATAGTTATAGAGATAGTAAAACTGAAACAGATTACTTATGTGGGCTGCGGAAATTTCCCTGAAGGTTTTTACCAATAGATCTAGTTGTAGAAAGGCATCTGTCAGAGGTGATCTAGACTGGTATTCCTATTTTGCTCCTGGCTCTGGAGGTAGACTAGATAACCTCTTAGGCCTCTTCCAGTCAATATACACAATTTCTACTTGTAAAAACCTTCATTTTTTAATACTTTATTTTTGCTTTCTATGTTTTTCAACAAAACTTCAAAAGTTTGGTATCACAATGCAAGATTAATTTGGAGGACTTCATAGGCAAACAAATTAGTAAAAGAAAACAGGTATCTATTTTCTAGATCACCAGTTTATAGACCAATTTAGATCAGTAGTGTTTAAGGGCCAAAAGGAGTACTGTACTACCTAGTCTGATCTCTTGATTATCCCAGTAATTAGTTTCACCTTTGTAGTAAGGCCAAGAACTTGTACTTCCTTAAGGGGTATGTCCCAAAAGAAGAGAGGGAGTCAGGTGGTCCAAGAGTGAGTGGGCTTCTAGTTCCTAGTGGGGCAATTGTAATGAATTTGCAAAACAAAAATAATACCAGGACAATTGACACACAATTACCCATCTGAATAGAAGTAAGAGAACATTGACAGCTTTGAAGCTACACTTCCAAGTTTCCATATTGGAGCTAAACAAAACTAGCAGTAGTCTAGTACTCCTTTTTTAACAGTGGGAAGGCAGCGAATACTGCTGCTTTTGTCTCTGTGGAATCGTTTATGTGGGTGAATGACACTGGATTTTTATTTCTGTCAGTACAACATCTTTCACTAGGAACACCAAAAATTTTCTAGAACAAACTAAGGCCTAGATTCTCATCCAGCATTTAACATAGAGCAGTATGCTGTATCCACTTAAACAAAAGGACCTGTTTTAGTACACATCAGATTACTATCTGACCTTCATCCCTTTGACTTTCTTAGAAGTAAATTATAACCCACAACTTGATATAACCACTGATGTGCAAAACATCCAGGACGTACTTTCTTCCTGCATAAAAAACTACTACCCAGCAATATAGTAATCTCTGTCGTTCTATCATTTGTGACTATCAATTGAACTTGCCAAAGTCCAATTCTGCTTGTCTTTTGACAAGCTGCTATGAGGGAAAAGCCACATGTTCATTGTCAAAACAGGTCTTACAAGAACTCTGTCATTAACAGCCTTCCAGTACCTGAAGGGGGCCTAGAAGAAGGATGGGAAGGGACTCTTTTTAACAGGGAGTGTATCAATAGCATGAGGGGTAATGGTTTTAAACTGAAAGAGGAGAGTTTTAGATTAGATACTAGAAAGAAATCATTTCTGTGAGGGTGGTGAGACACTGGAACAGGTTGCCCAGAGAAGCTGTGGGTGCCCCATCCCTGGAGGTGTTTAAGGCCAGGCTGGATGGGGCTTTGAGCAACCTGGTCTGGTGGGAGGTGCCTCTGCCCATGGCAGGGGGCTGGAACTCGATTATCTTTAAGGTCTCTTTCAACTCTAATCATTCTATGACTAAAAAAATCAAATTTTCTCTTTGAAATATGTTATTACAAACAAGGATTTTTTTCTCCCAGTTAGCTGAATATAACTCAGTTTCTGAATTAACAGCAGTGCATCTGACACTAACATTTAGCCATTAGTACTAAAACCCCAAAACCCACAAGTATTATGTATTCAATGAGAGGCTGTAACCATATTCTTATCTATGTTCACCGTTACAAGTATGTTATATTTGAACTTAATTGAGTTAGAAGGAGATTATTTTCTGTAAGAGAGACAGATTCCAAGCGGATTAGACAAAGATTTGTTTTCATAAAGAGAACATATTTCTAATACATTTACAGTTAATTATGTGATGCTGTTTCTTAAAGGTTCTCTGCAGATGGATTTTAAGTGTAAAGAAAAATTACCGGAAAAATGTTGCTTATCACAATTGGAGACATGCCTTTAATACAGCGCAGTGCATGTTTGCTGCTTTAAAATCTGGTAAAATTCAGGTACATTTTGTTGTTTCTACATCAAGAATCTTCTGGCTAAACAAATTCTGTAATGATGCTTAGTTCTGATTGTCATGTCAGTAAGAAGTTCATCATCCTGTGGTATTGCTAGTGAAATCAAATTTTTTCTGCTGAAGACTTCTGGCTTTAAGGGCTTGGTTTGTGAAATTGTTGTCATGTTTTTATGTACCGAGTTTCAGTTGAATCCTCTGGAAATGATCATGTAGATGTTCCCAATAGGAGTATCTCAAATAAGGCACATGCATGATCGTGTCCTTTTTTAAAGTTAATGCTTATGCTACAAGCAAGTCAAAAAGGCAGAGAAGGAAAGGACTGACCCTATTTCAGGATGTTTCCTTATAATATTCAACAGGAAATTTTTTAAGTTCAAACACAGAGCTGAGTACAGCTTTAGACAAACAAAAAAACATTTTTTGGAGATAAGGATTTCAATGCACTTTTCAATGCTTTTGAACAATGTTTCAACCTTCCACTTAAAAGACACAAAATAATTTACACAACAACCTAATAATTCATTATTACAAGTACTGAAGGGCTAGATGATCCCCAAAATAAGATATTGATTAAACTTTTTTCCAGAATATGCTTTTATATTCTTGAAGAAAACAAAATGTTTGTGTCCATTCTGAATTAACATACTTCTTCAATTTGATTACAGACAATTGTTATTAGTTGGTTTATACTATTTTTCAGTAAGCACTTCTGAGAGAATAAATAAATTCTATTTGTAGACCAAAACCCAATACCAATAGTGAAGAAGCACCCGCTTTGCCTACAAACTTTGTCTCACTTAAAAAGAAAGACAAAGGTGCTGGAAGAGACAAAGTCAAGGGCTTTCATATTCCTAGTTTTGCTCTGTGTGCGGGTCTAGCAGTCTGTTATGATCCTGATGGCTTCCTTGCTATTTTTGTAATCCTGTCAATCTCCACTGCAATTTCCATAAATTCTTTTATTCCTAACTACATTGGATTCACTCCACAGTGATTTTCATTTCCTAGACTCTGAAGTCAGAACAGCATTGAACACAAGTCTCTCAATTTTCTCTAGTTTGAGGGGAAAAACAAGCACTGGGGGACACCTCTTCCTAGGAGAAATATAAAATCAGTCATTTCCAAACTGATTTGTCTTTTGACTAGACTAAGGACAGGTTGCATTATCTAGAAAGCAGATGCAAATCTACAGAAGCTGTAACTGCTAAAGAAAAAATGGATTTGATTGTACAGAGGGTACAGCCCCACAGTGGCAGTGCTGTCACAAGCAGTTCTTTGATTCCTGTCCTGACTGTTGTGCCTGCTATTCTTGTCCCATTACAAAATGCTGCATGAATACTGTAGCTTTATCCAGCCTCTGTTTCTCACTGCACAGATTTAAATAAATTTTCTATCCAATTCTATTGAACAATGTTAAAGATACGAAATAATCACAAAAGAGAAGCTGTAACCCCTCCACTAATCCTTGTTGCAGGTCCAGCAAAAACTCTTTAATAATGAATCAGACATTGTTAAATTTGTCTTCCATGGGTTTTCAATTTCCATTAATTTATTTGTCCAGTGATCGATGAAAAACATGACATTTTTCCCTTCTGATTATTCTGATTATTATTATTGTATTTGTATAATGAATTTTTATACCTACCTAAGGAATGTAGCCTAACTCCCTTGAGATAACAGAGGAGCTGAGCTAAAAGTCATGGGGCCAGAATTTAAAAAAAATTCCTCATGCTCTGTCTTCACTGCTGCGTGACATTATGTAAGTCACTTCTTCTGTATCAGTTTTCTCATCAGTACATATAGGGCTAGATGATGTTCCCTCTGAAAACTGCACTGAGGCAGTTGCACCACAACTTGAGAGAGAACCATTACTCTCAGTATACCATTGTATGTCCTTGTCCTCCTTGGGCCAGAACTCTATCTGGTATGTGGGTAAAGACAAGACAGCAGATATAAAACACATTGTGCAAAATAAATCCCCATCACAAAGCTAACTCACTTCTTGTATTACTCTTCACATATAGAGCAAACTGACTGACTTAGAAACACTGGCTTTGCTGATAGCAACTCTAAGCCATGATTTGGATCACAGGGGAGTGAACAACTCTTACATACAAAGGTAAGCAAGTCTGAGAGAAGTTAAATAAAAACAAATGAGTATCAAAACCACAGAGCTAACTTAAGTACCACCTAACTGATTTGATAATGTGTGGCTGTGCAAAGGAGTGGGTTTTTACAAAGCAGTAAGTTCGAGAACAGCCAGAAACATTAAAGTATCCAAAGCAAAGATGCACCACCTTAGTTGTTGACTAACTACGATGGCAGATGGAGTGGACTCTTTGTAGACTCTGCAGGGGCAGTGTCTTTCTGCTCCTGTTTCGGATGTCCCATCCCCCAGCTCCCATACAGTGACAGCCAAAGGTCCCAGCTTCTCAGGGACAGGGTGGAGGAAATCACAGAATCACAGAATCACAGAATTGTAGTGGTTGGAAGGGACCTCAGAGATCATCGAGGCCAACCACAAAAAAAAAAAAAAAAACCAAAAAAAACCCCCCACAAAACAAACAAACAAACAACAACACCAGCTCCCACCACCTAACAACACAACAACAACCTCCAAACCAAAAAAACCATCACCCACCCACACAGCACCCCACCACAAACCAGTAATCTTGGGCACTAGAGCATGCCCTGAAGAACCATGTCTACACGTTTCTTAAATACCTCCAGGGATGGTGACTCCACCACCTCCCTGGGCAGCCCATTCCAATGCTGGATAACCCTTTCAGTAAAGAAATGTTTCCTAATATCCAACCTGAACTTCCCCTGGCGCAACTTGAAGCCGTTACCCCTTGTCCTATCATCTGTAACTTGGGAGAAGAGACCGACCCCCACCTCTCTACAGCCTCCTTTCAGGTACTTGTACAGAGCGATAAGGTCTCCCCTCAGTCTCCTCTTCCCCAGACTGAACAACCCCAGTTCCCTCAGCCTCTCCTCGTAAGACTTGTGCTCCAGACCCCTCACCAGCTTCGTTGCCCTTAAATGTGCAGCTTTTCAGACTGCTCCCTGCCCAGCCAGCTCTTCCCTTCCTCTTAGTCCAGGCCAGCACAGAACTGAGATGTGCAGCCAGCTGATACAAAGGTGTCTCTCTACCATTGCGAACTCTGATTATTTTACTCAGGATTTTGTGATGTTTTTCCAGAATTCTATATTGCTTTGGATAAGATACATATTTAAAATCACATTAAAAATGTATGAATGTTTTGCATTAATTTTAGGTTATCTGTATACTTTTGATCAATTCTGGAATTACAGAAAAAACTTTACAAAGCAAAAAGTCAAATACATTTTAAAACCTTGAAACAAAATATTTTTACTAAACAAAATATTTTACTTTGAAGTTACCAAAATGAAGCATCTGAACTCTCCTAAAATTTCCTCCATATTTTAATTTTTTAATAAAAATACTTGGTTTTCTAAACTTTATTAATAGTTTCAGATCTGCGCCAAATGTGTTTTTCAGTTAATTTAGTATTCACTTCAAATAACAGTGTATGATTCTTCATTAAAGAAATAGCTTGACTTAAAACATGGCATAATGCGATTACTGTGATATGGCAATGTGACCTGATCTGACCAGAGATGGGGAAAAGATATGCAGAAATGTATACTTGTATATTTTCCAGGCAGAGTTGGAGGGTGGTTTTGAAGCTACCTTTAGAAGAGGTCTGCTGTTCTCGCTGTGTGTAAAGTATGATACTAGGGGAGAAAAAGTATGATACTAGGGGAGAAAAAGGCTGTTTGAGACAGAGAATACTGAAAAGAAGAAATTAAGTAAGCTGAAGCAGAATTCCTGCCTTTCAGATAGTTGTTCAGAATAACACTAAGACTGATGTGTAAAGAAGAAGAAGAAAACCCAACAAACCCCAAAACCCCACAAAATTGAAAGAATAACCTTTTTCTAGTTTCCTAACAGAGGATTCCAGCAGTAACTGTAGCCTTGCAGTGATTGGAACCAGCTAGCTATTTTTTGCTTTATTTATTTAAAAATAAATTTCCTGGAAGACATCTGGAGATGCGTCATCTCCTCTCAAAAATGTCCTGGGAAAGTGTCATAGACAGCATAATCTAACATTCGCACATGCTGTAAAGCAGTGATGATTACAGCTTAATAATTCTTTTTCAATAGGAAGTTCCATGAATTTTGTTTTTAAATCCCTTGTTTAAACCTAAAAAGTTATTTTTTCCATGAACAGATCTCTTTTGTTTTATCCTTGGCAGCAGGGGGAATGGATACTTAGCATATGATTCTTTTCTTAAGCAACAGGATTTAAAAAATTAAAACATTTCTGGTAGTAGAAATTACAGGAAATGAATTGTTTACTATTTAGAGTTCTTTTGGTAGATACGCAGAGGTTTTATTTTCTTTTTCTTCCAAACCCCCACGTAAAGTAGGCAAGCAGAGAGAATGAAAACTTCATAACCAAACCACTGTGTTGAGAATGCAATGGTGTCCTTTGGCCCAGCATGGTGGTTTAATAGAAAAGCTGTATACAACAGAAGTAGGACCTGAGTTCATTTCCAGCACTTCTGTCTTCCCAGACAGCCAGGGTCTGTAAGTACTGAGCAAGCTCTAGCTTGGTGCAGTACTTGGGAAGATAACCTAAGATATTTCTCACATATTTCTCTCTTCAGTCAGGATGAACTTTAGGGCACTCAGTATGCATCCCACTTAACTCAATGGGAATTTCACCCAGCATGTGTTGGCACCATCCTACAATTTGTTTCCTTACAGAAACACACAGCATATTTGCTCTATACTCCTTTTGCAGTGGTCTCAGAGGAGGTGCTGGGCAGCCAGCCCATAATCCTCAGGGGCTCGCATCTTTTAATCTCCCTTTCCGCATTTTTGTTTGTCTTTCCATCTTTCTCTCAACATTTTTGTGCTTCCTAAATCCCCGGAGTCTCCTCTTATGACTTTTAGTTGAGTCTCTGTGTGCACTCACTTACAGAGGGACCCGGTTCTGCAGCCACTAATTCATGTGAATGATCCTTAACCATACAAAAAGTCCCCTGGAACTATATGCTAGAAAAGAATTTCTTACATGATTAAACATTTGTAGGTCAGATTATAACTAGAGTAATAGATTCAGGATAAGCAGCAAAACAGACTTCCAAAAGAATTCCGATTTAGTTGAAGAGATAGCATAAGCAATGTAGGACTGAAATGTAGGACTCATTTTCAGGGGCTGAAAATGAGAGAGTAGCAAAAGCTAAGAACATTATTATGCAATGAGGAACAAGGGGAAATTAGAAATCCACAGAGAGGAGGAGTTTCTGTCTTTTGTCTAAAGCTACTCACACAGTAAATTCTCTTTTCTAGATTAAGATAGCTTTAAGTTCTGCATCCGCACAGTTGGTTTCATGCTTTTTTTCACTGCTGGTACTACCACCAATATCTTGTTTCCCTTTTGGATTTTACCCTGGGCAATGGTTAGATAATGATATTGCAGTAGTTTGGTCTTGAAAAGAGTAGTGATGAATGAAGTACCAATACAGTTACTAACACTGGGTAGTTACTTGATCAATCTTCTGGGCCCTGCACCAGAGTCCACTGAGGTCAGCAGGAATTTTTCCATTGGTATCAGTGGGCTTCCGATTAGGTCTGCATTATTATTTACAAGCTCAGTAGTTAAGCTGACTAAATAACCCTGGTAGGTGTTTAAAATGTTACAAAACTAAATTTTGCTTGTGAATCAACCCTCTTGTTGCCTTTCGTTTTCATAAAAGAATTTTCACTCTTTATTAAACCTTGTATTACATTCTCGCTCCTTGTGTGCAGCTGGTCTCTACAAGTAACAGAAGGCAGAAAACTAGAGTTATCAGTGCTCTGACAAAGTAACAGCATTATCTTTTTTATCTGTACTCTCCTTGCATCCTTCCAAATGTATTCATTTTGTTTGGCCAGTTAACACAGAAGGGGGAAGAACAAGCATGAGTCGGTGGGGGTAAACTGATAATGAGAAAAGAACATTAAAAGGGAAGTTATTCCTGGATTATTAATATGCTTAATTTGATATCTTCATCTGATGGGTCTTTTTACTCCTCAGAAGCGAACATCCACTGGCTCAACTGTATTGCCACTCAATCATGGAGCACCATCATTTTGATCAATGCCTAATGATCCTGAATAGTCCAGTGAGTGCCACATTTTTGTGTATGCCGAAGGAAACTATTCGCTATTTTACTTTTTATTTTTAGCTTTTGGATAGATTCCCATCCTTATACATTCCTAAGTGATCTTTATTCCTTTTTGGGTAAAGAAAGCAAATGCAGCAGTTCTGAAATTACAGTTCCCTTGCTGAGTGCCACCAAACCTTTCCAAGTGTCGCCTGATAAGGGAAGCCTTGCTAATATCCTTTTGAGTACCTGCTTCCTTGAACCAAAGGAAAAAAAAAGGCTTTGTTGCCATTTTCATGACCTCTTATGAACAACCAAACAACCTGAGTCCTTGCTTTCATTTCAAAAAACATTCCGGCCTTCACATACACAAAGCAGTCCTGATGAGACCAAACCAAACACTGCTAATGTTGACATTCCAAAGTGAAGCCAAACCCAAGTTAAGTAAATATGCAAATAAAACTACATTCTTCTTGGTTTATATTATTAACTAATTCTAAGACCAGTTATTCCACATGCACAATCATTTCAAAGCAGTATGTTTTCACTGCTCATTTCATGTCACAGGTATGATACTTCTGACATCCTTTGTATTGTAATGATTCTTTCCTATTCAGACAGGAAAATATGGAAAAAAAAGTGGAGGCAAGTTGCCATCTTGCTAGCTCCATAGTGCTTTGGTTTAACAGTGGGCTGCTGAGCTTATATTTCTATGTAATAGCTTGTTGTTTATGTTGCCTCATAAAAGGAAAATGTTTTCATTTACATGAGGTGTACAAGGAGGTAGTGGAATCTCTTATAGTTCCTCTGCTTCAGGGAGGGGGGAAGAGGAAAAAGAAATGCTACAATACAGTTAGTGGTGAATTTAATTTTGATGAATGAAATGGATTTAAAGGCTTTGATATTTCTCTGCTTTCAGTTTCATTTTGTAATAGTTGATTATGCTGCTGTTGCCATGCGGCTTTCTGCCATTACTCAAGAAGACTGGAATTTTTATTTTTAAATTGGGGATTCTACAAAAGGAAGCAGGGTAAAGGAATGACATCAGATATCAGCAAGCAATTCATAATGATTTAGTATCTAAGAGACATTTCAGCAAACTGGTGTGCTGTTGCCCATTTTACTGATAACACTGGTTTTGTTCTTTTGTAAAGGGAAATCAGATTCTCAGCAGCCTTTCCATTGAAGAATACAAGGCCACACTGAAAATGATAAAACAAGCCATTCTTGCCACGGACCTAGCACTATACATAAAGTAAGTGAGGCGCTAGTTTGGCTGGATAGTCATTGCTGGATGTTTGGATTGTGTCAGTATGCTGCAAAATCTTTTGTTTTAACTTCTCTTAAAGGAGGAGAGGAGAATTTTTTGAACTTATAAGGAAGAAGCAATTTAATTGGGAAGATCCTACACAGAAGGAACTATTTTTGTAAGTAAAAGCAGAATGATTAACAAGTCTGTTAATATTATTAGGTACCCAGTTTTCCATGCCATGTTGCTGTGAATTTCATTAAAACCAGCAGATCTGTGTGCTCTCAGCCTGTACAGACTGGTACATAGGCCACTGAATGACTCCCTGGGTCTGAATTACTAAGTCTGCAACCTGTATAATAAACTTTGTTAAGCAGCATGTGGAGTTACATGAGCATTTATGTTCTTTCTAAAGAATGTAGGGTTCCTGTCTAAGGAGCATATTCTTTTGCTGTTGATACTTTATACTCAAATATTGAATTGCCAGTAACTGAAGATTCAGGACAGTCAGTTTGTTTTGATTACAGTGAAGGAAACAAAAGATTAAGAATAAAGACACATATTGTAATGCACAAATACAGAAAAGCAGGCTTACATAGGCTATCTCAGAAAGGAAGGATGCCATATTTCAAATTCAGTGCCTTTAAAAATTAGTCTAATTTAGTCGTGTTCTGTCTATTTCTAGTTCAGTCCTTGGCCCTCATGCTGTCAATAAAGATGGCAGTCACTGCTAATATCTGAAATAAATAAATGTATTGTCTGTCCAGTAGCAAATAGAACGAAACAGTTCATTTGACATGAATCCATCAAATGAGCCAGTCCAGATTTGCTCATTTCTGTGTGCTCATTTCACACAGGTGGAAGTTTACCATATCATTGAGCCCTGGAGACCTTTATAATTTCACTTCTTTCTCTGACACTGATGTTCCTTAAAATTTTATACTCTATTTTACTAATCACTTGAGTTGGTTGCTACATATATTTCACAATACAGTAATTAATAGATTTCTTTCTGTTTTTTCTACAGAGCAATGCTGATGACTGCTTGTGATTTATCAGCCATAAGCAAACCATGGCCAGTTCAGCAACGGGTATATGCTTAATTTTAAGATTTGCTAAATACAAACTCCACGTAACATCTTCTGCTTCCTCCATCCAGTCCTTTTTGTAAAGACAGTGGTGGAATGCAGAGCCTTAGGAAGCAGTCCTTCAAAGTGCTGTATGTGGATTGAAGACTTTCTTGTGTCTCTGTAGCAATATCTGTGCATTTAGCTATGTCACCATGTTAGCAGTTATCTGAAGGTAAATCAGGAATCTTTGTTCTTTCCAACATTTCTGTGTTACTACAAGGTAGTCACTTGATACAACACAGGAGTATCAGCTGGCCTTTTTCTATGTGTTGATCATTCCAACTATTATCAGTGGTAAGATGCCTATGTGCCATTTTATTCACTTGGGTAAATATCAGCACATGCAGATATTTTGTTTGTGCACAGATGTGTGCATGAAGAATTCTAAAGGCTAGCTGTTAAGCTGAAGTCTTATTATAGGGGGGTCCCAATTCCTAAGGAGAGACAGGAAACATAGGAAACAGTCTTGATTGTAGGTAGCAAGCAAACTTTTAGAGGTCTCAATGTGTGAAATCTCTTACAGATTGCTGAGCTTGTAGCTACTGAGTTCTTTGATCAAGGAGATAAAGAGCGGAAGGAACTCAACATAGAACCAACAGTAAGTGGCCGAATCATGCAGAATCACCTCTTCCAAAATGGCTTCTACAAACAGCACTTCACATTCCTTGCCAAAGCCACAATTCCTCCCACTGACCAAAACATAGGACCAACTCCTTCCCTGTCTTCCCAGTGTCAGTTTTCTTCTGCAGTTCCCAAACACCAACAGTGTGTCATTATCTCTGAGCCAGAAGAACAAACAGCATTATTTCTTCTAAATCAGTATTACTAAATTGTCTAGGAAATACATTCCTAAATTGGTACCTATTTGCAGCCTGTCCTAAACCAGTAAGCTTGTCTATTTGTCTAGTTATTTGGGCTCTGTCAGTCCAAAGAATCTCCTAAGGCAAGTCATACAGTAAAATTACCTGCATTGTAACACATGCACTGATACCCTGCTGTGCTGAGCTTGCTGTGCTTTTTAAGGTGTTGCTTTTTAATTCCAGCCTGTCTCTTTGGTTTTGGTTCATTTTTTAATTTAATGCAGAGCTTGTTTATTTCTTAACTGCAGGATCTAATGAACAGAGAGAAGAAAAATAAAATTCCCAGCATGCAGGTTGGATTCATAGATGCTGTTTGCTTGCAGCTGTATGAGGTATGGTGCCTAAGAAAGAATTGCAAATACCTAAAACCGGAACTGCTTGCTGTAGCCTCTAATAGATGCAGATTTAAAATTAGAATAACGATCAAATAAAAAACTATTCCCTTAGTTTAAAAAGATATATTTTTTTGTTATATATTACATATGGTTCATTATTCTTTTGAGGAAATTATTATTTTAGTATTTATCATTAATGGTATGTTTGTCTGATTAATGTATTTTGTTACAATTTTTTAAAACCTAGTTAAAATTGCTGTGCTCTATGTACTTGGTGTTAGACCCTTGGGTTATATTCTAGATTCCAGTAGCTCCAGTGAGCTGCTATGACCATCAGGGAAAGTCACAAAACTAATCTTTGGCTATCTAGGAAAAGAATGGTATCCATGTAGTGCATTGATAAAAAGTGTTTAAGAGTTCAGAATGTTCAGTGAGAAATCAGAATTATTCATGTAAAAGGTGATATGCTATGTATAGGCACTTAACCCAAGTTTAGCATTTCCTGTCCCATTTTTTTTCTTTTTTTTTCATCACACATAAAAGCAGTGCATGAGAGAATTCATTGAAGTGTTTTCCATCCTGGTCACAAACTGTATAAGCAGATACTTGGTCAGATATAATATGAAACAAAACATAAAATTTTCAAAACCAGTAAAGCACTAGAGTGAAAGCCTGTTCATTGGGACTATAGGAAGTATTTTACAGATAATGAGGTGAGAAAAAGAAAAGGTAAGGAACGGGTAACTTCACTCTTAAGAATATTTCAAAGGGAGGAACAAGGCGCTTAAATTTTTCCCTCTTACACAGTAAACTTTTCTAATAAGAATCCATATCCACCAGCTGGAAGGAAACAAAGACAGAGGAAGCAGAAGGAAGTCACTATGTGCTTTCCCTGAAACTCGCATGTTTCTGTGTTGCAGAAACTGTTTGTCAGAAAAATAAGGCAGCCTTTGCTGGGAAGTTTCAGAAAACTGTCTCCAGTAGGAGGTAGGCCACTGAAAGACTGAGTATCTGTGGAAAGCTACAGTATAGTATATAGTATAGCATACAGTGTATATATATGCATACAGTATATACTAGATTAGTACATAGTCTGTATGCAAACAGAAAGTTCTTTGAACAGAACGCCTGAGCAAGTTTGAATGCTCACAGCTCCAGAGCCTGAACTTCTATAGTTTTCTTGTTAGGGAAGGGCTTTACCATTCCATTTATGAAGACCAGAAAATTTATTTACTCTGAAATATTAACTGCAGATTACATCAACAATTACCAAGTGATACTGGTCCAAACAGTACCCAGCTCCCGTACAGTGTCTACAAGGAAGCAAGGTGCACAAGTAATTTTTAGCTACTGTGCCCCTGCATTGTAACTGCAGCTTTGTTATGCCACAGTGAATACAAAGCCATTCCTGGTTAGCAGCCAAAAGCACCTACAAATGTTTGGAATCTTCTCCTGTCTCTTCAATTGGAGAAGAAAAAAGGAGGTGCTACATCCACAGGATGCATGTCTGAGCAGCATCTTTTTGTTCAGAACATGTTGCCTCTTACAGCTTTCAGTATATCACTCTTACCTGTCGTCTTGTCTCAAAGTCTGACCTGGAACAGCATGTAGCAGGCTGTCAGTGTCTGGGACTTTATACAGACTCAGAGTATGTCAGCATGTCCCCTAACCTGACAGATAATTGAGAATTACTTAACTGCAGGGACAGAGAGCACTAAAGAGAGTGAGGAGCCTATGGGGAAGTGACAAAACCCCTAACAGTCCTGATAAATAGGGTTTGAGCTGATACAGTGTTTGTTTATTTTCACTGGAGTAAAAGTAGGGGATATTACCTGCTTAGAGATTTTTGCTTTCTTCAGTGAGTAATAAATGGTAAAACATATAAACAAGTTCAATGTTACTTTGAAAATGAACAAGCACACAGTTCACTTTCCAATGTTCTAATGCTATGAAATCAAGCCATAAACAGGGTTGTAATGACAGCCTTTTCACTGCTTTCTTAGCTTTCATCCAGTCAGTAGGAATTTGACACACAATGAAAACAGACAAGAGTTTCCAATACAGCAGTGCAAGTATGTGACTTACCATGTTATTCAGAGTAGGTCAGATCCCAATGAACTGAAGTTTTGTGGCTTGTGTTAGCTAGGAAACCAGTGCAGTTGAACTGAATCTACAGGTCTTCCTCTCAAGTTCTGAAGTCTGCAAAAATAAGAGAAATGTGTTTCATTGTCTTAATTTTTAGTTGAAAAAAGTACCATGTAGCAGTTTTAAATGCTGTTTAGATATATTCAGGTAAATAAAACAGGAAAACGCAAAGATACTTGACAGGCCCATTCTTCTCATAGTGGTGTAAATCAAGAATAATTCAATTAAGTCTACTGGAACTAATGAAGCAGACTACAAAGCCAAAAGGAACTATGAAGATTTATACAAGCTGATAATTCCGTAGGGTCCCCATCTAAAGTTACAGGAGAATTAGACATTGCTACCTCATGTTATTTGAATGAGACCTGACTTCCACCTGAAATTCTGACTGATTTTGTATAGTGACCAGCAGGTCAGGATTCTTCTCTGTGTACTTTGCAGTGGGTCATAGTAGTTACAGAACCAGTGGGCTCAAGCACTCTTTCCCATACCTTGTAGTCCCGCACCGTCTGAACTATTAAACTCTCAGCTTATATTTCTCAATAGTGTGACTTCATTTTGCAAGCCAACATAACCCTTTATGCAAGTAAGGGCTGACTGTCATAGTGTGAGGATACATTTTCATCACTTCCATCAGGAAAGAAAAGCATACAAAAAATGCTTATGAATTGTTCTTTCAGTTATTTTTTTAATTTTATATTTAGATATCAGAATCTAGTTTTCCTTCACTCTGATATAGTTACACAGTCACATCATGAAAAATATTTGATTGACTTCAGTTACATTTATTCCTAAAAGGCACTAACTGTCAAGTGTAATTTATCTATCGTGTGCCATCTTTAATTGAAATATTTCTGGGAGAACTCCTCTGAATCAGTTGATACACTGTCAGTGAATATGGTCGCATTGACTATACCTACTCTGTGTCTGGTTATCATTCTAAGGTCATCCTTATGACCAACCTTGCCACACATTCAAAGGACTGGCTTGCAAGCAAAGTCCATCCAGAGTACTTCACTAGGAATACTGGACAGGTCATCTGTGCACAATACAGCAAACTTACTGTGGTTCCTTCTGCACCTATGTATCAAGTGCTGTATGGACACTGCAGCTCATTCCAATCTGCAGTAGCTCCAGGTAATTGTGTTCATGTTTGGTGTGCAGCAGGAAGCCTTCCTTGAAGTTCAAAATACAAGTTCAATTATAGATAGACCTCGTATTTCAATCATTCCGGTCACTCTCAATGTCTCTTTAAGAACACTTATTTTGTCGTTAAATGTAATCTGTTTTACATGTTCTTAATTTATTTCAGGCCCTAACGCATGTGTCAGAGGCCTGCTACCCTTTACTGGATGGCTGTAGGAAAAATAGGCAGAAATGGCAATCCTTAGCTGAACAACAAGAGAAGAATCTGATTAATGGAGAAAGCAATCAAGCCAAACGGAACTGAGATGCTGATTTAATACCCACAAGCTTAAATTCACGTAGAAGACATAGTAATAGAGGAGTACTGCATTTTGCTAAACACTGTATGAATTTGGCTTATGTTTTGCCACTGCTGTATTGTTTTTCCACATTTCAAGATATAGCATGTCCATGTATATGCCAAGGTTATATAGTCTGTTTCTTTTATTACATCTGATTTAGATGGAAAAAGACCTGCAAGGGTAGTTTTTGCTACCCTGTTCCACAAGAAGGTACGAGTGCAGTTACTCAATTGTCCCTGAGAGCCTATTAACTTTATAGATGTATATAGTTGTTTAGTGATCATGTTGTGGCCAGTATCTTAAAGACTACTGCATTTTGCACCTTTGTTCCTCTTCCAGTCTTGCTCTGTTATGTTATAAAAGTAATGAGCAGTCTTGCCTGTTCTCTTCCCAGAGGTTCAGAGTAAAGATTGGGACTAACTCTGGGGAAGCTAATCCAGCATATACTATGCCAACCTCTTTCAGGAGACAGAACTGGGTTCAAAGTGAAAAAGCCTCACAGTCTGTGCACCCAGTGGTCTTTTTTAATATTAGAGGAATGTCTTAGAAAATGTCTTACATTTGGAGAATTTTTTAAAAACCCTGTAAAGTACTAGGCTATTGGGATCTTAGGAGTTTTGTGGTAGAAGTGTCATAATTATCCATGAATGCTGGAAACTACTTCAAGATTGATGAAATGTCACAACGTAACTGACAGGCTGCCATGGAACAATGGCTCCTGTAGAAAGCTACAAGAAGCACACAGAGAAATGTAAACTAAACAGGATCGTTTTTATATGCTGGTTTTAACTTAATTTGGAAGTTTAATTTAACATCATCACAACCAACAGACTGAATCACAGGCAGGAAAAGTAGAAGAGAATGTGACTGCAAGAGCAAGAGATGAAAATCTGAATCAGAGTGATGCAGGAACGGCACATCTCTGGTGACTATCAATCACTGATTCTTTAGGCCAGTGCTATTATGAAATGGCTATGACCACTTCGAAGAGATGTTTATGTTAACATTTTTTTAAAAATCATTTTTAGTATTAGTTAATGTGAACAATGACTAATCACAATTTTTTAAAGGATTAGGAAAAAAAGAATACTGAAAGCAAAAGCAGCTGAGAATGCTACAGGAATTTGCCATTTGTATATGAGGCATTAACATTCCTAAGAGAAAGAAATCAAAGAACTTGCACTAGAAAAAAAACCCAACATTGATACTTCATTTAAATGAAGATGACTAATAAAAACTGCTTTTAATAGGGAACCAATTCAGGAAAATATACACATTAGACAAACACCAAAAGAACAATACAAAGAGAGTACAACTCTTTGGGTAGATAGTATTAGATCAATGTCAGCAGTCTAAGATTGGTTAGCAGCAGGTGTAACTTTGGCTGCACAGAGACAAAGAAGATGTTGGGTTCTTTTTAATCTGTAGTAATGATTTTTCAGTTATAATCAGCAATAGTATTAGGCAAAAGTAATACATTTGGGATTGTACTTTGAAGTGTGGGAATTTATTTCTGTCACAGTAATCCAGAAAACTCTAGTTGGAACTGTAATAAATTCTTTGTCCCAGCAGATTATCAATCCTTCCTTGTAAAACCTGGTCAGAAAGACAGTGAAAACAACCTCTTTTTATCAGTCTCTGCATTTACATAAGCTATACCAGAAGCTAACAAAAGATGAAGCAAATGTTTCAAAATGTTTGACGATACTAAGTTTCATAGTTGATTTTTTTTTTAAATGTAAAATAAGGTATTCTGATATTCTGCAGCATTTCTGCCAACCTAGATTTAATCAGTAACAAATAATTTATCTTAAACTTCTCTAATGACTACCAATAATATATTATTGCAGCTGAATTTGAAAACATTTTCATGCAACAGTATTTATCCTGATTTTTTTTCTCCAGATTTTCAAAAAAGTATGGAATTCAATAATAATTAAGAATTCCAGGGCTACTGTTATGCAGTGCGCCATATGTGTATTTATATGCATACACAATACAATATATGTATGTTAGTATGTTGTAGCTATGCAGAAAAATGACAGCAGCCTGCCCACCCAGCATGCACCCCCCCAAAAAAAAGTTTTTAGGTACTTTTTGGTAAATAGGAAACTTTGCTTCAAGATTTACACAGTCTTATATATTCTTTTCCTTGAATGCTTGAGATACGGAAATATAATTATTACACTAACTGATGAGATACATATTTAATATAAACATTAATAAAATATATGTATATAAAGGTGTATTCTTGCTAGTATGGTTGAGACTAGTAATTCATGGTGACAAAACAGCAAATCAACTGTGGTCATGTTACAGTGTAGTGACATATCATTTACATTAAGATCCCAGTATTTCTTTACTATATTGTGTGTTCAGCAAAGCTTTATTATGACATAGATTTATAACTACTAGAAAGGAGTGCTGGATTCATAACTTTGATGAAAATAAATGGATATGATGTTGCATTTTTTCAAAGGTTCACTTAAAATGAACACAGTTATACAGTATAAGCATCTATTTAATTACATACCTGTACACGTTTATCCCATAGAATCTCCTCCACTGTAAAGATTGGAACATACATAGAAATACAGTTCCTAGTAAATAAACCATAATACACCTGTATATGTATATAGTTCTACAAAACCAAACCCTTCAAACTACCCTTAAGAGCATAGTTTACTGTACTTCATGAAGTTTCAGAGAGTGATCAAATTGTTTATATAGTGCTTTACTCTGCCTGAAGGCACAGTCTGAGTGTGCTGGTTTTGTGTCATAGCTTTGTGTGAACTATTAGCAGAAATTGCTCATTCCTTCCATAATATAGATAGGTGACAATAAAAAAACCAAAAACAAACAAACAAGCAAGCCAGGCTGCTTTCTGCCTGAAATTCATCGCCTTCAGAATTCAACATTTTTAAACCTAGCTGGTGGACTACAGCCATGCAGCTGCCATTACTTCATCATGAGTTGTGTATCTAATTTTTTTAGTCAGGTCTCAAACATAGTCTCCCCAGCTATTGTGTAGCTCAAGCAATCAGTGTGGATTATTCAAGAAACAAACTGAAATGGAGTTTATCACTTTGTCAGTTCAGTTTTAAGTCCATTAAAGCCATTGTGAAATTTGGCATTTAAGTCTTCGGGTACAGAATTTGCCCTACTAATTTTTAATACTTGTCTCAATGAGGCTATCTAAGTTAGTATCTTACTTCTCAGACATGGACATATTTTCTTCTAAAGAAAATATACAGCACAGTTTAATGCTTGAAATTCACTGTTCTTTCTGGTTTTGTTCCCCTTGTCAAACAATTATTTGTCATATGTATTAACATACATGAAATTACTGATTAACCTTCCATCTTCTAATTAAAAATAACAGTGAGACTTTTAAGCTGTAGGTAGTACTTCTTTTCCAACACGTTAATCACAATTCCAATATTAGCTGTAGATGTCTAGGTTTTCTATTATCTCAGACAATAAAAGAAAGGAGGGGAAAGTAACGTAAAGTCGATTTTTGAGATGGTATTCATTTTTAATTAGCAGTTTAAAGTTAAGAGCAGATTACTCTTATATCTTCACAGAATACAAGTGGGCTAGTGATAGAAGTGAATAATCTATTCTATTGATGACCAGCTGATCTCTCTTTAGAAGAGAGTGAAGCGTGTTTATATGCATCACCCTCTGACAATTGCATGCATGTAAAGCTAAACTTTTGAATTCCAGTCCAATGCATTTTATCTGGCAGTAGCATTAACTGACAAAATCAGAACACCATCTAATTCACATATAAGATTTTTCAAAATTACTAGGTAACTGATTTTCTAACCCACTGTACAGAAAGATTACAAGAGTCAGATCTAGCCCCTTAAAACTAGGGGATGTTGCCTAAGTGATCTGGTTGGTGCCCCTTTCAGTTATGCATGAGAAGATAGCAGAGAGTTTTGATGGAAAAAAATGTCTCACTTGTAATAAATTAATACATTTTTAAAGGTTTTATAGAGACTTGGTATTTCAGGCAAATTTATACTTTAGCTTTAGTTAGGAGTCTTGTCTCTGTGATACTGCAGTTTCTTCTGCATGTCAAATCACATGCAGTTTACATTCCACAAGGTTTCAGCTTTATTTCACAATTCCCTGCTGTACTTCTTCAGGGATTTGCACTAATTGGCAAGATAAGCTTGAACATCAGAGCTTGAATAAAAAAAATAGTTTGGCCAGAGTATGATAAATAATGAGGAACTTTCACAGGAACAAGAAATATCACAGAACCTGGGCTCATAATTAGTGACACTTGCTAAATACAGCAAATTGTGACAGCAAGACATTTTATCTTTGTCATTGCTAGATGAATGGAAATTGCATGGGAAAATTTATTTTTTCATAAACAAGTTTGTTTCCATAGAGAAACTCATATCTAAGTACCACTGTTTGTAAATGTATATTTATGTGACAATGCTATATAATAGCTAGTTTCCACTAACTTTCACAGCACGAGCTTGTCATGCCAGGGCCTAAGGCATGCTCAAATGCCCATTTCAAGTCAAGTGTGTGATTCCCATGTACCTCAGTGGGAGTTGGATTGAGCTGTATAGAAAGTGAAAGAATGGGTCAAATACACCTTTTTACCTATAAAGAGGGACCAAACTCTTACCATTGGTAACACCTGCCTCACCTGCTCTTTGCTGTATTCAGCTATTCCTGCTGATGCCCAAGGTACCTTACAGATGTAACTGAAGTTAGAATTTGAGCCCTCTAGGTATTCATATGGCAAGACACTTGCATGTGTCTTTGAAAGAATGTAGTGTGAAATGCACTGTAAATAGTTTTAATATACATTTCTATTATAGTTTAATAAAAAAATCTTAATCACAGTCACTAGCCACTAAGTTTGTCCATTTGTATTCTTTTATCTTTTAAAAATATTTGAACAAAGATATAGTTTCTGGGCACCGTATTTTTGTACTAGGTTAAGGGGGTTACTCTGTATATTATGTTTTGCCTTTAAGCAGTATTAAAGTCTTCTGAATGTTACGTGGTCACACTCACTTCTGTCCTACGACTACTTACTGAAACTAGTTACATTACTTAAGAGAATCATTAGTCCTACTTACAGTACAACTGATAGAGAATATAGTCAACTTATTTTCTATGGTCAAACTGCTCCTTATTACTTATTTCCTCATTCCTCTCTTTGTACTGTTTTCATGCTTTTTAAAATAAAAAAGGACAATGTCAAAATTTACTGTTTGTTAATTAATATTATTAAGGTTGAATTTTCAACACCTTATTATTCCCCGATTCAAATCATTGCTTCTGTAAATTTATATTTTATAATAACTTCTCTAGGTCCCAGAAATACTGAAGAGAAAAACATCGCTATTAATACCAAGATAATTACAATATAAGAAGTACTACTAAGACAAGCCACTAGTAAAGTACTTCTCGTTTAAAAACAACAAAAATTAAATCACTGCTGCTAACCACTAGAGAGCACTGCAGCTACACTTACTCGCAGCTGTCAGAAACCAGTTTTATTTATTGAATAAATACAACCAGCAAAGACAACTGTTATACAGATCCATCTTCATTCTCTGCCCCCAAATATAAATTCCTAGGGTAGCATGTAAAAGAGATGGTAATAGTCAACACTGTAACTTCAGACAAAACTGAAAAAAATACTGTCTGTGAACTGCTGATCCTAGATGTAATTCTAACCAATGGGCGTCTTGGCAATTTCTGTTCTTTGCCTATTAGGTTATCCACAGCAACACTTCTGGCTTGACTTTTTTTAGCTCGAGGCAAAACCAAAAAGTATGTATATCCTTGACAAACAACAGACTCATTCAAAAAGTTATGAAGGGCCAGATTTAGTTCAGCACAAAACACAAGCTCTGTTTGCTTGATCCAACGGCAATTTATGAGTGCAACTGAACAACGGTCTATGTATATCTACATATATCAAGTAACCATTTGCTGTTGGGACTACAGCCTTTCCAGCCCACTCACCAACCTAGTCATGCTCCTGCTTAGTCTTCACCGGCGTACTCAATGTTTGAGTTCATCTCTGAGAAGTGGCGCAGTTTTCAACAGGAATATTGGAATACATTTCTTACCCAGCCAGGAAAATAACATAACCTTGAACAAGGGCACCTTTATCGAAGAGGTGAAAAAGAATATTACGCTCAGTCTTTCACATCTTGCACAACTAGGATGACTTTTTAACAACTGGAAAAGACAATCGCTCCTTCTGTCAGCCATATTTTGGTGACAGCTATTGATGGCATGCATTTCACATTGCCATGAAATCTCACCCATTAAGATTTTTTGGAAATAATTCAGTACAGTAGTAAGCTTTAGGATCTAAACTTATGGAATCTGACAGCCATTGAGTTTTTCAGCCCTTCAGGGGACAGCAGCATTTCTTAGCACATACAGAACTTTGGAACTTCTATTTCAGTTGAAAAATATCACAAGTTATAAACAAAGTAAGTTTTCACTTCAGTATTTAGAATTCAGAATTTCTTGAAATACCTGGCTGCATGGTTTCCTACCATTATTCCAAAGCTCTTATTTAACACAGAAATTTATTTTTACATTTCCTGAAATTCAATTGTTCTCCAAACAGCTGTATTATTTTCTGTTTTGAATCTGTACTATCAAGTAAAGATAAAATCCTCTTTCCTGCTGAAATGTAAGGATAATCAATTCACAGAATCACAGAATGATAGGGGATTGAAAGGGACCTCTGGAGATCATCTAGTCCAACCCCCCTGCCAAAGCAGGTCTACCTAGAGCAGGTTGCACAGGAACATGTCCAGAAAGGTTTTGAATGTCTCCAGAGACGGAGACTCCACCACCTCTCTGGGCAGTCTATTCCAGTGCTTTGCCACCCTCAAAGTAAAGAAGTTCCTCCTCATGTTTAGATGGAACTTCTTATGTTCCAGATTGTGCACATTTCCTCTTGTCCTGTCACTGGGCACCACTGAAAAAAGACTGGCTCCATCCTCTTGACACCTACCCTTAAAGTATTTATAAGTATTGATCAGACCCCCTCCTCAGTCATCTCTTCTCTAGACTAAAAAGACCCAAGTCCCCCAGCCTTTCCTCATAAGAGAAATGTCCTAGTCCCCTAAGCATCCTTATAGTCCTCTGCTGTACCCTCTCAAGCAGTTCCCTGTCCTTCTTTAACTGGGGAGTGCAGAACTGGACACTGTAGTCCACATGGGGCCTCACCAGGGCAGAGTAGAGGGGCAGGATGACCTCCCTCAACCTGCTGGTCACACTCTTCCTGATGCACCCCAGGATGCCCACAAGGGCACAATGCTGGCTCATGGTCATCCTGTTGTCCACCAGGACTCCCAGGTCTTTTTCCTCAGAGCTGCCCTCCAGCAGGTCAGCCCCCAACCTGTACTGGTGCATGGGGTTATTCCTCCCCAGGTGCAGCACCCTACACTCGTCCGTGTTGAACTTCATTGGGTTCCTCTCTGCCCAACTCTCCAGCCTGTCCAGGTCTCTCTGTATGGCAGCACAGCCTTCTGGTGTGTCAGCCACCCCTCTCAGTTTTGTATCATCAGCAAACTTGCTGAGGGAACATTTCATTCCTTCATCCAGGTCATTGATGAATACATTGAATATGGACCCAGTACTGACCCCTGGGGAACACCATTTGTTACGGACCTCCAACTAGATTCTGTGCCACTAATCACAACCCTCTGAGCTCTGTCTTTCAGCCAGTTTTCAATCCACCCCACTGTCCACCCATCTAAGCCACACTTCCTAGGCTTACCTATGAGGATGCTGTGGGAGACAGTGTCAAAAGCCTTGCTGAAGTCAAGGAAGACAACATCCACGACCCTCCCCTCATCTATCCATCCAGTTATGCCATGGTAGAAGGCTGATTTCCATGATTTTCAGCCATAGCCTGCTACTGCCCACCCAGTGGTTCATAATGGCTGATAAACAGATCTGTACTTTACACAGGTTTCTTTTGCTTAACCAAGTCAAAGGTCTTTAACAAAAACTAGGAGTAAAATCAATGTTTAAATCATGCCATGAGTTTACACATGACACAATCACATACAGGCATTTCTTCAGAACCCCTTTTTGTAGTAGTTAATCAAGTCACTGGCACATTGTTTTATCATATATACGGCTTTTTAGTGAAAGGGAAGTTCATTTTACTGATAAGTAGAGCGGCTAATTTGATCAAGGTCACATAGTCCATTTCTGAGCTGGAAATAGAACCAGTATCAGGCTATACATTCTGTTTTTAGAAGAGACATGGAGAAAAGAACGCTTTGTCTTGAAGCCATCTTTTCTTTTTATAGATACAAATACTTAATTTCTGAGCTGTATAGGGTGCTCTCTTGCTATTATGCTGAGCTCAGAAGAACTCTGAAGCTCAGTATTTTACAGATGAGATTAGATTTGAGTCACTAATCCAGATAATCACAATAGTCTTTGGTGGAGTTTGGAGCTATATCATTATCAAGAGCAAAAGCACACAATCAGCAAATAGCTGATACACTGATATTGAAATAAACTAAAAGTCCAGTTCAAATTTTGGAGAAACTGAAAAGACTGATGCAGACGTTCAATACTGTACAATGTTAGCTCACTGGACTATAACTCAGCCCCACCTCTTGACTATATTTCATATTCTGAACAAAAAGAAACTACTTCCCTAAATTTACCTGCTACTAAGTATTTGCCTGGAAAGTACAGGAAAATTTTATTAATATGTACATTTAAATACCTTAGATAAACCTGACACAAAGCCCTACAGGTGTGACAAGTGACAAATGGCACTAATGGCACTAATACTCAGAGATTCATATAACCTTTGCTCAAAAAGTACACTTATTTTTATTGGGAATTGTTCACTGTCACTCTCTTTTCATTGAAACTAGGCTGGATTCGACTATTCTAGGTAATCCTAAGACTCATTTGAGCATGCAGTAATGGATGAAGTAAATACCAGAGCTGTTACTGCTTTAAGAAAATCCTGCATTTTGCTTCTAGATTTTTTTAACCTGGGGCTTATTAGCTCATGCATTTCAATTCTCTCCAATAATCAACTCTCAAAAACATGCAGCACTTCATGGATCAGAGCCCTTACACAGAAATTAAGAAGGAACATCTACAGACACTAAAGAGTAAGTTTCAAGGTCCACAGCCACCACTAACTAATCAGACAAACAGATCTATGCTCACTGGAAATTTCTAAGTAGTCTTGCAAACATTGAATCTTCATGTTGAACAGATTGCATATTAGCAACATCCAGGAGATTCTCCTTGGACAAAAATAAAACCAGAAACTTAGGACAAAATCTATCTGAAGTATGATCTAATCCTGCTTTAATACAACATGCAATTGCAACATGTACTTTGAAATTATTTATCCAAGAGATGGCATTAGTTAGGCTCCATCAAACGTCTTGTTGCTAGGCCACCCATAGTTATGCTAAAGTTGGCTTTACTGGCACTAGATTATCTATTTACCCTATCAACGTGAATTTGAGTATTGTGGTTTAAATGGTTAGTAAAACTTCACAATAAGGGATCCAGGGGCCCTTAAATCATTTATGTGCCCAACGATCTTTGCAATCTATACCAAGACATGGAGGAGAATCATGCAATAGAAAACATGCATAAACCCTGTCAAATCAATTCACAACTACCTGACAGAAACCAGTTAATCTGCATGGCTTTAACAGGGTTTCATGTCTTTCATAATATATAATATAATATTTACTTAAGTATATTATGTTTATGCTGGCACCAAGCCATTAACACTCCGTGGTAAAGCTGAGTTTTACTGTTCTAGCTGATTTTAGGCAGAAGAACTTGAAATCAAGCCACAAACCAGTAAGCAGGATAGATGAATACAACCCACTGAAAAAGCATTTTGTCACCCTGATCTTTGGAATATCATTACCATCATAATACAGTGTGGTATGATTATCACAGACCAGCATGATGAGATTGGCATGACCATATAAGTTAATAATTTAGCTCCATCCACCTCATTTAAAGATCAAATTTCAAAGTTAGTAAGGTTTTCCATTTCAGTGTTCTGAAGCTGACACGTTGAAGAAAGCCATGAAACCAAGAATACACACCCTTAGCTTTCATGACTTTAACGCAACCAGCAATACTGAAAAAGAAGTATTTCAATGTACCATTTAAGCAAAAATTGTAGTTTTGAAAACCACACAAGGAAGAGGTAGACAGACGAAGGAAAAATGTTGTGGAATATTCCAACATTATATATTTATAAAACCAATTTTAATTCTAATTTTAGAAGGAAACACAGCTTTTATAGGAACTCAAACTCGGAACAAAGTGCACATCATATGATTCTAGTAAAAAACAGTTTCTAACGTAAGAAAACTGAAGTCAGATTTTAGTGCATTAACAGTCCTAAGTAAGTAGTGTAAATTGTGAAAGATTAAAAAGGTGGCTGCTTGTTCTAGCAGCAACATTCCACCAGACCTCAGAGAAGAACAGTTCTTTATGCTGCCAGCACTACACCAATGTAGAGACACCATGAAACTTATAAATATTGACCACCTTTTGAGACTCGTACTTAACTGACAGATCTGTGGGGCTGATCTGAACAGAATCCTAAGGAATCCAGGGAAAAGAAATGTTAAGGAAAGGAAAAAACTGAACAGAGATGGAACAACAAGCTTTGATGTGAAATCCAGGACCCAGGTACATGCTGCTCCCTTGCTGAAAAGGTTTGGAGTTAGCCAGTTAGCCTGACTTCTGAGGGAGACCAAAGAACAACAAGGGGGGAAAGGCAAGTTGTGAAATAACTGGCTGGAAAAGCACATCTGAGAGATCTTCCTATTAGTTGAGGACTTGCTCCAGAAGACCCTCCCCCTTTTTTAAGGTTCAGAAAAACTACTGAAGTAACTTTGATGTAGAAATTCATATTTAACATGCAGAATGTCAATATTTTGAGTTATTTTTTCAGAGGTTAAGAAGATAGATTGGATTCAAATAAGGAAAGTAATCAATAAAAATAGTTTTGTTTACTTCAGATACCTTAGCATTTCTTAAATAAAATGAATCAGCAGGTTCTTGGAGAGAATGCAGAACACATATGAAAAGTAAAAAAGCTTTCTTGAAATGCTCAAAATAAAAGTTGTTTCCTATTCATTAGATTTGATATATGACTGAAATAATGTTAATTGTTCACATTATTTCAGGCATCAGTTTTCTACTGGATACAACAGAAGTGTTTTACAAGTTGCGCTACACCAGTGTCAGAAAGAACCCTTCTGCAGAGACCGTAAAGAGAGTTAATAATTTTGTTAAGCAACAGCAAATTGGATGAACTATAATCAGACACCAGGTATTTTTGACTAGGTATATACAGTAAATAAACAACATAGATCGACAAGGACAACTACAAAGGTCAAGACACACTCCACTACAATAAAAAGAGATAATCTGATTCTAATAGAAACTCATTTTGCCCATTTTCTTATCTGGCTGAAGGGTAAGATGGGCATCCATGATTGGGACAGCACTGGGCATGGGCTATGACACTTTTTGAGACAGAGTTTGGATTCAGTATCATGCTAACACTATTCATCTTCCATTTTCTAGTTGGCTGATTTTTATTCCAGTTACAGTGGCTAGCACATCTCTACTTCCCTAAGTCAAATGTCTTGCCTGTACCTGACAATGTTCACAGTGAGATGCAGCATTTCAATTTTGTCCTTCCCAAAAAAAGTTAATTCTGGAATTCTAATATTTATATAGAGGCAGGGTTATTTTTTTTTTTTCTACAGAAATTAGGCCAACTTCTGTGCAAATTTTATTTTAGAACTTGCATGTAAGTCAAGATGATAAAAAACTGCATGCAAATGTAGAAGAAACTGCATGTAAAAAGTACATAATGAGACCTAAACAGTGGTGTTAAATAGCCGCCATTAAGAGTAAACAGCCTGAACACCTTCCATCTGGCAGGCTTCTTTACCCTGCAAGATAGGAATATAAAAAGTAGGAAGAAGAAATAACAGGTAGCTTGTACAAGGAGAGTGGCAGGCTCTGCTTCTTCCTAGACATCATTTCTAAGATGTTAAAATTTAGTAAGTAGAGCACAACCCATCATCACCTGTGTGGTAAGCAAAATCCAATTGGGCATTCAGGATTTACATTTTGAAAATAACAGATAGCAAAGGTGATGCCATCCATGTGAACAGAAGAATTGTAAGCTTAAACCTGGTAAAGACAAAAGATGGGTCAACAGTTTTGCTCAGTTTCACGTAGCACCAGTCAGTGGCGAAGGGGAGTGGGGGAAGAAGCAGCTAAATCAGGGAAGGCTCATGTCCTGCATTATCCTTGAACAGGAAAAAATCTGGGACCTATGGAAGTCAACCACATCAAGTAAATTGATTTGGCTCCGCATCTTTTTCTGTTGCAGGAATGGGTCAGATGCACATAGCATCCACTGAATGTGTTATAATGAAAAAATTAAGAATGTAGAAACTGCTCAGAATTTAAACTATATATTAAAGTGAACACATGAATACAGAATATCATCCCAATTTTCATAGCTCAGCACTAGACAAGAAGCAAGTGGATAGGTTTCTGAAACATCAGGTAAATACTCAGGAAATCCTCTGCCCTATGCTTATTATGTTGAGCAGAACAGATCTCTACCAAATTATAACAAAGTACAGATTTGTGTTTGGTTTGTTGAGTAAATATGTTTACTCCAGTTGCATAAAGACTCTCCCACAAGCATGAAGATACAACAGAGACAGAAAATGTCAAGAAACTTTCTTAGTCTAAGTATTGCTTTCACTAGATAGCTGATATTTACTACAACTCAAACATGGTGAATAAAATGAATGGATTAGCAATTCTTTTTTAAGATTAGCAATAAAGATACTGTCATGATCTGGGGGCAATAACGGACAGATTCAGCAGCAGTGTGGTCACAGTTGGAAATTTGATTAAACTACAGTAAACTTCTCCTTGAAAAGATCAATGCCTCAGTTGAGCTTTAGTCCGCCACATCATCCTGTAAATTGCTTTCAAGATAAGCCAGTACATAAATTCTCTTTGCAAAGACCTGTTACTTCAGAACAGACCTCCTACAAACAGAAACATGGCATTTAATGGTACTTGGAAAATAGACAGAAACGAAAACTATGAAAAGTTCATGGAGACGATGGGTAAGTCTTACTTTTCCAATGACTTCTACAAAAATAATAGCATTATGACTGAACACAAGCTCAAGCTATCTGTGAACTACCTTCTGGCTAGTCCTTTTATTGTTTGCTGCTCTGCCCTTGCATAGCTTACTGCATTTATTTTCAAAAGACTCCAAAGGGGGCGGAAAAGACACTGAAAAATGATCTGATTTTAATTACATTATATTAATCATAAGCAACTTAACTAATTCCAGTAGAGGAAAGAACCTCTACATCTATATTTGAGGAAAAGGCTCAGAGAATTTGAATGATAAACTTTAAGCAGAATTCTATAGCAGGAATATTAATTTGATAACATGAAAGCAGTTTAAAAATTAAACAGAGAGGAAATCATCATTCTTCAATTTTATAGAAACACAATTCAAGTAATTTTAACATACTCGAAGTTTGTGCAAACTGTGCATTATATGGATATAAACATAACCATTCCGGTTGGATAGTGTTTTGTAATATATCTGTACTGGTGAATATGGCCTCAATAAAAAGTGATGAATAAAAAAACCCCTGTGTTAGGATGCTGGAATAAACTCACTTGACCACATAAAAATCACTAGAGAGAGACAAACTCTTTTTTTTTTTTTAATTGATTTTTCTAGGTGTCAACATAATGAAAAGAAAGCTGGGAGCCCATGATAATCTGAAGATCACTATTCAACAAGATGGAAACAAATTTACTGTCAAAGAATCCAGCAACTTCCGTACCTTAGATATTGAATTCACTCTGGGAGTCGATTTTGAGTACAGTCTGGCTGATGGGACTGAACTTAATGTAAGAGACTTTCTAAATAAATATATATATTTTTATATGATAACAACTTTATGAAGTACAGGTTCAAGATGAATGACTTGTCTTCCTAGTTTTTAATTTAAATTTTACTTTTAAAGTGTGACTGTTCGGAAATGCTTGCAGCTTATGTACAAAAAGATAAGGTAATCCTAACTGTTAATTATTCAACACTGTACTGTGAAACTCAGGGTTTCACAGAGTTCCCAAAAAGCAGAGCAGGTGGCAATTTTAACACAATAAAATCCAGACAAATGCAATTTTACTTCATATAATACTCCAGTACACCACCTAGAGTGCAGAATGGGTATTTATTAGAAATTACTTTGTTGATAAAATTACTTAAAATAAGGTGTACTGAGCACTAAAAAAATCTAGCTTGACTATTATGCCATTAAACAAACTAAGGGTTTTATTATAATTTCATGTTTACAGCCTTTCCATAAGTGTCCAAAAAAGCATTATTACACTGTTTTAATCTCCTCTTACTTTTAAGCATGCAGTTTTTAAATCATATCAGGGTCATATCTATTGCAAAATTTTTTTTTTTCCCATTTTAGGGTTCTTGGAACATGGAAGGAAACAAACTTGTAGGAAAATTTACAAGAAAAGATAATGGAAAACTACTCACAGCATACAGAGAAATCGTAGGTGATGAACTTGTTCAGGTGAGTTAAGCAGTTGCTTACATATAACTTTACAATAAAATGAACTAAAAAAATTTCAAAAGCTTTTCTGAAAGTAGGAAATATTTTCTTCAAGCCAAATAACTTCATTCAGTTAAAATTCTCAAGTAATCTATCAAAATGTAGCACTTTAAAATAAAACTTGCAATCTGTGATTTTTACATTTTTCTACGCATGTGAACTGTATCTTATTAATGCATTCTGAAGTCTGCAAATACAACCTGTATCTTGAAGATTTATATAGATATATATATATACTCTATATAGATTATACTCTACATAGATGTGTTCTGACTGAGGGACCTTTTCCAAGTGTCTACCTTGTAAAATCCTCCTTACCACAGGAGCTTACTACAGGGTAATGCTGTCAATGGCTGACAAATGCCCTTTTAAAACAAAGTTTGGGGTTGGAGCAGGGAATGATGGCACAGAGGGTAAGTTTGAGATAAAAGGGAAATGTTTCACAGCTCTGAAGTAAAGCCAGAAACTGAACTGTAATGCTTTAAGATCCTCTCTGCAAAAGGGTCACCAGCTTAAAAGAATAAAAAACCCACCAACCTTATGGACAAATGTGAGATTTGAGTTATCAAAACATGCAAGTCCAACCCTTCAATGCTTTTTCATACATCTAATAAAAGCAGCCCCATAGATGAAATTTGTTAAGTAGTGATATTGGAAATATGGAACTGCAACACTTTGGGTTTTTTCTGAAGCCCCCAAAAGCTGTCCCATGGTGGTTCAAATATCTGCATAGTGAATTTATGCATATTGACAACATGCTGCTTTCCTTACTTTCCTTTCCTCAGAGCCTGCACAAGGGACTGTAGGTCCCACATGGCTACCAGTCCCAATTAATTAAATCACCACTGACCATCTTTCAATAGCATTTGTGAAATTAAAATTTTGTAATAGCAGCCACTGATTTTTGTTCTTAATTTCTTAACAGACCTACGTATATGAAGGAGTTGAAGCCAAGAGAATCTTCAAGAGGGGCTGAGTACTTTACCCAGAACCACACCAGAATCAAAAATCAATGAAAAAAGACCATTTTCCCACATATGCTCTGCTTTTTTTTTGCCTTTTATCCCCTCACAGCATATCCTAAGCTGCAAATACTTAGCTGTGTTGAAAGCATGGGCTAGTTTCTTATGTTTACTGCTTTGTCTCAAATAAAAAAAAAAAAATCCAATTACAATTTGATACAAAAGCTAAAATGTTATTTGTACCAAGTCCTACCTGAATGCGACACTGTAAAAGGCTCTAGAAACTATTTTCCATAAGCAGAGCTTAAATATCTTTTTATACTCGTTCTCAATGCAACTTAGTTTTCTTACAATAACAGCTTCTCTGTGTACTGAATATTGTGTAATAAGGATGGCAAAACCTAAAATAAACCTGACAACGCTCAAGTCGCTGAGATTATTCTACGTAAATATAAATATGGAATAAACATAAAATATGGTGTCATAATACAGCTCACTTGGAGGACTTATCTAAGATCCCATTGATATCTTCCTCATATCAATAGGAGTAATATAAAGCATATAGTGATGGTATGCAGGTATCTCACATACAGAAATTTCATTGCATTTGTTTCATTAAAAGCATGACCATGCTTTTAAACTTGCAGATTTTGAGTTGTTCCAATTGATTAGGGGTTCAAATCATTCTGTTTCAGGAAGAGTGTTAGCAGGCTCCGAGTGCGTTTCTTTCAGGACATGAATAAAAATATTGAAGTTGTCTTGACAAGACATAAAAGGATTTCAGCCTCTGTCGACTTCAAACACTTGCTTCTGATGGATGACAAATATGCACCCTGTTCTGCTCATGTTGTCCAGTCTGTAAGTTCTGTTTTCAACCCAGCCTCACCTCCCTTGAGTTGCACTGTTTCTTTAGGGTCACAGAACAACTGCCTCTTGAGGCAGCTGTATCTGTAAAGTCTCACAGCACTTTATGAGAGAATTCCCTGCTGATGGTACACAGCAAGATAATCTTCTGCCATGAACTTATTCAGGTGCTGTTACAGGTCCAATTTCAAATATCATTTCTGAGCAGGTACATTTACGTTATGATTTTAACGGGCTTCTAAAGTATCTTGAAAAATTTACTCCCCTGTTTTCTTGACTCTCCTTGACTTTCTTTTTGCTGAATCCTCTTTTAGCCTATATTTTTGTGCTCTTCAGGGTTTCATAGCTCCCTCTACTGCCAAAATGCTCTCATGATGCGAGAATACCTCGCATCATGAGAATACGAATAACAGTATTCGAGTTAGGACAGATCACTCTTCTTTATGAATTTGGATTTCCAACCCCAGATACTGATTGCATGCAACTTCCACTGTAGATATTTTTTACATAATCGTATTTCAGAGGGTAGATATGCTACATAAGGCAATTAAGAGACTACCATTTTAAACAGTCCTTCAATTTTCAATTACAAAGAAATGAAAAACTGAAAAACAAAGCCATGAAAAACTAAAAAAACTCCACAAAGAAAAGGGCCTAAAATCTAGAAAAAACACTATTAAAAAATTAGGCCTATCTCTAGGTTACTTTTTATAGCTAATACAGTCTTTAAAAGAGAGAGGGATGAAGAGTAATGGCTTGCAATAAGCTGTATGACAAATTCTTTAAGCTATGCACACTGAAAAATCAGATTAAACTGTAAGGCAGAAGCCCTAATCATCAAAGTGCTGTCACAGAGTTTGACCTTTGCTATCAGCTGCATATCATTATTGCTTCTAAATTGCACAGAGGGATATTAACAATTACAGGTCAAAGGTTTCAGGACTCTGGAGAAAGCCATTTTATTTTTTTAGAGACTTTACTGGCAGGAATGAAAGCTGTATTAAGTTTCTTGATGTGTTCTTTCTTTCTCCCCTCAGTAGGCTGACCCTTTTGGTTCAGAAAGCCAAACTCTAGCCCACACCTGATATCAATGCACTTACCTCTGCCACACCCAGCCCAGTAACACCCTGATTCATGGCTATTTTGATCTAGGTTACCAGATTCGTTTGATTGATTGGCTACAATAATCGGTAGCTTATGTTTTCTGGTCAAATTTTGAGAAATTCTTTTAGTTAATTCTGGATTACATAAAAGGCCACAAAAAAGAAAAGTAATCCAATACTTATTTAAAAAAAAATAAAAAGAAATTTAAAAAAAATTAAAAATAAAAAGACAGCTCAAAAGTATTTAGCACCTCCAAATACTGCAGACATATGTGGTCAGAACTGTACTTATAAAATAAGGAAAAATCTTTAAAGACTCAGTCTCCAATACTTGAGATAAGATGGAGGAGGGCTTCAGTAAACTAACAAGTAAGATCATTATATTAGAATGTGAATGAGAGAGCCTAGTAAATTCAACTAAGAGACTTTTATTTCCTAGGCAGGAATTTCAAAATTACATTACTTTGCAACCTAATAGGAAATTGCTTTGGGGAAACCTACAATCCACAATTCCTTTTGCTTAAATAAGGTAATATAAATGCTTATAAGACTTAAATGGGAATTATTGACATAATTTCTCTCAAAAATCTCTATTATTCTTCACTTAACACACATATGCTTAACTGATGCTTGTTATATAAAGACAAATTCATGTCCATCGTTATTTCTAAAGACAGAATGTATTAAGGAAAACAGCTACCCCTAAGTGCATGCTCATGAGAAGTTAAACTCTTACCAGATACACCTTCTCTGCATTCTGCAGCAAGTATTGCATTTTCTCTTAATATGAGGCTAAAAAGGGTTAATAGCTCCAATGAGGAAGTTTTTGTTTGGTATACTCCTAAGTTTCTGGTCACTTCTAGAAAGAGTGAAAATAATTGCACTCCTTTCAATACCAAGTGAACTGGCTGGACTGAGAGCAGTACATCCCAACTATGAGTATGGCATCAGATTGTGCAGCTTAATTTAATCTCTTATGCAGCTGTGTGTTGTGTAAATAAAGCACACAGTAGACACTATCTACGTGAACTTTTCTATGTTTGTTAGTGTCTATCAACTAACCTTCAAGGATAGGAGTCTACCTAAAAAACAATTTCTATTTTCCTAAACTTCTTCACAACCACATTTCCCGAAAGAACTTTCAGCTTCTTCCAGGGCACCATCTGCTATCCAATAAACCGCATCAGGAAGAACTCGTGAATGTTTATCTCTGCACAAGTCCCAGTACAGCTTAACAGAACCAGGCCAACCCGATGTGACAGGACTAGACCAGCAGCTTTTCCCCACGTCCCTGTCTCACCTGGCCAAGCGCCCTGAGGACTGGCTGGGCGCACCAGGAGGAGAAGCAGGGCTCCTTCTACGTCCAACATCTTTACCGCACGGCCTAGCATCGCCCTTAGCCCCTCAGCAGCGAGGGAAAGGGGCCGCTGCGGCGGGAGCCTGCCGGGAGAGCAGCGAAGGAGCAGGCGGCCAAACAATCGGCGCCGTCACCGGGTGGCGCCAGAGGCCGCCTCAGCGCCGCTCGCGCCCCAACGGTCACCAACCGCCGCCCGCGCGCTCCCTGAGGCGGCGGGGGCGGCGCCGCCGGGCGTGGCGACGGTACGTGCGCTCCGCTCTCATTGGCTGTCCACCCGGAAGAGCAGCCGGCGCCTGCGCGGCGGGAGCTGCCGTTGCGGGACCCCTGAGGAGATGGAGGCGGCGGCGCGGCGGGAGCGGCCGGACCAGCAGCGGGGCGCGGCGGCGGATGGCGGCCGGTCGCTGTCGGGACAGTCCTACTGGCTGGACCTGTGGCTCTTCGTCCTCTTCGATCTGGCGCTCTTCGTAGTCATCTACCTGCTGCCCTGAGGGCGCCGGGCCCAGGTCAGCCGCCGCCGAGGCACCGGCTCTGGGGGGGAAAAGGGGCGGCCTCGGGGTGCCCGAGGGAGGGGAGGGAGCTCGTGCCCCCAGCAGCTGGGCGGCCTGTCCTCGCTGGGCTGCCCACGGCAGCCTGGCCTCCAAAGGCCTGGAAAGCACGGAATCACAGAATTGCCGGGGTTGGAAGGGCCCTCTAGAGATCATCTGGCCCAACTCCCCAGTCAAAGCA
Source organism: Calidris pugnax (assembly GCF_001431845.1). NCBI lineage: Eukaryota > Metazoa > Chordata > Aves > Charadriiformes > Scolopacidae > Calidris > Calidris pugnax. The sequence continues at coordinate 14,826,277 of NW_015090920.1, forward strand.
GGGTTGCCCAGAGCACGTTACTTAGGACTGCATCCAGGCGGGTCTTGAAAATCTCCAGAGAAGGGGACTCCGCGACCTCCCTGGGCAGCCTGTTCCAGGGCTCTGTCACCTCACCCTGAAGTTCTTCCTCACATTTATAGAGTGTTTATGGGTTAGAATCAAGGGGAAGGCCAACAAGGTAGACATCATGGTGGGAGTTTATTACAGTTTATTCCAGCTTGTGCCCATTGCCCCTCATCCTGTCACTAGGAACCACTGAAGAGAGTCTGGCTCCATCATCCCTTCAATAAGGCCAAGTGTTGGGTCCTGCACTTTGGGTCACAACAACCCCAGGCCACACTACAAACTTGGGGCAGAGTGGCTGGAGAGCTGCCTGGCAGAAAAGGACCTGGGGGTGTTGGTCGACTGAACGTGAGCCAGCAGTGTGCCCAGGTGGCCAAGAAGGCCAACAGCATCCTGGCCTGTATCAGGAACAGTGTGGTGAGTAGGGCCCGAGAGGTGATCGTCCCCCTGTACTCGGCACTGGTGAGGCCCCACCTCGAGTACTGTGTCCAGTTTTGGGCCCCTTACCACAAAAAAGACATTGAGGTGCTGGAGTGGGTCCAGAGAAGGGCAACGAAGCTGGTGAGGGGTCTGGAGAGTAAGTCATATGAGGAGAGGCTGGGGGAGCTGGGGTTGTTTAGTCTGAAGAAGAGGAGGCTGAGGGGAGGCCTTATTGTGCTCTACAACTACCTGAAGGGGGGATGCAGAGAGGCGGGGGTTGGTCTCGTCTCCCAAGTTACAGGAGATAGGACAAGGGGAAATGGCCTCAAGTTGCACCAGGGGAGGCTTAGATTGGATATTAGGAAAAATTTCTTCACGGAAATGGTTATCCAGCATTGGAATAGACTGCCCAGGGAAGTGGTTGAGGCACCATCCCTGGAGGTGTTCAAAAGACGGGTTGACGTGGTCCTCAGGAATATGGTTTAGTGGTGTGTTTTTTTGGTGTGTGTGGTGTTTTCGTTTCTTTTTTGTTTTGATTTTGGTTTTTTTTGGTTTTTTTTTTTTGTCAGAGTTAGGTTGATGGTTGGACTAGATGGTCTTTAAGGTCCTTTCCAACCTAGACGATTCTATGATTTAGATACTTGTAAGCATTAATAAAGTCTCCCCTCAGCCTTCTCTTCTCCAGGCTAGAGTCTCAGCTCTCTCAGCCTTTCCTCGTAAGGGAGGTGCTCCAATCCCTTAATCATTTTATTTGCCCTACGTTGGACTCTCTCCGGTAGTTCCCTGTCTCTCTTGAACTGGGGAGCCCAGAACTAGATGCAGTGTTCTAGTTGTGGCCTCACCAGTGCAGAGTAGAGTGGGAGAATGATATCCCTTGACCTACTGGTCACACTCTTCTCTATGCAGCCCAGGATTCCATTGGCCCTCTTGGCAACAAGGGCACATTGCTGGCTTATGGATAGTTTACTATCCACCAGGACCCCCAGATCCTTTTCACGGATACCTCTGAAAAAAATATAAAGCTAATTCCAAAGAACCAGCAGTTTGGGGTTTTTGTCAAAAAAAAAAAAAAGTTATTGGGATTAGAAAGTATGCTTGATGATGCATGGAGCAGGTCATCTTGAGTGCCATCACAAGCCATATAATGGGCAACCAGAGGATCAGGCCTAGTCAGCATGGGTTTATGAAAGGCAGGTCCTGCCAGACGAACCTGATCTCCTTCTATGACAAGATGACCCGATTATTGGATGAGGGAAAGGCTGTGGATATTATCTACCTGGACTTTCAAAAAGCATTTGACACTGTTCTCCATAGAATTCTAGTGGAAAAACTAGCTGCACGTGGCCTGGATGAGCATACGATCTGCTGGATCAAGCACTGGCTGTCTGGACGGTCCCAAAGAGCGGTGCTCAATGGAATTAAATCCAGTTGACGGCCGGTCACAAGTGGTGTTCCCCAGGGCTCAATGTTGGGACCATTTCTGTTTAACATCTTCATTGATGATCTTGATAAGGACATAGGGTGTATCATCAGCAAGTTTGCAGATGACACCAAGTTAAGCGGGAGTGTTGATCTGCATGAGGATAGGGAGGCTTTACAGAGAGACTTAGATTGGATCGATGGGCCAACATTTATGGTGTGAGCTTCAACTGTACTTGGGCCACAACAACCCCATGCATCGGCACAGGCTTGGGGAAGTGTGGCTGGAAAGCTGCCTGGCAGAAAAGGACTTGGGGGTTCTAATTGCCAGCGGCTGAACATGAGCCGGCAGTGTGCCCAGGTGGCCGAGAAAGCCAATGGCATCCTGGCTTGTATTAGAAATAGTGTGACCAGCAGATGTAGGGAGGTGATTGTGCCCCTGTCCTCAGCACTGCTGAGGTCACACCTCGAGTGTTGTGTCCAGTTTTGGGCACCTCAATACAAGAGAGATATCGAGGTGCTGGAGTGAGTGCAGAGGAGGGCAACGAAGCTGGTGAAGGGCCTGGAGAATAAATCGTACAAAGAGCGATTGAAGGAGCTGGGACTGTTTAGAGGAACAGGAGACTGAGGGGTGACATCATCACTCTCTAAAACTACTTGAAAGGATATTTTAGAGAGGTTGGTGCTGGTCTCTTTTCCCAGGTAATTAGCGATCGAACAAGAGGGAAAGGCTTCAAGCTACAACAGTAGGTTTAGACTGAACATTAGGAAAAAGTTTTTCACAGAAAGAGTAGTCAGGCATTGGAATAGGCTGCCCAGGGAGGTGGTTGAGTCACCATCCTTGGATGTGTTTAAGAGTCATTTAGATGTGGTGTTGGGGGATATGGTGTAGAGGAGAACTTTGTAGAGTAGGGTAGAAGGTTGGACTCGATGATCCCAAGGGCCTTTTCCAACCTAAATGATTCTATGCTTTCATGAATGCTTTTTCATACATCTAATAAAAGCAGCCCCATAGATGAAATTTGTTAAGTAGTGATATTGGAAATATGGAACTGCAACACTTTGGGTTTTTTCTGAAGCCCCCAAAAGCTGTCCCATGGTGGTTCAAATATCTGCATAGTGAATTTATGCATATTGACAACATGCTGCTTTCCTTACTTTCCTTTCCTCAGAGCCTGCACAAGGGACTGTAGGTCCCACATGGCTACCAGTCCCAATTAATTAAATCACCACTGACCATCTTTCAATAGCATTTGTGAAATTAAAATTTTGTAATAGCAGCCACTGATTTTTGTTCTTAATTTCTTAACAGACCTACGTATATGAAGGAGTTGAAGCCAAGAGAATCTTCAAGAGGGGCTGAGTACTTTACCCAGAACCACACCAGAATCAAAAATCAATGAAAAAAGACCATTTTCCCACATATGCTCTGCTTTTTTTTTTGCCTTTTATCCCCTCACAGCATATCCTAAGCTGCAAATACTTAGCTGTGTTGAAAGCATGGGCTAGTTTCTTATGTTTACTGCTTTGTCTCAAATAAAAAAAAAAAAATCCAATTACAATTTGATACAAAAGCTAAAATGTTATTTGTACCAAGTCCTACCTGAATGCGACACTGTAAAAGGCTCTAGAAACTATTTTCCATAAGCAGAGCTTAAATATCTTTTTATACTCGTTCTCAATGCAACTTAGTTTTCTTACAATAACAGCTTCTCTGTGTACTGAATATTGTGTAATAAGGATGGCAAAACCTAAAATAAACCTGACAACGCTCAAGTCGCTGAGATTATTCTACGTAAATATAAATATGGAATAAACATAAAATATGGTGTCATAATACAGCTCACTTGGAGGACTTATCTAAGATCCCATTGATATCTTCCTCATATCAATAGGAGTAATATAAAGCATATAGTGATGGTATGCAGGTATCTCACATACAGAAATTTCATTGCATTTGTTTCATTAAAAGCATGACCATGCTTTTAAACTTGCAGATTTTGAGTTGTTCCAATTGATTAGGGGTTCAAATCATTCTGTTTCAGGAAGAGTGTTAGCAGGCTCCGAGTGCGTTTCTTTCAGGACATGAATAAAAATATTGAAGTTGTCTTGACAAGACATAAAAGGATTTCAGCCTCTGTCGACTTCAAACACTTGCTTCTGATGGATGACAAATATGCACCCTGTTCTGCTCATGTTGTCCAGTCTGTAAGTTCTGTTTTCAACCCAGCCTCACCTCCCTTGAGTTGCACTGTTTCTTTAGGGTCACAGAACAACTGCCTCTTGAGGCAGCTGTATCTGTAAAGTCTCACAGCACTTTATGAGAGAATTCCCTGCTGATGGTACACAGCAAGATAATCTTCTGCCATGAACTTATTCAGGTGCTGTTACAGGTCCAATTTCAAATATCATTTCTGAGCAGGTACATTTACGTTATGATTTTAACGGGCTTCTAAAGTATCTTGAAAAATTTACTCCCCTGTTTTCTTGACTCTCCTTGACTTTCTTTTTGCTGAATCCTCTTTTAGCCTATATTTTTGTGCTCTTCAGGGTTTCATAGCTCCCTCTACTGCCAAAATGCTCTCATGATGCGAGAATACCTCGCATCATGAGAATACGAATAACAGTATTCGAGTTAGAAGGACAGATCACTCTTCTTTATGAATTTGGATTTCCAACCCCAGATACTGATTGCATGCAACTTCCACTGTAGATATTTTTTACATAATCGTATTTCAGAGGGTAGATATGCTACATAAGGCAATTAAGAGACTACCATTTTAAACAGTCCTTCAATTTTCAATTACAAAGAAATGAAAAACTGAAAAACAAAGCCATGAAAAACTAAAAAAACTCCACAAAGAAAAGGGCCTAAAATCTAGAAAAAACACTATTAAAAAATTAGGCCTATCTCTAGGTTACTTTTTATAGCTAATACAGTCTTTAAAAGAGAGAGGGATGAAGAGTAATGGCTTGCAATAAGCTGTATGACAAATTCTTTAAGCTATGCACACTGAAAAATCAGATTAAACTGTAAGGCAGAAGCCCTAATCATCAAAGTGCTGTCACAGAGTTTGACCTTTGCTATCAGCTGCATATCATTATTGCTTCTAAATTGCACAGAGGGATATTAACAATTACAGGTCAAAGGTTTCAGGACTCTGGAGAAAGCCATTTTATTTTTTTAGAGACTTTACTGGCAGGAATGAAAGCTGTATTAAGTTTCTTGATGTGTTCTTTCTTTCTCCCCTCAGTAGGCTGACCCTTTTGGTTCAGAAAGCCAAACTCTAGCCCACACCTGATATCAATGCACTTACCTCTGCCACACCCAGCCCAGTAACACCCTGATTCATGGCTATTTTGATCTAGGTTACCAGATTCGTTTGATTGATTGGCTACAATAATCGGTAGCTTATGTTTTCTGGTCAAATTTTGAGAAATTCTTTTAGTTAATTCTGGATTACATAAAAGGCCACAAAAAAGAAAAGTAATCCAATACTTATTTAAAAAAAAATAAAAAGAAATTTAAAAAAAATTAAAAATAAAAAGACAGCTCAAAAGTATTTAGCACCTCCAAATACTGCAGACATATGTGGTCAGAACTGTACTTATAAAATAAGGAAAAATCTTTAAAGACTCAGTCTCCAATACTTGAGATAAGATGGAGGAGGGCTTCAGTAAACTAACAAGTAAGATCATTATATTAGAATGTGAATGAGAGAGCCTAGTAAATTCAACTAAGAGACTTTTATTTCCTAGGCAGGAATTTGAAAATTACATTACTTTGCAACCTAATAGGAAATTGCTTTGGGGAAACCTACAATCCACAATTCCTTTTGCTTAAATAAGGTAATATAAATGCTTATAAGACTTAAATGGGAATTATTGACATAATTTCTCTCAAAAATCTCTATTATTCTTCACTTAACACACATATGCTTAACTGATGCTTGTTATATAAAGACAAATTCATGTCCATCGTTATTTCTAAAGACAGAATGTATTAAGGAAAACAGCTACCCCTAAGTGCATGCTCATGAGAAGTTAAACTCTTACCAGATACACCTTCTCTGCATTCTGCAGCAAGTATTGCATTTTCTCTTAATATGAGGCTAAAAAGGGTTAATAGCTCCAATGAGGAAGTTTTTGTTTGGTATACTCCTAAGTTTCTGGTCACTTCTAGAAAGAGTGAAAATAATTGCACTCCTTTCAATACCAAGTGAACTGGCTGGACTGAGAGCAGTACATCCCAACTATGAGTATGGCATCAGATTGTGCAGCTTAATTTAATCTCTTATGCAGCTGTGTGTTGTGTAAATAAAGCACACAGTAGACACTATCTACGTGAACTTTTCTATGTTTGTTAGTGTCTATCAACTAACCTTCAAGGATAGGAGTCTACCTAAAAAACAATTTCTATTTTCCTAAACTTCTTCACAACCACATTTCCCGAAAGAACTTTCAGCTTCTTCCAGGGCACCATCTGCTATCCAATAAACCGCATCAGGAAGAACTCGTGAATGTTTATCTCTGCACAAGTCCCAGTACAGCTTAACAGAACCAGGCCAACCCGGTGTGACAGGACTAGACCAGCAGCTTTTCCCCACGTCCCTGTCTCACCTGGCCAAGCGCCCTGAGGACTGGCTGGGCGCACCAGGAGGAGAAGCAGGGCTCCTTCTACGTCCAACATCTTTACCGCACGGCCTAGCATCGCCCTTAGCCCCTCAGCAGCGAGGGAAAGGGGCCGCTGCGGCGGGAGCCTGCCGGGAGAGCAGCGAAGGAGCAGGCGGCCAAACAATCGGCGCCGTCACCGGGTGGCGCCAGAGGCCGCCTCAGCGCCGCTCGCGCCCCAACGGTCACCAACCGCCGCCCGCGCGCTCCCTGAGGCGGCGGGGGCGGCGCCGCCGGGCGTGGCGACGGTACGTGCGCTCCGCTCTCATTGGCTGTCCACCCGGAAGAGCAGCCGGCGCCTGCGCGGCGGGAGCTGCCGTTGCGGGACCCCTGAGGAGATGGAGGCGGCGGCGCGGCGGGAGCGGCCGGACCAGCAGCGGGGCGCGGCGGCGGATGGCGGCCGGTCGCTGTCGGGACAGTCCTACTGGCTGGACCTGTGGCTCTTCGTCCTCTTCGATCTGGCGCTCTTCGTAGTCATCTACCTGCTGCCCTGAGGGCGCCGGGCCCAGGTCAGCCGCCGCCGAGGCACCGGCTCTGGGGGGGAAAAGGGGCGGCCTCGGGGTGCCCGAGGGAGGGGAGGGAGCTCGTGCCCCCAGCAGCTGGGCGGCCTGTCCTCGCTGGGCTGCCCACGGCAGCCTGGCCTCCAAAGGCCTGGAAAGCACGGAATCACAGAATTGCCGGGGTTGGAAGGGCCCTCTAGAGATCATCTGGCCCAACTCCCCAGTCAAAGCAGGGTTGCCCAGAGCACGTTACTTAGGACTGCATCCAGGCGGGTCTTGAAAATCTCCAGAGAAGGGGACTCCGCGACCTCCCTGGGCAGCCTGTTCCAGGGCTCTGTCACCTCACCCTGAAGTTCTTCCTCACATTTATAGAGTGTTTATGGGTTAGAATCAAGGGGAAGGCCAACAAGGTAGACATCATGGTGGGAGTTTATTACAGTTTATTCCAGCTTGTGCCCATTGCCCCTCATCCTGTCACTAGGAACCACTGAAGAGAGTCTGGCTCCATCATCCCTTCAATAAGGCCAAGTGTTGGGTCCTGCACTTTGGGTCACAACAACCCCAGGCCACACTACAAACTTGGGGCAGAGTGGCTGGAGAGCTGCCTGGCAGAAAAGGACCTGGGGGTGTTGGTCGACTGAACGTGAGCCAGCAGTGTGCCCAGGTGGCCAAGAAGGCCAACAGCATCCTGGCCTGTATCAGGAACAGTGTGGTGAGTAGGGCCCGAGAGGTGATCGTCCCCCTGTACTCGGCACTGGTGAGGCCCCACCTCGAGTACTGTGTCCAGTTTTGGGCCCCTTACCACAAAAAAGACATTGAGGTGCTGGAGTGGGTCCAGAGAAGGGCAACGAAGCTGGTGAGGGGTCTGGAGAGTAAGTCTTATGAGGAGAGGCTGGGGGAGCTGGGGTTGTTTAGTCTGAAGAAGAGGAGGCTGAGGGGGAGGCCTTATTGTGCTCTACAACTACCTGAAGGGGGGTTATACCAAGTTGGGTGTCAGTCTCTTTTGCTAAGTAGCACGTGAGAGGACAAGACAAAATAGCCTCAGGTTGCACCAGGAGAGGTTTAGGTTGGATATTAGGAAAAAATCTTCACTGAAAGGGCTGTCAAGCATTGGAACAGCCTTTCCAGGGAAGTGGTTGAGTCACCATTCCTGGAAGGATTTAAAAGATGTTTCCACGTATTGCTCAGTGATGTGGTTTCGTGGTGGACTTGGCATTGTTAGGTTAATGGTTGTACTCAATGATCTTAATGGTCTTTTCCAACCTAAATGATTCTATGATTCTATGTGTGTTCTAGAATCTTTAAAAGCCCTTTATCATTTTGATCTTTATATTTTCTCAGTTTGAATAGGAAAAAAAACCCCTGTGATAATGTTCTTCTACTGATAAATTGGTGTTGTGCCACTTCCAGAATCAAACAGCTCTGTACTGAAGTTACGCCACTTTAAATAAAACACTGTTAGGTATTATGGGTACATTTTGAAAACTTATAAGAAATAATTTGTGACAATTAGTGACTGCTTAATCGATTCAGTCAAAAATTATTAGCATAGAGAGTCTACATCTTATTTCTGTGTATAAATTGCAGTAGATTGAGATGAAAATGTACTTTCTGCTGATATTTTTTTTTCCTAGAAGCACTACTTTGCATAGACACCAGTAAAATAGCTGCAGCAAAGGTGAGATACCAGAGAGCAAGTTCAACTAATTGTTGAATTCTAGGATCTCTCAGCATAGTCAAGGAGCACAAACACTAGTTAGACAGGCAAAAGAGAAAAAAGTTCACAGTAAAGGTCATATAGTCATCCGTAGAGTGAGCGGTTTTCACTAATCGATCTACAGAAACACTTACATGCATGGCTGCTTTTGACAGATGTTTCAGCACTAAATATCTTTTGCTTAAAATCATACCCAACCACTGAAATGGACTGCAATTATAACCATTGTTCTTAGGTGGAAGAAACAATATCGTCATGAGAAAGGACCCAGAAAAGTCATGTAAACAACACCTTTCTTTTACGTATTTGAAATAAGTAGATACATGCAAACATTTGGTGATTACACTAGTTTATAACGTATTAAGGAAACAAGGGATCCAAAAGAGAAAGGGTTAGCACCCACTATGCTGAAGGGGGGATGCAGAGAGGCGGGGGTTGGTCTCGTCTCCCAAGTTACAGGAGATAGGACAAGGGGAAATGGCCTCAAGTTGCACCAGGGGAGGCTTAGATTGGATATTAGGAAAAATTTCTTCACGGAAATGGTTATCCAGCATTGGAATAGACTGCCCAGGGAAGTGGTTGAGGCACCATCCCTGGAGGTGTTCAAAAGACGGGTTGACGTGGTCCTCAGGAATATGGTTTAGTGGTGTGTTTTTTTGGTGTGTGTGGTGTTTTCGTTTCTTTTTTGTTTTGATTTTGGTTTTTTTTGGTTTTTTTTTTTTGTCAGAGTTAGGTTGATGGTTGGACTAGATGGTCTTTAAGGTCCTTTCCAACCTAGACGATTCTATGATTTAGATACTTGTAAGCATTAATAAAGTCTCCCCTCAGCCTTCTCTTCTCCAGGCTAGAGTCTCAGCTCTCTCAGCCTTTCCTCGTAAGGGAGGTGCTCCAATCCCTTAATCATTTTATTTGCCCTACGTTGGACTCTCTCCGGTAGTTCCCTGTCTCTCTTGAACTGGGGAGCCCAGAACTAGATGCAGTGTTCTAGTTGTGGCCTCACCAGTGCAGAGTAGAGTGGGAGAATGATATCCCTTGACCTACTGGTCACACTCTTCTCTATGCAGCCCAGGATTCCATTGGCCCTCTTGGCAACAAGGGCACATTGCTGGCTTATGGATAGTTTACTATCCACCAGGACCCCCAGATCCTTTTCACGGATACCTCTGAAAAAAATATAAAGCTAATTCCAAAGAACCAGCAGTTTGGGGTTTTTGTCAAAAAAAAAAAAAAGTTATTGGGATTAGAAAGTCTGCTTGATGATGCATGGAGCAGGTCATCTTGAGTGCCATCACAAGCCATATAATGGGCAACCAGAGGATCAGGCCTAGTCAGCATGGGTTTATGAAAGGCAGGTCCTGCCAGACGAACCTGATCTCCTTCTATGACAAGATGACCCGATTATTGGATGAGGGAAAGGCTGTGGATATTATCTACCTGGACTTTCAAAAAGCATTTGACACTGTTCTCCATAGAATTCTAGTGGAAAAACTAGCTGCACGTGGCCTGGATGAGCATACGATCTGCTGGATCAAGCACTGGCTGTCTGGACGGTCCCAAAGAGCGGTGCTCAATGGAATTAAATCCAGTTGACGGCCGGTCACAAGTGGTGTTCCCCAGGGCTCAATGTTGGGACCATTTCTGTTTAACATCTTCATTGATGATCTTGATAAGGACATAGGGTGTATCATCAGCAAGTTTGCAGATGACACCAAGTTAAGCGGGAGTGTTGATCTGCATGAGGATAGGGAGGCTTTACAGAGAGACTTAGATTGGATCGATGGGCCAACATTTATGGTGTGAGCTTCAACTGTACTTGGGCCACAACAACCCCATGCATCGGCACAGGCTTGGGGAAGTGTGGCTGGAAAGCTGCCTGGCAGAAAAGGACTTGGGGGTTCTAATTGCCAGCGGCTGAACATGAGCCGGCAGTGTGCCCAGGTGGCCGAGAAAGCCAATGGCATCCTGGCTTGTATTAGAAATAGTGTGACCAGCAGATGTAGGGAGGTGATTGTGCCCCTGTCCTCAGCACTGCTGAGGTCACACCTCGAGTGTTGTGTCCAGTTTTGGGCACCTCAATACAAGAGAGATATCGAGGTGCTGGAGTGAGTGCAGAGGAGGGCAACGAAGCTGGTGAAGGGCCTGGAGAATAAATCGTACAAAGAGCGATTGAAGGAGCTGGGACTGTTTAGAGGAACAGGAGACTGAGGGGTGACATCATCACTCTCTAAAACTACTTGAAAGGATATTTTAGAGAGGTTGGTGCTGGTCTCTTTTCCCAGGTAATTAGCGATCGAACAAGAGGGAAAGGCTTCAAGCTACAACAGTAGGTTTAGACTGAACATTAGGAAAAAGTTTTTCACAGAAAGAGTAGTCAGGCATTGGAATAGGCTGCCCAGGGAGGTGGTTGAGTCACCATCCTTGGATGTGTTTAAGAGTCATTTAGATGTGGTGTTGGGGGATATGGTGTAGAGGAGAACTTTGTAGAGTAGGGTAGAAGGTTGGACTCGATGATCCCAAGGGCCTTTTCCAACCTAAATGATTCTATGCTTTCATTTTTTTTTACTGTGCCCTCCAAAGGCCTGTGTAGCGCTGCAAAGGTAACCAGACTCTCTGTTCCCTGCAGAGCCACTATCTCATCACAGAATGCACCTTAAGGAAACAGGCAGTGGAAGAGGAGGGCCATTTGCGCAGCGTGGGCAACTGGGAACGCCATTCCACCTACCACTGAATGCAAGAGGCATATATCTACATTATGTCATAATATATCTCTCTCTGTATCACAAGTGTTACTGTTCAGGATTTTGCCTGTGTCCTGTTTCTGTGTTCTAAACTGTGCCTTAGAGGTCATGTAAGACAGCTTGACTGTGCTTTTCTAATTAGTGCCTAAAGGTTTCTTAGGGATAAATGAAACTATTGTTTGAATAAAGTCAACTGAAAGGACAGACTGTAAAGTGGCTGAGAATAAAATCCAGCTCTTATGTAGACCACAGTTGTAACTCAGACCTTTTCCCTCAGTAGATGAAGTCTATTCAGCTGGTTTACTTTCAAAAAGTTAATCATGAGGGTCTGATGCTGTTCCATTTTCTCTTATATGTTTCTCTCTTTATATTACAGTATATATGACATACCACATACTATATGAGATTCTAGCTTCAGCAGTTCCTGTGATTTCTGCAACATTCCAGTGTTTAGGAGCAGGAGCAGCCAACAGTCCTCGCTTACTGATTTAGATAAAACAGGCTCTGATTTCCTTAGCTACACAGAGTGACCAAGAGCAGCCTTCTTGAGCAGCTGGCAGGTTACATGTACTGTCTTGCATACACTTTCCATGGATGACTAAGTAGACAGTAATAAGTAAGTAATAGGTTTCAACTTCCGCATGCCACATCAAAATTTCCTGTCTCACTACAGGGAGATTTTCAAAGTGTTAAATGTTGCGTTCTCAGGATAAAGAAAATGAAGCCAAGAACATGGAGTAGGCTTTTTATGCGTTTGGGTTTGGGGGACAACAGCCTTCAACTATGAAGGGGGTTTAGTTTTCTTGACTATTTTTCACTTAGGAATACTAGTTTCTAATTCTGAGAAATACAATTCATGGCTATTGGGATTTTTCAGGAATAAACACAGTAAAATAACTATATTTCAGAGACTGAAGTGTAGAGTGTTTCAGTGTCTTTACACATTAAATGAAAACAGACTACTACCAGGGTAAAGAGGATTCAGGATGCAAAAGTAAGCATATGCTCTCTTTCCCTTTATTTGTCTTTCATTGTGAAAGACAGTTCTTCCATTGACAGTGGCTTTCTTAATTTATCAGACCTATGCGTTAGGAACTGGGATGCCTTTACCTGCTAGCATTTACGATTTTGGCTGCTGGTACCTACAAAATAAGTCACCAGTTTCAGAGCTCAACTTTGACTGCATTCTCAAAAATAGAAAAATAGGTTTTCCAGTTTTTAAAATGAAGCTATTAAAGACAAGTCCACTACCCTTCCCCACCCCTTCCCCCCACATGATTTTACCAGGGAAATCTCAAGTGAACAACTTATGAGAGAAGCACTGTAATATTGTTCCATTTCTCTTTTGGTAATAAAGAATAAGTCTTAATAGCTTTTAGAAAGTTAACAGAAATTTCAGTGTGTCTTCTAGTAATTTAGTTTTCTCTTTCAGCCACATCTGACATACAAGGTTTTACTTATGTCAGAAAACTTAAAGCTAACAAAGTGCAGGCGTGTGATACATTGTACTCCAGGCTATTTCATACGCTCCTGGAGCACATGAATATATATATCAAGGCAACTTTCACCTATCCCTAATAGAGCAAAAGTAGTACAGCAGCAAGACAACTCATGTAACCAATCAATCAGTTGCCACCAAGTCTGTGGGATTATGGTATTAAAATTGCTTTATGCATTTCATAAGTATTTAGAAAGCTAAACAGATTTAACCACCTTAAATTCATCTTCTGAAGAATTTGTTTATTACTATTCATAAATGGTAACTGAACCACCTTCTCTGCAAAACTTTCAACCATTCATAGAAGTATTACCTGTCACTGTTTTAAAATGCAGTTCTGGAAAGCCAGGCTGGTTTTGGTTTGGTTTTTTTTTTTAAATATGGAATACAAAAAGAACAGAAGACAAAGATATTTTAAATATTTATCTGATAGTTTGAACAAGCAGAACTTTGCAAGAAAATAATTCTAAAGACTGAAAAATATATTAATTACAAGACTTGTTAATGTCTTTACTGTTACAAAAATTGTCTAGGCTCTTATACAAATCTATAGCCAGGAGGAGACATTTATAAAAAAATAAATAGGCACCCTAGGTAAGTTAAAACAAGTTATCACATATTAGTTAGCAAATATTACGTACATACATACATGGAGTGCAGAGTCAAATATAAAAACAAGGTGCCTCGATTAGCTGTCTATTTACTATCATTAAATACCTGGTAAACATGGGTCACATAGAAACTTGTCTGGTAAGATTGTTTCAAGCAAAGCAAGGAGACTGAAGTACATCTAAATTTCTGAAGCTACTTTAAAAATAAATTTACTAGTTGTGCTTACTGGAAGCCAAATTCATTGGTATCAGTATTAGGCATTCATATTGCTCATTGTACAGAAGTATGAACATTGCTATGCATGTTTAAAAATAAGTGTTCTAACATCATTCACAGTTGTTGCTGTGCTATTCATACATAAAAATACTGTCATTTCAAATACAAGATTTTTGCAAAACATTTTACAAATTATACATTATTTACAAATTCCAATAATCTTTGTTTTTACACAAGTATTAGAAGACAGTTTTACTTAACTGCCTACGTATATTATGTAACATTGCTAGATGAACTAGAAACATTTAATTTACAGGTTCTGAAATCTCTCTCAAAAATATTACAATTAGGAATCATTCAAGTTCTTACATTTTCAGGGTTCTTTTTCTGTGTTCAACTGATTTTCTTACAAAAGGATACTTTTTTTAAGTTGCTGTTTACCAGCAGCCATACCTAAACATGCATAATTATTTGCATTACAAATTCTAGAATTCATTATTTCCCCAAGTGCTACAACAAATTTTGATCAAGAAGGTAGGAATAAGAAGACTAATCTGAGATACCTGGTTTGTTGCATATATCACGTTCCAGTTCTACTGTAAGTTACATGTAGTCTAGAAAAAAAACTGAAAAACTGACCTTGACACAGAATAACCAGAACTACTATTTAAATGTATATCTTGGGTAATCACACTAAACAATTGCCAACATTTGGTTGAAGCACTAAAATTCACATAAGGTTTATAAACATAAAAAAGCCTTTCTGACTAACAGTGCAAGTACAAGCAGGAGTGTTTATTATGCATACTTAGCCTTCTTGCATTATTTTTGTAACTAAAAGGCATTGATGTTTAGATGTAATCAGCAGCATCCCAAGTTAACACTCTAACAGGAATAATGGCAAAATTTAGCCTTTTCAGATGGCGTCAGGCTTTGCTGACATTAATTTTCAATTATACATTGTTCAACATTAGGATAAGATGAAAACAGATCTCTAAGCCCCTGCCTCTGACACCACAAGACACAGCGGGTCATTTTAAATACTCAGGGCTGCCGTGGGGGCAAAAATCCTCCTTTCCTCCCCAGCCCTCAATGGGCCACGTGCTGGGCCTCAGCACTTGCTAGATAGTTCCATGCACCGATTTAACTAACCAAATAAAGCCAAATAAATCCTCCCCTTTCTTAATGAAAAAAGTCAGGTTAACAAAACGTGGTAAATGTCAGAGCTGCCAAAATTGCAGAGCAGAGAAAGAGAGGAATGTCTTCTCCTCATGCCCTCAGCCGCCGCGGTCTGCCTGACCTGCTAATACAGAACCTGTGTAGCCCTGTGTAGGACTGTTCTGAATAGGAAAAAATGTCAGTAAAATCAAATGTGTGATCCTCGATTAAACATTGCTCAAAATATCAAGCTGAAAAAAAGATAGGAAGTTCAATAAATAGCAGCATTGACTTGGCATGCGATTGTAGAATAAATCAGAACTGAACATAAGTAGTAAATTTATCTAAAACCTTAAAAAATTAATCTTTGATACTTGCATGATAACCCTGTATTTTAAAATTAGCATCCTATTCTGCTATATCAGTTTGTATCTTATGTGGTTACATTTCATTTTAATAAGTTAAAATATAGCTTATAGAGTGAACAAATGGATAAATGTGTTTAAAAATATACACTAACCTAGAGCAGGTATATTAAGAGGGCAGTCTATTACTGCACTTTACTTGGATTCCCTTTGAAAATCTTAGTTAACACTTGCGAACAAGAACCATTTTTAAAGAATTATTAAGGCTTTTCAAATAAAAAGTTAGAAATTCTCTGGGTAAACTTTTATTAAAGACACTTGAAGGTTTGTCAAAGCACAGATTCTCAGAGAAGTCAGTTGAAAAAAACCTAAAACACCATGTCACCTCCTCCTCCTACCTACCAGGACAAATACTGCTCTATTATAACTGTATTTACTGCATTATATATGGTAATATGTTTATCCCTTTTGTTAGTGTAAGCATGTAGTGACCCCAGCCTGAAGGAACACTTTTAAAACTGCAACTAATTACATCTTCTTACAAAATTAGTAACAGCTAGTTGATTCCATTCCTGTAAGATGCATACACCCAAAGGGACCATTTTTAATATAAACTGTAGAAGACCAGCTGAGTAACAGTGGTAAGCATTAAGGCAACTAGAGTAACAAATCAAAGAACCAGAAGTTTAGCACCTCTTCTCCTCCACTCACCTCTATTTGCATATTCATTTAAACAGTCGTAACTCCTAAGCAAAGTACAGTCAACTGGGTACCTAGTTATCACACAGACAGAGATTCAAGGTTTGTGCCCATTCACAGACGACATGAAATGCTAGAGTCAGATTCTTAAAATAAATCTGGATCTATCTGCTGCAGTGTATGCCTTCTACATTGGCCTTGTACCTTTGCTCGGACGTGGGATGCCTGGGCTCAATAGTAGCATGGCACGTAGCATTCAGTTCTACTCCAGCTGATGCAGGATGCTTTTCTTTGTGAAAGCTTCCACTGTCTGTAAAATACAGCTTGGGTCTCTGATGATATTTCATCCTGTACGTGTCAGTCATGCAGCTATCCACCGAAAAATAAGTTGTTAGGGATACACTGTCATGTCCATCCACATAGCCAGCACTTGGTCCCATATGACGAGATCCTTTCTTTAAGAAGTTTTCAGACACAGTCCCAAAGTCATTAACTGATAAACGAGGTGGAGAATCCGGTTTATGAACGAACAGTTCATTCCCTTGAAATGGCTCTTTAAGCCTTTGTTCATTTGTAAATACGCTTGCTTCTGATCCAGATTTTAAAGGTGTACCTGTTTGCCTTAACGGATTATTTTGCAACACTTCTACTGATTTTACATCAGCTGCCGAGTTATTTTCGGATCCTGGCAAAGTATACAGAGCGTATTTCTTGGGTGGTAAAGGGGGAGGAAGATTCTGGTACACTGCTTCAGGCACCCAAAGAGCATCCACCCTTCGGAGCGGATGCCCAGCATGCTCACCGGGAGGGGGAAGCACCACGGGCCTTTCTGACAGGTTCTGTGGCACACAAGGTGACACCCCCACCTTGGGAACAAACGTTCTTGCATGATGAGACTGCAGCTGGGAAGAGGAGTAAAAGTCATTGTTGATCAGCTTCCTTCCACAGACGTTCTCTGTGTAAGGGTGGGTTATGCCATCAGGACAATATGCTGACACGTTCATCTTCTCAAACTTGTCTGGATTGAGCCACTCTGAAGAATTCTGTTCATTTGCCTTGTTCCTACTTTCTGACTTAACAATGTCTTTAAGAACTGGCTGTAGAGCTGATGATGGGAAAAATTTCCTGTTGGTCTCAGGCATTTCAGCTCTAAAATACAAAACCACACAGGATTTAAGAATCCATAAAAACATAAGAAAAAGCTCAAATAACCTAAGGATTTTTTTTCAAAGACAGCCGTGGTAACACTGCTTAAATATTCAAACTGATTAGAGAATTGGGATCTGCTTAACATACAGCCATTTGATTAAAATTTATATTAAATCACTCCAATGTTTCTTTCATTTGAAATATAAAGTGCCCCCCAAAATCTCTCCCAATCTCAACAAATATCTGTAAGGTAAGATAATCCTGGATGTTGAAGAAATTTATGTCAAACATGACCTCTGCTCTCTTCGAAGCATTCCTGTGACTCAGCCTACTTTTTAAATATTAGATGTTACTTTTGGGTGCTAAATTTGTATTTAGTTCTTTGATTTTTTTCAGAGGTACTGAGCACTTACAGTTCGCATTAGAAGCAAGAGGAATATAGCAGCAGCTACTGAACAGAAGTTACCTTTTCCTCCCCTTCCAACCAAATTTTTCAAAACTTTATGGGGCTATTGCACTAACAACAAATTGGTTAATCACTGCGTGTTGTAGTATATAAATTCAAAACAGAAAAATATTAAAACACTTTGTTCTGCTAAAATGGTTTAAAAGAATGTAAGCTATTTGGTTCCACTGACAGCATCAAAATTAAAAATAGAGACATTCAAACCTTATCAATTATGTAAAACATAAAATGCATTGTCTGTCAAAAAATTCAATACCTAAACTTTTGCATGCTTAATATTGATGACTATCACATAACACAATTCAGTATTTCTTATATAGTAAATTAAAGCCAGTATTAGTTACCTCTTTACTGGAGGACTCGGCACCTGCAAATGTAGTTCTGTCGGGAAATTAACATGGGGTTTGTAGTTAACTTCTGAATTGATCTGGTCTTTCCTCAAGTCTGAGGGTAGAAAAAAAGAATTTCAAAATAAGCAGAAATAGTCTAATTCCTTCTTTTTAATTGTTTAGAGGTTACCAAAAAACCCCAAACCAATACACAACAGGACAATCAATTATTTTCAAGATTTGACATTGATCAAAACAACCATTTTGAAGACCATCTGTCACAGAAGGTCAGATCTTATGTTCATCCAAAATAATCTGCAGGAAATGTTTGTGGGTTGTTTTGGGGTTTTTCTGGGGAGGGGGATATGGGGGCATGTGTCAGGTGGGGAGGTGGTTAATGTTACCAGAAAATAATTACCACAATTTTGAAGCTCTACAGATATGTTTTCAAGATCATTTTAACGTTTCACCTCATTAAAAGCAGATTTTCAAAAGCAGCTTTTTATAAAAGCATGATTATTCAAACATCCAAAGTAATTTAAATTACAAAATAGAAGCTATTTATGATTTATGAAATTTCACATTATGTAATAATAATTAAATGGAATGAATACTGTAAGGGTTGGGGGGTGTTTTGCTTTTTTGTTGTTGTTTGTGAGGGTTTTCAGGGTGTTTTGTTGCTTGCTTGGTTGTTGTTGTGATTTGGTTTTTTTAAAGAAATGCATTATGCATTCTTTGAAATGGATTTAAAACCTTACAGCAAACTGTACAGCTCATGAAGATGCTAAGCAGGCAGAGATAACTTAGTCATGTGTCCTAAACACACAACATGAGAGTGTCTGCGCCAGCACTATCACACTCACACTCCAGAAGCTCCTTTTATTCCCAGGCAAAGAATCATTCTCTAAAAATACACAATTTCTGAACAAGGGAGCTCCTAGTTAGTAGTCAATAAAGGAAGCATTGAAGTACCCATGTCAACACCACATAGAATAAAATACTCTCTTGGCAAGTGACAAGCAACAGCCCATTTGTTTAGAAACAGATACTAAAAGTCTTCCTAATGCAATGATTGGCCTATTATAATCAGTCACCTGCTCTGAAGCCACTCAAAAGACATTTTATTTTGTGTATGTGTAGGCAGTTTCATACAACTACTATGCCTATTTCAGAAAAACAGAAATTAAATTCTAAGAAGGGAGACTATATCACCTGATTTCTAGTGGAATAATCTTGTGTTCAATAGGCAGTACTTAGCCGATTTCCAATGGGATAATATAGGCTGTTCCATACTTTAATCAACAAAAGCTACAAAAAATTTTGTATCTATTCTTAAATGATGTAATCTTACCAGGATAAAATATTTTTTTATTCACTTGTTATTTCCCCAAGTTTAAACGAAGTCTTGGAACTTTTGACTCATGAACACGAGTTAAAAACCCAAAAGAAAAGAACTAAACTAAAAACCTCAGAAGATGCTGGCGGGTGATACTTGTTTTGAGGGTCAATATCTGCCCTATCTTTAATCGATGAAAGACTAGAGACACTAAATCTTGAACAAAGAACACAGGTTGTAGAGACTAAAAAGGCACATAGGATAAGAGACAAAGCCCCCATGTGGCTTTCCTCTGAGCCTCAAAATGGAGAGGGGAAAAAAAAATAAACTAAGCAATACCACAACCTTAGAAAAATATGGGAAAAATATTACTAGTGAATGAGCCCGTGTGTGACACTGGCAACACACGAGTAACTAACCTGAAAGAAAGTTCTAAACTGTTCCTGTGGGCGATGGCATCAGAGCTAACTAATGCTGAGGTAATACTTCAAACAGAAAACATTTGGTTCTGCTACCAATTTTAATGAACTGGAAAACACTTAAAAATAAAAAGCACAGGCTCTGACTTTTTTTCCTGTGAATATTTCCAATTCTGTATTTAATCTCAGTCCCAATCAAGATAGAGTCCTAGGAATTAGTTAGTTAAATAATTTGCTAGATTAATAGTGTCTGAAGCTAGACTTTGAATACATCGACTTTTATATAAGAGCACATCTACTTAAAAACCGCAAATAAATTGCCCATACATCTTTCTTTAATTCCCCAAAGTGCCTGATGTGAAGATTACAGATCTTAATTTTTTTTTTATTTTTACTCCCTAGGAATGTAGCCTGTTCAGCCCTTCCGAGAGGCAGTATCACACCCAGGTCAGGAGGCGGCAGCAGAGGTTAATAAGCCGTTTCCTCGGGGTGACCATGGCGTGCATTCAGCCAAAGCTGCTCAGCGATACCAGGTGGTTTGTGCCTTCAGAATTCCAGCTAACTTAAAAATAGATGTGTTATTTTCTCTTCTGCTGACAGGATATCCATGCATGGTTAAAACCAGACACAGACTCGATTGGGAATTTTGGCTCTACGTTCTTTGCAAACCTAAATATGGGACACATAAGCACTGTGCTCAGCTGGAGACAGACATCCTTATCAATGGGGCGCAAGAAGCTCACCAATAAACACGATGTAACCGGTTTCTCAAGTACAAACCAGTCTGCTTTTAAAATTTACAAATATCTGTTTTCACATCTGAATAGCTAATCTAGATTTTCAGAAGATTAACAGCCACTCTATAGCCAACAGGTAGGACAGACAAGCTCTCCTCTAATACCTCCATTTATACATAAAGAACATTTGCAAAAATCTGCAAAGCCCAATTTCTGGGGAAAAAACAAAAAAAGCCCACCCCAAAAAGACACATAACATGCAATTTCCTTCTAGTGTGTTTTAGCTGTATGCTTCCTACACTTTTGTTTACCCAATTTTATTTTTTTTTAAGTTGCCAATGAAAAACCAAAGCGTAATACTTTTTGTAACAAGTACCGTGGCAAATTCCTCTCCCTGAACCCAGGCATTTTCTGTATTCAACTGAAATGACAGACAAACTTACTGGAAGCTTTAGAAATGTGGAAAAGGCATGTCATCCCAGTCAAGAAGGTAAACACATTATAACTTGTCCAAAATAGAATACTATTTTTAAAAAAAGTTACCATCTCCAGAAAAAAAATTTCCTTATATTCAAGAAATTGTCTTTTTAGAGCAACCTTCTGCTGCAAAATATTTCTTACATATTCATTAGTGGATTTTATATCCATGGCTTTAAACATCTGGAAAAAATGAAAATGAAATGCCACACTGTTGTTTTTTGGGGGATGGAGTGGTACGTACTTGCATATGTGTGAAAGCTTAAGTGTTTTGAAGTGAAGTAACAGTCAACGAAGAACACCAACTACTAACCTGTTTCATTCTGATCTGCCTATCTCAAGAAGCTTAAGAGATCTTTGCTTTAAAACCCAATCCTGAACCTTTGCATCTATTTTAAATTGCAAACTTCTCACATTAATAAACTGAATTACAAATGTGGGAGTGCTTTACATTTCAATCTTCACAGGCTGTTTGACTGTATTTGGAAATCTTTAAAGTTTAGGGCTTGGTTTGGGGTGGTTGGTTGTTTTTGTTGTTTTTATTTTAACTCAAATCTTTAATCTAGCATTTAAAGACACTCCAGAAAAGCATTTATTTATTTCTGTTCAATATTAAGTATATAAAGTAGCTCCATGCTTTAATTTACTACTAAATTTTTCAAGGACGGTAAGTCATATACATTAACTGCACCATAAGGGTAACAACTGGATTTTCTTCAGTACAGTTGCATATTTTAAATTCTTACTATAAATATATGGTTTTCCTAAGATGAGGGTTTTTTTTTCAGCATTATAGTTTTTTTGTGGGGTTTTCTTAAGTGACAGTTAAGCAGAGGCAATTTGGATTCCTCTTTACATACTCACCAGAGCTTCAGAATGCCTCTAGATTTCAGTTTGAGTTGTCTCATGCTATTGAGTTGAATAATTATTAATGGGAAAACCTCTGCATTTGTACAAATACTGCTTTGCATTTATTTTCAAAGGGAAGCAATTATTAATTTAAGGCACTGATTCCAAGTACATCCTTTTATGAGATTGCCAAACAGGCAAATTTTAATACTATATCTTAAACAGGAGGCCATCAAGCACTTGGCCAATTTTAATCCTTACTCTACTGACAGGTTAGTTCAAGAATGAAGTCCTCAGAGCTTTGGGGGGCAGCAGGGGAGGAATCTAGAAAACAGGGCTTCTAGGATTTAATTTTTTTCTTCTGGTTTTTTTTTTTTTTTTTTTTTTTTTTTTTTGTTCTCCCCCCCCGGCCCCTTCCTTAACCCTCCAAACAGTAATGCCTTTTATCTAAACTGTCAGGAGTGGCGATTTCACGAAGACATGAATCAGGAAACCTTAGGAATCAGAGAGGGTTGTTATGAAAGGCACTAAAACCTCTCTATGATTGAAAATAATTATCAGTAGCTGACCCATGTGGTGTCCCAAAGCAGGGTTGTTTATCCAATCTGCTCTGAAAATCCATTAAAAAAAATTTATAGCCCTCTCCAACTTCCAAGAATTACAGTAATTTTTCTTCCACTTGAAGAATGTGAAGTTGGAAATTCTGCCCTCACACTGTTCATGTCACATGTTCTTCATAAACAAAAAAAAATTAGCCTCCACAGTTCATCAGTTCACCAAAACACTAATCCATTAATATAAATCAAGAATATTATATCTGCTTACTTAATAACCATGTTCTCCTGACAAAATTTGATCACGCAGACTAGGAATTTGCCTTTTGGGACACTGGCTTCAGTACTACAGTTATCTGCTGCTTACTACACTAGTGAAAGAAGCAGCCATTTGATCTGCATAACCACTGTATGATCCAAGATTACTATCTTTATAATGCTCTAACAATAAGTTTATTTTTATAAGTCAGGGACAGAACTCCTCAACTGCTGAACAGTAGCCTTATTCAGCTACAGTTAAAAATGAGGAACTGGTAAGGCATAGTTATACAAATGGTGGGCGTAATTAGAAGTCCAACATTATTTCCATAAGATGTTTACCACACCAAAAAACCACCCAGAGATATTTTTTTCAAGTTGCCATGAGAGGCTAACAAAGATTTATTACATACCATTCCTCTGTCAGAAAAGTCGGGGCTTTTTTTATTTTCTTAAAGTACTACTTTCTAGGAGTCCGTATAGTGTTTACTTACCAATCTATGTCTTGTTCATAATATTCAGAGATATAACATAAGGTAATAAAACTGATACCTGTAAATGACTACTACTGTCCTTGCTAAAGGTATCCTGGCACACTTTTTAGACAACCAAAAAACTGAGTTTCAATAAATCTCTAACCCCACATACGTGTGAAGTGATCAAATTCTTCAGATATCTTTTGAGTCCATTAATCACTTTTAATAAAAGCATTATTTTCTAAAACATGCGCTCATGTGAGAACTTCACATTTGATTTAGAATACGAACATTTTTCTTATGAAACTATTCAAAAGTTAGTTACTGAATTCAAAAAACTGAATAGATGGGATCTTATCATCAATGATTTATGATAACTCTAAAGATCACCTGGAATCACCACACTTTTTAAAACAAAATGTACAATGCATGTTGAAAGCTTTAAGTATACTGAAGGGTACAGGGTTCTCTCTGGAGAATACTCATTATTAAGCTCAAACATTGTTTGAGCCCACCTATTTTTCATTCTGACAGAATGCTTCATATATTTGCCACTGGTGTGTTTTGTCTTTTTGCAATCCAAGTGTGGGTAGTTTTCCATTTGTATCAGTCCAGTATAGTGCAGAACTTAAGCAGAATAAGTGTCACACAAAAACAGATCTTTGCATTCCATGGAACGTCAATTTTGGTTTGTTTGGTTTTGGTTGCCAAAATAAAACAAGTACTAAACTAGTTCTCTTTCTACAACCAAAAAATAATGACAGAAAAGATAAAAGTGTTATGGCACACCCCCACCCCCCAATTTAAGTCTTAGAAGAAACCATACTATACATTATTTGAAAAGAAGTATGATATCTATAAAAATCAAACATTTCCTGGGGAAGTGGCCTAATATTTATTGCAACTCTTTGTACAAGCACCACTCCATTGTTCCAGCAACAGTAGATAATGATTTTGGCTGGCCTCACTCTGACCTATAATATTTATAAGCCAAAGCATTTATCAACTTTGTAAAACCCCAACAGACATATTGCTATGTAAAAGGAAGTAGATTTCCTTATTACAAGTGTTTCTTCCTGATATTGCTTCATATCTTGAAGGAAAACAAGTGGTACCAAAGTCCACCCAGACATTTAAAAACAAAAATCTTCCTTAGCATTCACCAAGAAAGTTCATGGAAATGCTTTTGGAGAAAACACAGGGAGTGAACAAAATTACCCTGGGTTTTTCTTTTTCTTTTTTTTTTTTGGAGATAGGGGGGTGGGGGGGAGTGGGAGGGGCAGGGAAGGAACATGCACTGTTGCTAAAAAGAAAAAAAAATACACAACAGAAAAAAACCCAAACCAAAACCCAAAACACACATTAAACTGAGAAATACATTCTCAAAGTAGAATATAAGCAACAGAATAAAGAAAGTATTGATTAAGGCCAGTGAAAATGAATTACACTGGATGTTTTATGCCAACATAGTCATCCAAAAATCACAGTCATCAAATAATGGAATGGTTTGGGCTGGAAGGGACCTTTAAAGAACACCCATGGCCAGCATCCCTACCATAGGCAGGGACACCTCCCACTAGACCAGGTTGCTTAAAAGCCTCAACCAACCTGGTCTTGGACACCTCCAGGGATGGGGCACCCACAACTTCCCTGGGCAACTTGTGCCAGTGTCTCACCACCCTCAGAGTAAAAAATTCCTTACTTATCTCTAATCTAAATCTGCCCTCTTTCAGTTTAAAACTGTTCCCTCTTGTCACATCACTACACTAACACTGGCGAACAATAGTGTTATCCGTTCTTGCACAGAGGACCTGCACCAGCCAGAAGCACTTAACACATAGGCCACCTCCTTAAGAGACAGCTGCACATGACATGCACAAGGAAGGACAAGCTGTTCTATCAACCTATGAAGAAAATGCCTTGTAACAGAACACACTAGAAAAGGACGAGTGTGGCAAGAAGAATCGTTTTATCCTGATTATTTAATTTATAAAGAAGCTGCAGCCTCCCAAAACAACACGTTTTCTGCACCAAAATACTGTATTTAGAACAGATCCAAGCGCTACAAAAAAACCCACCTCCTAGCCTGGTACTTGGGTGATAGAGGTTGTGTGAAACAAATGTTTGGGAGACGTGTCATGCTTGACTCAGCACACAGCTGAGGTGCTAAGAACAGGTACACTCCCACCATCCATATTCATGACCTAGCACAGAATTAGGGAACTACTACTGCTGCTACCATCATAGCACAAACAATTTTCTTCAACATGATGGTGGAGCTCTGAAAAAAACCCAACCTCTCTATTTGGGAACCCATATATCATGGCAGATAGCTAGGAATCCGTTTACACTGTGCATTTGCTCTACAAGACAGACAAGAAACTGAATAAAGGGAGGTGCTTTGTGGAATAAAAGGCTTTAAATGCCTCCGAAAAAGTGATACTGTAACTGAACTGCTGCTCCATCATATTTCCATCAAAATGTACCAAGAAGGGATATCAACACTTTCCATCCTTAGCCATCAAACTCACTGAAAAGGTTAAAAATGTGAACAAGAACAAAATTTGGAATTTACTGTGGAGGAAAAAAGCCCCACAAAACAGATTTCTTTCACTTTTTTAAAAGACAGAGTACACAGGTTATGATAAGTCAGTAAGAGCGCGCTCTACTGAAAAAAGTATAAAAAACCCCTAATATCACAGGCAGAACAGCCACAAATTCCACACCTATTTTCTTCTAATCCACCTCAATACAGCCAAACCAATAACTGCCTGACTTTGAAATATTTGGTAATGGTTTGTAAAAAAACAAAAAAACAAACTACAGCCCCCCAAAACCCCCAAACACACAATGATAAGTTGTATATACATTTTTCAATGTTATGAAATATCATGACATTAAATTACACAGCAAAATTAAAAAATATAAAAGGCTAATCAGAAATCTGTCCATCTCTTGTGTAATATTAATAAGTTAGTATAAACTTTTGGTACATCTGCATTATTTTTAGAAAACTTCTTATTCTTTATACAAGTTGAAATTCTTACCATAAAAGTTTCTGTTCTGCTGGGATACTGAGTGTAACACACTGTCAGCTTTTTTGGTTGACAAGTTCTGTTCGCTGTAAAAGAAGCACACATGGAACGTGAAGGCTTAAACTACTGACATATGATCACAAACTTTATTGCCTTGAGTGCATACAAGCGTAAAATTTTGCCTTTGTGAAAGTGAGTCTTGTTATTATCACTGTCACATTTTTTAGTAACACACACACTTCACAGAAGATACCTAAGATAGCAGGGGTGGCCTTTAATACTTTTAACACTGCTCCCCCATGTGAAAGGCTGGGCTGACACAGAGAAATTCAGGATGACCTGAATCCTTTAATATGGACAGGTAAAAACCATACACTTTGCGAGGTTGCAGTTTGTTCTGGAGATTGGATGCCCAATCATCCCAGCCCGACTCTAGAGTACAACAGCAGGATGCCTAACATGTGGCACATAAAAAGGAAACTTTCTTGATCCTAATATCACATCAGCCTGCTTAATAAAGACAGCTGGTTCCCAAAGTTATCAACAATAGCAAAATGTGTCATCTCTAAGAAAGAACTACCATCTGTACTTTTCTCATTGTAAGCTAAAAAATATCATAAAAATTT
Source organism: Calidris pugnax (assembly GCF_001431845.1). Lineage (NCBI taxonomy): Eukaryota > Metazoa > Chordata > Aves > Charadriiformes > Scolopacidae > Calidris > Calidris pugnax. Next base: position 14,853,064 of record NW_015090920.1, read on the forward strand.
TAAGTACTTATTAACAGAGATCACCCAGAAAGCATGACAGTTTTGAATACTTGTTTACTGTAGTGATTTTCAAATGGAAGACGCCACTGGACACTTAATTCATTTGTAGGTTTTACCTAAAACAGTCCTTCAGTGCTTCAGAACACTACTATTCATGAGGTACTATATGGTTTCCAGTTTATCATCAGTATCGCTCATGTCTGAAGCAAATACATTTTTCAGTATTAAGAGTTTACACCTGAATATTCTAAAGCTAAACACACAGCAGCATCTGACTATGACAAGCTTAACTCTTATAAAAGTGCAAAACTCTCATCAGTATCAATATCAGTACATGTAACCTGTTAGCTAATATTCTGTCCTGTCTGTTTTCCTAGTTTGACATTTTGCTACTATTTTTTGCCACGTGGTCTTTCATTCATACGGATTTTCACTTCAAAACTTTTTCTCAAACTGGAAGAAACTGAAAGATTACAGCAGGAAACCCAAGAGGAGAAAATAATAATTAAAATAAAAATCAGCAGATTTAGTAAGTATTGCTGGTTTAGTTGAGCAAAAACCATGCCTTACCAATCCAGACATGGAGCTGACAAACACCCTGGCAACTCCTTCCTCCTCCAAGAGTAAGGTAGGGAAGAAGATACACAATGGCAATATTTCAATTAAAAAAACAAAAACAAAAACACTCCTGTTATTGAAAGGACAGGAAAAAAGGAAAAATACTAAAAGAAACAAGAAGAATGGAGAAAAGAACCTAACAGAAAACAAAATTCTAAATACATTTTTTCCACCTTCTAAAAGAACTTTCAAGTAATTCATTTGTATTTCTTTGTTTTTATGAGACAAAGTCCGAATGGTTAGAAGGGAACTAGTGGGTATTGCCTCTGAATGGAGAAAGAACCAGTCAGAGAAAATATCCTTCTGAAAGTCCCAAGAAGACATCTGTATTTAGATAAACTACGTTTGTTTTTTTCTTTATTTGACAAATACTTAAGCAACAGTGAAAGCAGATTCTTAATGAACTAAGTTATTCTAAATTTATCATACCCTCTCTCATAAAAAGATACAGGCAGTATTCAGGCATCCCATTACCTCTTGGGCATGCTTTAAAAGCTTGGAGTAGCTTTACACATATTCGTATCATTATCCAATAGAAAGCCCATAAGGATTTTGTATAGTGGGGTTTTGTGCAGATTGTTGGGAGGGGAAAGACAGGAGGGAGGGGGAGGAAAAGAAGGGAACAGATGAAGGCATGGCGTAAGAAGAGTTTTTAATGGAAAGTAGACACCACAGTCATAATCTCCAGTTCAGAAAAACCATAAAGCAGCTAAATATAACAGGCCAGAAGAATACACTTACGAAATACCACTGTATCTGCTGTCATCTTTCATAAGCATCTCCTACCGGCTACTGGTATAGACTGAATGCATGTGAGATGAACCTTTTGCCCTATCCTGGCATGGCTATTTTTATGTCCTTATTTATGCTTCTACATGCAAAACAATTCCCTAGGAAGCTAAGAACTAAGCAAATGACTGATTTTGATTTCTTGAAGTTTCCAAAATAATCAAAGAAATTTTAACTCATACAGAAGCTGTATTTTGTATGTTTTAAACAAAAATAAAATTTGTTTTAATAACTTGCTACAATAATTGAGATGAGTTTTAAGATTTTGCATCTCTGCTTAGAGAAGTCAGAGCTTTTTCATTTCCTGGTATTTGCTCTTCTCTTGCCCTGTAAAATGAATGTTCCTATGTCCAAAATTTTGCTCAAATCTACCAAACGTGTGACTAGGCTTGGTCTCACAAGTCTGATCTTCCATTTTATGGATATAAACAAGATTCAAAAGAGGAAAATATGGGTTCTAGTAGGAACTACATTCCACATACAGCTTAAGACAGACAATACAGAAAACTGCATGTGGAAGGTTGATAACTTCATATTTCACAGCATCGCATAATCATTTAATTTGGAAGGGGCCTCTTCAGATCACCTAGTCCAACCCCTCTCGCTCAAGCAGGATGAACTACAGCGGGCTGCCCAGGACCACCTCCAGTTGGGTTACCAGTACCTCTACAGACAGAGACTCCACAAGGTCTCTGGGCAACATTCTTGTTACTAACTAGCATACATCAATTCTTAGTAAGCTTAATAAAATTTTGCTCCTAACAACACTTTTGCCCAGTTTTAGTAGTTCTACACTTTTCAGCAAGGATTTCTTTCAAACAGGTCAATCACTTATCATCAAGTCATCGGTATATATCTGAGCTGCTCTAGAGAACTGAATTACAGAACAATGACTCTAACAGAGCACAAGATTTACCTACTGCCATTCCCATCTTCTCTGTACAATTGCTACAGGTATGATTTATATAGACACTTGTATTCCATTACAGATAGCAAGTTACCCACAGTCTAAAAAAACTTGTAACTAAAGAAGTGTAGCAATTATTTCAAATTAACACGCCCTGCCCCTCAGCAGGGCTTAGCAGTTCTGGCTCACAGCCATAACAATATGGTTCAGTGCCTTGCAAACAGAACTAGTGTTGCAGCCTCAGAGTGAAGGTAACCTAACACTTAATTGCCCACACCCTTATTTCTAGATACCTTGCTAGCTTTCTACATACCTGACCTCAAGTGTATAAAGTTCCAAAGCATGCTTCCTTGACTTTTTTTTTTTTTTAAAGAACACATGAACATTAGAACAACTTATATTTCTGTAAATTCAATCTATGCAAGTTTTAATAGCATTAGCATTACCTGCAGGAAGCACTTTCTTTAACATTCTTGACATCTGCTGAATTGATTCCTTCAATAACAGGCGAGTCCGGATTAGCAGATCCATTGCTGATATGATCACTGCTTTCATATCCAGATTCTGTCCTCTGAATTTGCCAGCTGTCACCAAGGATTTTTCTCTCTGTAAATCCTTTGCTTTTTTCAGCATTCCCTTTTCCCTCCGAATCCAGTGAGCTTCGACTTCCTGTATCCTGTTTCGTTTCATCTTCATATATAGTCATTAAACCTTTCTGGATTTGGTTTTCTTTTGGCCAATGGTTAAAGCTCCGCTCCTTTTCATGCTTAGATTTACTGTTCGGATTTGCCTTGTGCTTTGGGCTATGCTGTTTTTTCTCTGTCTCACTGAAAATACTGTCTACGTTTAGCGTCTCTCGCATAGGTTTCCAACCTTTACTTCTGCTTCTGCTGCTGATAATACTTCCTTTGTCCCTGGAGTCTTGGCTGGTGTCTGTATCGTAGCCAGTGACACCATCAGTCCGGGTCCTGACCGTTGGTTTCTCCCCAGCAGGAAAAGCTTCTGGTTTATTTGATCCAAGCACCTGTACAGAAAGCTTTGCTTGGTGAGGCGCATTGTCATGCTTATAGGGACCTTTTCCCTGGCTGCTGTATATGCGCTGATCAGCACAGTGTCTAAGTCCGTTTCCAACTGGAGGAGACCCTGACTTAACACTGGAACGATCTTCCCCAATCAAATCTTAAAGGAGGAAAATAAAAAAGCTCCATTAAAGTTCTTATTAATATTTAACTGATATTTTACACGATCTCAACAAATTCAGTACGTATTTCAGACTACTGAAAAATGGGAAACTAATCACAGAATCACAGGGACCTTCGGAAATCATTCAGTCCAACCCCCCAGTCTTACAGTGTGTTAAAAGGAGAAAAAATTTGCGCAGGTAGTATTGATGCTAGAAGGTATTTAAAAGCATTGATCCTCTGGTCACATTTTTAAGATGTACCTCTTTGTCTCCCAGATTCTTTTCTTGGTCCTTTGTCTGCATCTTTCCGTAAAGATGAGAAGTTTTTCATATCAGCAGCTTTCTGAGCACACTCTCTGGATATGTCCTTTAGCCTGTCCTTCTGATCGCTGTAACCTAATTTAGCTGCAAAAAATACTTTTTGTCAAACATCATTACTAAAGTCATTCATCATCAAAACACATATATATTTACGTACCACAGCATTTAGTTCTTTATATTAGTACTACTTAAAAAGACTAGTGAATTACAAAACACAGATTAAGAAAATGAGATGTGTAGGCACAAATGTATGGGTGCCTCCAAGGAGTCCACTAAACGGACCTTACGAAAGTAACCAAAGAAACATTACGTCAAGCACATCTTACACCTCTTACTTTTTAAAGCTGAATGCTCAAACCATTCTGAAAGCATATACTAGATACATCAAATTTTATGAATTATACTGAAAAAATGAATCTAAGCTTAATCTTGCCTAAATGTGAAGATTTACTTTTAATAAAACAGTGGACTCACTGCTTATGAAAACAAATCTGTTTATGAAAAGGTAAATACTGATTGCTTTTGAGTCATCACTCCATCAAAAAAGAGGTAATCAAACCAAGTATTCTCAGTTTTAAAAAGCCTAGGAATTCAACAATAAAGACAGAGGAGAAACACATCTCAAGAGAATGTAGCATCTCTCTGCCTGAGAAGTCTGGGGAATTCAGAGCAAAGGCACTGAGAAGTAACACAGAAGTCACTGCCTCATAACTTCGTACAGCTTGATGTGCTTGGAAGCTTAATGTGCAGACAGAATGGATTTTTAAATAGATAAGACAACTTTTTTACTACTCCTTCCAAACATAAGATAAAGTCCATCCGTATAAAGGACTACAAATAATGCTGCATATGATGATATTGTTAGGTAACAGTGTTCCTTAAATAGCCAGTGATCCACAGAGCCACACCACATGCTCCAAAAAATCAAATCAGCTCCAATTTTCTAATGTGTCTTTTAACTGACAACATGATTGGAAGGCATAAAAGATGTTTGAGAAATGGATCGAGGCCTTAAAAGCCACTTTAGTGCAGGAATAATGAGGGGTATTAAAAAAAAATAAATTGCATTTATAGTTCTCCAGAAAAGTTAACATTCCATGGCAGATATTACTTAAACATTAGTTGTTATTCAAAGATTCCTTCAAGTCAATGATGGAATTCTTCCTTTAGAAGCTGTTCTAGTTCAGAGGTTATCGCATATCTGAAATGCTATCAGCTTAAATATTTCATAATATGACACATTTGGGTTTTTTGGGGGGTGGGGAATACATACCTGGACCTCTACCACCACTAGCTTGAATATGGCTTCTACTGAATGCTGAATTATCCGGCTGAACTTTTTTATTACTTCTTTGATTAGCAGGGTCTCCAATTCCATTCTCTTTCATGTGGTCTGATTTAGGAGCAGAATGCTTTTCAAATCCTATCAAATAACATATCTATCTTTAGAAATGAAAGGCTTCCTAATGTAAAGTTACCAATTTCTAAGTTAAAAATATAAGAAAGCTTTTTAATTGCAGATTAAAAAAAAAATAAAAAGAAAAACCTCGGAGAAAAACAACATCCCATTTCAATATGCTAGGCAATAAGATTTTGTAATATTTTATATATATATACTGCCATATTTATAGTGGTAGACTGTAGTGGAATACGGTCTTCAATCCTTTCTTCCCTGAAGCAGCCTATGTCATATTGCTAAATCATTATGTAAAGAGGAACATGTCAAATTCAATTGACCTTTTATTTAATTTACTTGTATGTTATGTTTAACATTGAAACAAACAAACAAACAAAAAAAACAATCCCATGACAGCAGTACAAACTACAAAACCAAAAGACTGGATTTTCATATATTGAGGCCTGTGCTATACAAATTTCTGAGAAAAGAAGCTTCCTGCAGCTCCTTCTGATTTTCCTCAAAGTCCTGAATTGGTTATCGCTGTGTGTGTGTATATCCATACACATATATATACAAACACACACACACTCCAAATACTTTAAGTAAAACTTCATACCAATACAGAAATGTGTCTTTTTATAACATTTTTAAAGAAATTTTAAATATATCAATGCACATACAAGAACATTCACCTATACAAATATACTATTATATTCTTCTGAATTTACAGATGGTACGTGTAGTTATGACCAAAAAATCTACAACTGAAAATCTTTTTTCCCCATTATCCATGAATCTCAATTTGTATTCCCATATCAGACCAAAACCAAATAGCTCTAATATTGAATATATATAATAATCTCTTTTCTTTTGAGGCCCTGTAGATAATTATTGATCATAGTACATAAGAACAAAGCAGCTAATTATCTTCTGCTTTTAATTCCCATTTCAGAAATACAGTTGATACTGTTATTAAAGAAAAGAAGTAGTCTTAATTACCCAAGTCCTCCCCATTTCCTCCTGCTTTGCACTGAGACCAATGAATAATCTGCTTGGGAGCATCTTCTGGAGATACGGCTGTGCCATCTGGGTTAGCATAAAATAGCAGCAATGGCTGAAAGTGACATCGAATGCACCTGGAGACCACATCTTTCCATTTTGTTCCAATCTAAGAAAAAAGAGAACAATCCCAAAACTTTTATCAATATCACTGAATTCAATTATGGAAAGAATAACTTATTAAGAAACAGATATCAAATCCCTAATTCCAGAGGTACACTAAAATTTCATGTCACATGAGTTTACGTAAATATGCAAAAAGCCAGAGCTAGTATCACATGGGCTAACAATTAGAACATCAACACTATGAATACAGCTGCCAGTAATTAAGTGTTCTTTTTCATTGAAAGAAGAAAAAGTTCAACAGTAGACAAGCCCATTAACATTCTGAAACATTCAGCATTTGGAGGGCAGAACTGTCAAGTAGTGAAATCAATTCTAAAATTAATTTATGAAAACTTATTTACAAAACTTAAGGTTCATTAAAATAAAGACTTTTGTTTGTCTTGTTCTAAGCTTGGTGTCAGAAGAACGCAATCTAGAAAAGTAAAGATAACTACATTTGATAGCAGTAAAAACAACATTTACCTCTTTTACATTAGCATCATCAAACAGCACCCATTTGCAACTCTTGGTATGAAAGGCAAAGGCACAGTAATGTCGGCTTGTGTAGCAAATCATTCCCACAAGAAAAAGTTCACTATTTTTGGCATTTTCATCTGTAACCCTATAGAACAGCTGTAAAAATGGTTACATATTTTAAAATACTTGTAAAATATTTAGCTTCAATTTCCAGACTTCCTACTGGCACGTTAACCGAGGCAATTGGTATTAAATATCTTGCTGCATCATGCAATTTCTTATGAGTATAAATAATGATTTTGGCATTTATTAGGTCCATTTTAACATTTATTTTTGCATAACTGAAAGAGTAAAACAGTAACGCTCTGGAATAATTCCAAACTGAAAAGATATTCCTAGATTTTCTACTAGGAATTCCTCTACATTTGTTTTTGTACTTAGGGATAAGACCAACAATTCTAATGAGACTTTCTCCTCTCACATCAAGCAGCACATTATAAAGAATGGTAAAAGTAGACATAAACTTTGAAGTTAAATTGCACTTTATGTATATTTTTATATTTTGTATATATTTACATATAGATAAGATATACGTAAAATGAATAAGCAATAGTAAGTTTCAGGTCAGATTACCCCAGGGAGATAAAGTTGTGTTGCCAGATTCCGCATAACCTCTTCTGTCAGGTCAGAGTGTTCTGAATCCCAGACTAAACCGATAGTCACAATCTCAGGACAATTCATAAGAACACGACGAATTTTTATTTTTTGACCGCAGTTACTCTAGAAAAAAGGAAAAAAAAAAATGTGATGGGAGGGAAAACAGAGGTGTTTAAAAAAAAAAAATTATGAAAGTCCGAAGTTGAGTTACTAGAGAAGAAATAGTGCAAGAAAACAACTCGGCAACTTTTTCTAATTCTCAATTTTGATTATGGTGCTTGTTTCTAACAATTTAAGGATAAAGTTCTTCATCATAAAAACACTCTGATGAACACCACAGCTAAACTTCTACATCCAATCACCACCTTAAAACAGAAAATTTCTCTTTTATCCCCTCTACATTTCATCATTTAGGCTTAGGTTTATATGTTCTTGTACACTTTTCTATGGTTCCTAAATTAACAGTATTTATACAGAACCATTTAAGGAAGAGAGGAATATAAACTAAAGCAGCTTCATTCCAAAAATACACCTGTTCCAACTAATCAAAACCTCTAGCTCTATGTTCAACATAAAGTGAAGAGTAAAACACAGACCTAATACCTCAACTTTCTAAACAGGCCACTTGCAACTACAATACTGTGTTTATCTAGAACCAGAGCAGTAAAATATAAATTTAAGGGTTTTTTTACTCTAAGCTGGACTGTGCTGAAGTGGCCACAGGCAATATTGCTTTTAGGGGAATACTTTAGCCTGATTTAATATTCTAAGAAGTTCTCCTTTGTATCTTAAAGTAATGCAACATCTTTGTTTACTTACAGGGCACTTTCTGTAGTCATCAGCAGTATTTGCTGCCTGCAGCAATTCTGCAAACATTTCTGGCTTGAGACGTTCATGCCTCTCCATCATTTTTTCTACTTCATTACTGTAAAAAAAAATAAATGGAAAAAACTGTGGATTTCCCTTGTTAAGAGTTAACAGATTTCAGTCAACTCTCAATTAACTGTATCTTATGACTAAAAAGAAGATACAGACGTAAAACAGTAGCAACGCATACTTTCTGTCAAGCTCTCTCCACGTCTTGCTTTTGAAATTCAAGTGTTACTTTTGGACAGCATCTCAAAAATATGTTTTAACAAAGGAATACACATTCATTTTTAACACTTACAGCATCTCTCTGGCATGCTTTGTTTATTATTGGAAGGGTGTATATAGAAAATGAGATACAATAACAGCTCTTACCAGAGGGCTGTGGTAGAAATGTAACGCACAAATTCCGTAAAAGGCAACGGGTCTGATGATGCCCCACAACTGCGACATACACACTAGGAAAAAAAAAAATAATTGTTTCCATAGTCCTGAGTGCATAAAACCAAAAGTATTTGTTAAAGGAATCAAATAAAGGTCTAACCTGTTCATACAGTGTCATCGCAAACTTCTGATGAGAAATACAGGATTTTGAAGTGCACATATCTGTTTCGCTGTTTGGCACTAGGTGAAAATGAATCCGTTCAAGGATGTTTTCCTAAATAGAAATAATAATGTAAATATAAACAAAGTTGATAAAGTCAGAATATAAGAGCAACATTACAGTTTAATACCACAACTACTACTCTTGGCTCCAAATAGTCCACCTACACAATTAACATGTAATTCTGTCCCTATTTACAACCCAGTGAATGGGAATTCTTGTCATCTCAAGCTTTCCAAACACTAACAAAACAGCATTAGATAATGGTTACCCACTGTTCTTCCAGAATGCATTCACCTTTGAAGGAAGTGAATCTTCAAGAAGAATTTAAAAAGCTGTCTTACAGTAAAACACAATATTAATGTCATTGCATGCAATGAGTGAAATATTTTTTGGATCAGGCCCCTGTCTCAGCTGTTCTTCACACTTTTATGTTTTTCCCTGCATATCAATCTGATCATCTGATTACATTTAGCACATGCGCCACCACAAATACCATTGACAGAAGCATGGAAAAAGCTTGTAAATAGCACATGCCTGATCTATTCTGCGTCTTACTTTTTAACCTTAAAATAAACAAATAAAAGTATTATAATTGTCATCAGTTTGGCCCCTGAATCAGCACAGCCTTTTTTTCCTCTTTTGCCAAAAAAAACCCAGAGGTAATGGGAAGAAGTGAATCTATTCAAATAAATCATTCAGACAGCTGATTACTTTATGGGTTCAAATGCATTTTGATTAGATGGAGCACTAATGAGAAATTCTCTTTTGTGACTGCAGTCCATTAACCTGATAGTAAGATCTCCAACTTTCAGGAGTTTTCCACTGGATTTTCCTATGTATGCAAAAATGCATCTGGCAGGTATTTGTGGAAACTTCCAAAGCTGAAAGTAGTCAAAGTAGCAACCATACTTTCTGTCCTTCAAATCTGTCAGAAGATTAATACTGGTTTGTTATTTTGGGGGGTTTTGTTGTTTAGTTTTTCGTTTTGGGGGGGGTTTTGTTGCTTTTTTTTTGGTGTTTTTCTTTTGTTTGGTTTTTTGGTTTTGTTTTTGTTTTTTTTAGGGTGAACAATTTTCCTTGCCTAATACAGGACTTCTTAGAAAGAACACTAACAAAGAAGCCTATGTTATCTTGAGTCATCTTTTATGGTCACAGTAATGGCTCATGTTTTAGAGTGAGACACTTTATAAAAGCAGAAAGTAATCGCAGCAAGAGTCAAGATCTTCAAGTATTCATTCGCTCTTGGATAAGAAAATGGAAATCTCTTCTGCAGAAGACTTCAGTAATGAGCTGGCTAGTTGCAATGGAACATATTTCAAAAGGTGATGAGAGAATACTTGGAGGAACAGACTATATATTCAAATCTGTAGGTGCCTCTTCTCCTGCAAACATAAACCCTTCTCTCTATCCAAAAACTTTTAGGAGTGATTAAGAGTTCATCATCCTAACTGACCTCCTCCAATAACTATGTTTGACATGCCCCCTGCCTGAGCTACAGAGTTAGGGAATAAAGTACAAAGCAAATGCAAGATTACCAGATACTTACTTCATGTGCCTGTTCCCCTAAACTGGCATAAAGAAGGTCAGTAGTATTATGTCACTTGTATCCCACCCATGAGCCTGAAGCTATCAAAACAGACCAGCTTGACATCCACAAAACTAATGTAATTCTACACAACTAACACAAAAGAATACTTACAAAGCATTCTGCTGCATCATCCATGAATCCAAGCTGGAAACGCTGTTCATCCTTAAAACTTTCTGCCAGGGCATGTCTCATATTATCTGACGGGAGTGCTTTTTCTCGACTGTGTTGAAATTGTGAAAATATTGCCTAGAAAGAAATACAATTACTTAGCTTCCTTAGCCACTTGACTAGACACTGTGGATCTACGCAACTACGTCAGTTCTTACGCAGCATGACTAAATAGCAAATATATAAAAAGTTTATAAATCTATACAACTTCAGAAATTACTGTTTTCTCTTAAAGTTACTTTGGTTCTGTGTTCTGTTACTCATTCCATTATGAGAAGTTATGCTACCAAACTGAACTTTGGTCCAGCAGAAAAACATCATAGAAGTTCATAAGAATGCAGGTGATTGACTTCAGCTCCCAGAAGCAACACAAGCCCTAGTCTGTAATTATGCAAATTTTAAAATTTGATCCCTGGAATAGTGGTTCATGCATACATATCACATCTTTACAGATGGTGTGTATTTCTTAGGGCATAATGTAATACCACTCGGGTTAGTCTAACACCCATCATTCATTAAATAATGTAACATTTACATTACTACTACAGACTGGAGCATATCTATTAAATTATGGATATGCAAGAAACTCCCATAAATTAGACAGAATGCTGATAAATCCTTGATATTAAATCAGCTCTCTACTGAACCAGTGCACACAATGCAAGAGAACAGACTCAATATCTGTGGTTCCAGAACAGGAGAATAGGTTGCACTTCATTTTTTCTTTATTCCCCACAAGAGATAGTTGACTACTACTTTCTGGAAGAGATGTGTACACAGGTGACCTCATAATTTAGCAAGTGAGGGAGGCTGATTTTCAAACAACTGAAAGTTAAAAGCTATTAAATGAATGAGAAAACATTTGCAGATATTAAAGGGTGTATTCCACTGTTCAAGAATTCCAAGTCAAACTTTAGGAAAAAAATGAAGATAATAAAGGCAAAACAGATCAGGAGAAGCCACGTAAAATATAAATAAGGATAAGCTTTCTTCACATAGGTCTCCTAGAGTTAAAAAAAAATAATAATCTATTAGGGCAGAAGGAAAAGATACAACAGATAAGCAAATTTCCAGTGCTAACAGAAGGTAGTGTTTTAACCATGACACATTCCAGGGTAAGCATCTGTCAAATATTTAAACTCCCCTCTCATAACAAAAAGCATGGACTTGTGATAAAAATTACAGTAAATATCTCAATGTAAGGATTCAAAATTAAGTTTTCAACAGATCTGGTAATACAAGTTAACTCTGCTTTGAAAAGACTTATCACTTCTCATTTTGGTTGCCAGGTCACTTTTGGTATGCAACAGAGCCTTACATATCCAGCTAAAAAAAAAAAAAAGCACAGATAAGCAGCTATGTATGCTCAATTTTAGTGGTCTGCACAGTCCCACCCCAGTGATATCCAGAGAAAAGAGCACATTTAATTCTCAAAACACCACCAAAAGAAAAAGATAATGGATTGAGCTGAAATAACCCAGAATTTATTGGCTATGATTTTAGTTTATAGGAGAGGCTGATATAGATTAAAAAATCCTTCTTTATTGATGAACAAGTAAGAAGGGTTAAAATAGCCCAAGACCACCACCAAAATAATAGAAAGCTCCCAAAACCACACCCCCAAAAAAACAACTCAAGTCAACAAACAAGTCATTGAAACGCATCCTCATCCAGCATATACAGTGCATGAAAATCAAAATGCCTCATGTTCTGAACAAAGAACAAACAGAATCACTCAACCAGTACCTCTAAAAAGCCAAGAAAGCAAAACTAGTTGCGTTCATAATGACTGAGGACAGATGCTTCCAAATGAGTTAACCACAATGTTTTGCTTTCAACACATAGGTTACTGGCCATGGAGTTATAAAGATCACAACTGTACTGTTAAAACAATAACTAATTCAATTCTAACCATTTCCTAACAGTATTCTTGGGAATATATCAAAATAGGAAGATATGACAGTCCAGGTAGATATATTCAGGTAGAGTAAGCCATTTAGATAAATCACACAAGATGCATCATGGAAGTAATGAATCCTTCAAGAACAGATACTTGAAAGAATAAAGAAAATGACAAGTCCTAAACTACAGCAGCCTTATGTAGCAGCTGAAGCTAGTGTACTGTTCACAACAGTGAATCAAAAAGCCCAAAGTTCTGAAGAATCAAGAGCTTATAAAAAGATTGGAATAAAAGTCTCAGGCAGTTTGTCTGAATTTGCATAGTCTCAACCGCCTCCTAAAATCAACCATTTTAACCACAGAAATAAAATTACACCTTTTTAAAAAAAAATAATGGTTTGGAAAAAAAGAGAGACACATATTCAAAACCATCTGTACCATACTGCAATCATCATAAACACTAAAAATGGCTGAGAAAAACTACACAGTACATAGATTATACACCTCCTGAAAGATTAAATAAACGTCACTGCAAATAATTCTTGCCTGAAACACTTTTTCAGTAACAAAGTTTGGTCTGTGAAACTCCCTGAGAATAAACTCTAAAATACTTGGCTTTTCCTTCCCTACAATTTACCATCATCAAAAACCACTTCCACAATTAACTACATTTTCCAATAGCGTTGTTTCTTTCAGCTCCTTCCAGATGAGCGATTCCCAGTTCTGTGTATCATATCTACTACTGTATTTGACTATACAGCTATAGTCCTGTATTAGAATGTCAAAAGTGTCTTTACTGTAAATTGCAGTAAGAGCAAAAAGTCCAAACTACTGAAAAAAAAAAAAAACCATACATTTTTCACTGGGGTTTTTAACTCAATGGAACAGGGATATCATGCTTAAGAGCTCTTTCCCTAGTAACTACAGGCAGCCAAATACCAGTGCAATAAAAGTAATAAGAACCTAACAGAATTCGACATCTGTTTCCAGACTTCAAACGAGTTACAAAACTGTCTGAAGCGCAAGTTTCAAGCACTAGTTAAGATATGTAGATCGGACTTATTTTCAAACACTAAAAAGTTACCAGCTTTCATTAGCTTTTCCAGTTCCACTACCTGTCTTTCATTACTGACAAATTGAACAATTAAGTTGTGCACCACTACCAGCAACTACTGAGTGAAAAAAAACAGTCTTGAGACCTTATCAGACAGTAATATAGTTATTGTAAAAGAACCATATTCAAACACTACAAGAAAGAACAAAAGCATATGCATACAAACAGAAGAAAAGAAAAAAATTGCTGAGAAGCTAGCCAGAAATTTTCAAATAAGTTATACTGTCTTTTAATAGACAAAAGTTTTATGTTTAAGCAGACTGTAAAATTTGCGTACAGTAATATTTCTTCTTTAAACACAAGAAAATATTTCCGTTGCAAATATGTTATAAATGTCCTTAAATCTAAATTGTTTCTTTACACAAGAATGACTTAGAATCACCCAGACATATGTATGATGGGGATATAAATTAGTAAAAATTACTTAAATTATTATTCCATCATCTTAAAAGATGATTCTTCTAAGAATTATTATTTACCTTTAAAGCACAAAATATGCACGCATCTCCCTGACACACATGTCCAGTTAAACCTCTTAAACTTCGTCGAAATATGTCAAGTTGCCATAATACCTACAAAAACAAAGTTTCACAGAAAATAAGTAATGAGTTCTGAAGGTTCTACATTTAACACAGCAACATAGAGTAGATTTTCTTTTTTTTTTAATTTCACATAACATCTACAACTTGAGCACAAACATTGCTACAAGAATTATGGTCCTTTTCCATTAGTTTGATAACTTGTGGAAGTGGAATGTTCGCATTCGCCATCACCGCTCATAAAATTTAGATCTCTTTTTTAAAGTTTTTTGAAACAATGGAAAACAATGTACTTTGTGTGGAAAAAGAGCTGAAGTACTCTTAAGGAAGCAAGCAGCAAGCTAAACTGTGCACAAAGATTGCAATAGCCTTCTTACAGCTTTACATAAGAGGAAGACAGCTACGGGGCTCTTTCCCTCACCCTCCTTCCATGCCTTCTTTCAAATAAAATAAAATAATTTAAAAAAAAAAGAAATGAGATGGAAACACAGAAACTGAATTGCTACGTAAAATGCAAACACCATTTCAGGTTAAGTCTATACTACATTCTTATAGTCTTTTACTAAAATGATTGCTGAAATACATTTGTTTTTCCACAGATCAAAATAATCCTGGTGCTTAATCAGTAAGTTTCTAACTTATGTAAGTACTCTATGTAATGTCAGCTTAGCTACTCAGTATCTAATGTCCTAGGTACACAATCAGTGCAGTAGTTCAGAAAGTTGTCCATTTAAAAAAGAAATTTTAAAAAAACGAAACAAAAATGAGTTCTCAAGTGGCAAAGCAACACAACAGCTGCAAATCCAAAAAAAAAAAATTCCTATCTATAAATATAGAAGATAAAATTAATTAGGATCCATTTGCAAATTAATGTCCAAACCTCAGTTCTGAAGGTTGAACAGAGGTTAAAAGAAAAGAAAGGAACACATTCCTCCTTGTAAAAGGGTAGTCGCCAATCATCAGCCACCATTTGATAAACAGTGGTAGGCTGTGTAGCAGGATTGTCTGAAACTATAACTAAAAATGACTTAGGGTTTAATTTTAGGGTACCCTCAGGGAAATTAGCAAAACTGCAAGAGAATATAGGTCATGCTGTTCCTATTGAATGTAAAACAGCAAACTCATTCTACTAAATCTATTGTGCATTTTTATTTTAAAAATATTTTGATAGCACAGATATACACATCGCATAGATATCTCTCCTATATCTCCTATGTATATATCCTTACCATTTTTAAGACTTAGGTTTTTTTAGGAAGTCTACGCATCTATTAAGCTCTCTCAGTTTGGTAAACAATTCTGTACGATTTGAAAATGATCAGGTCCAAAATCTAAGCATTAAAAAATATATTGTTCTGCTCTTTATTTGCACAGCCTAGAAATTTGTTGTTATTGTTAATTTCCAGATTTAAAAAGACTATAGTATAAACTGCGCCTGGTATTCTGACTTGCAGACAATGTGGAAAGGCTAGCACTGTCCTAGTAGAATTAAGCAGATCCCCATATTCCCCGTCATAAGTAGGCTTTTAAAAGCTCAGTTTTTTTATCATGCTAATGTCACTGTACTATTAAACTATACATGAGAGATCTAAAGAGCCATTATTTTTTCCAATTACCGCTCATATAAAAACAGAACAGTGTGTAGGTAAACACATGCAAAAAGCTGGTTGTAATAAGCATGCATATAGACAGTAAAAAGAAATCTAAGTCATATTTCTTTGGTATGAAGTGTATCTTTCCTAAGATTAGAACAAAAGCTTTTGACTAAACATGCACCTTCTGATATGCCCCAGTACCACAGACTCATGTGCTAATTCTGAAAAAATAGTATTTTAATAAAAACAGTGTCCTATTCAATACAAGTAGTAGTACTGGTTGTCCCATATAAAAAGTGTTTTGTAAATTTTGCCAAGCAATAAAACTGTTATTTGACAGAAAACTTAAATTCAAGCGGCAAGTTTTAATGTTGTGTGTCATGCTTCCAAATACAAAAGGAAACATTTTCTGATATTCTTAATGCTTGCAAACAAAATAATATGCTGTCTCTTTTTTTTTGCAAAATTAAGTATTTAATACTCTCAATCAATTCCTAAAAATTAAATCCTAAATGATATTACTTCTACACAGTTGTCTTTTTTCTACAATTGTCACTTTTTTTTTTGTTTTAGGAAAGTCCGTTCTAAAAAGACCTGCTATTCTGTCTTACTTGGAATCATTAAGAAGTTTAACTGAGAACTGAATTTAAAACTGTTCAAAAAAGTGCTGTATTTTTCTGTAAAATACACGTACTGCAATACAAATAGTAAAAACAGCATTGCTAAGAGAACACTTTCCCTACTATGACCATCTAAGCTGCAACAAAACCAGAACTGTTTAATAACTCAAGTTTTTTCTTACCTGAACAGCACTATTAAGAAAGCAGCTGTTTTGTCCGGGTTCATTTAATAAGCCTTTTGTAGGGGCCAGGGACAATATACTTCCAGGTTGATAAACTTTTCCAAGGTTACCCCCAGGTTTTCTCAAGAATTTCACCCATGCCATTATTTTTTAGACTTTATAATTGCAATATTTACACTTAAATATTTAAGGATATGATGGGTGCAAGGCAAAGAAGATCCTAAGAGAATTGCTCAAAAGTGATGGCATTCCATTCAACTCTATTCAACAGGAACCACTCATGGCCGTTAAGTCCTTTTTTCATGAGCAGCTGTCAGGCATCTCTCAGGACCAGTCTCTCAGTTAAAATAGAGCTATACAAAGCTTTTAACTCTCAGACTTAAAAAAAAACAAAAATAAAAACTAAAAAGATGTCCACTTAAGGTTAAAGCATGTTAAAAGCTATTAGAATAAAAGTTCTTATTAAGCAAGTCACACAGTAACTGACTTCTCCTGCCAGGGGTATCAGTAAAGTATTACTATAAATCATTAGTTGTATTATATCTCAAGTTTATATATAGCACAAAAATGGAAAGTTCTTGACAGGCGTTATATTCCTATTCTCTCATTTCGTTCCATCTTCTTTTTACTTCTAGCTGTGACCCATAAAATATATTCCAGCTTAGAGGACTCCATGTTTATTTCATTCTGTTTCCAGTGAATCTGAAATAGGAAAAAAACAGAAGATATAAAAATAGAATTTTCTAAAAGGTTAAAGACCTAAATCAGAAAAGAGATCACAGCCAAAAAAACCTCCTCATCTAATGGCAGATACAATAACCAGGGAAGAGGAAGAAACAATTGCCACCTAAAAATTAGTTTTAAGGCAGAAAAATTAAATTATCTGTCATAATCAATTATCTTCTAACTTACACCTCTTAAGACCACAATAAAATTATTGTAAAGGTTCTGTAACAATATGCAACAGCTTATAAAAAGACCATATAACACAAGTTATTCTAACTTTCAATCCTGAAGTTTAATAAAAAGATTACTAAGAAATAAATATTTTTATTCAGCACTTGAAAGCCTGAGATGACTTTAGTTTAAATACCCCAGCAAGTCACGTGAACTGATATGTATTTCTATGCCTTAAGATTAATAAGATGTTACACATACTCAACCAGAACTCAGCTTTCAAAATTTTGTACTACCTAGCATACACTACATAAATACACCATTAACTTAATTGCATTCTTAAAGCATCCAGAAAAGCATAGCTAATAGCAGAGCAAGAACATTCTGGTAGTTGCCCCAGTAACTGATCGCAAGATTTTCAAATTCCAACAATAAGAGTTGTTTCTCTCATTGTTGAAGGTACATATTTACGGTTAAATGACTCATTATCCAGAACATCACCACAGACACAACTAAAGCCCATGATGCGTTCATCTCACAACAATGAATTATTCAATCAGTTTGGCATTACTACATCATCCACATCAACATTTGATGTAATGGCAGAACAGAATAAACTTAAATAAACCAAAGCGATTAAGGCTGCATATTTGGGGGGGAAAAAAAAAAAAAAAGGTGAAATTTGGGCCTCACATTACAACTAAGATATTCACCTTATATTTTAGAAGCATGTGAGATACTAAAACAGTACTGGCATACTTCAAAGCTTGCAGCTTTCTCACTGCAATTTTTCCACTTTTCAAGCTTTTCAAGATTGGTGACTGACACTAAAAAAACAAAACCAAAAAAAAACACCACAAAACATTTTGTAGTTGGAAAGCTGTATAAATTAAAGGTAACTTTCCCCAGCTCAGAACAACCAACAACATATTCACATCAAACAGTTCTACAGCTCAAATACCGTTCAGCTGGGATACCACAGAAACAAATCACACAACTTTCAAAAATATCTGCAGAAAGTCTTGCACCCCTAAAACCATTCCCCTTTATTTAAAAGGAATGCTGGTAATTGCATGCATTATCAAAAAAATCAATAACTGGAACCTAACCAAAAGTCCCTTTTGCCCCATGCATAAGCAGATGGTTTTTGTTTGTTTACTGCTGTTACTGTATCTCACCCATGAGTAATTTGATTTAATAATACTGGAAACAGTAAGTGTGATTTGTGACAGCACCGAGCAAGGAATCTGAAATCTAACTGGAAACTGACCTTGACAGAATATCATGTGGTAACTTTGTTTTCTTTATGTTCGCTTCAATAAACCCAAAAAGGGGGGGGGGGAAGAAAAATATGTAGCAAGTAACTGGAAATGCGTATCAGTTCAATACCTTATTAGAAGCTTAAATTATTTAAACATGGTATCAGCTTCAAAGTTGTTTGGTTTGGGTTTTTTCCACATAAAAGTTAAAGTGCTCCACAGCATAACAACTACTCTTCTACAAAGGACCCAACACTTAAGGAAACAGGCACAGAGGTGAAGGTGAAACAAAAATTAACACAGAGAAAGAGTAAAGATTCTCTGAAGTCAGTTATGCAGAAGTCATAACATGATCTGTGCAGAGCAATTAAAGGAAAGAAAATATTTTTAACAAGTGTTTTCATTAGACAGTTTCAGTACAGCACATAAATAGAAAATAATGAATCACTACAGCAAAGACAAATAAAGAGGAGCCAAGGAAAAAATCTAAGGTGTATAGCTATTTATTATCAGATACATATATATGCATACAGATATATATATTCAGGAAGCCAGTATCACACATTAAAAGCACTTAGTAATTTGAAGCATCATTTGGCCCAAAGTCTTTTACTACTACAAGGAACCATAATTTTTATTCCTGAAAATAACTTTATAACTATGATTTAAAAACCAAAACCCGGAAGAATCTTAAATTCAACTCTTTCAACCATCAAATATTTTCTACTGGTTTCTGATTTCCACATCCATACTGGCCTAAAACTTTTTTGTCACAAAGAGACCTTCTTGAGCGTGCATTTCCCTGGCAATACAGAATTCTTAATTCCACCTCATATAATTTCCCATATGGAGAATTATGTATGGTTTTCTCCACCCTCCTGCTACTGTCCCGGAAGACAAAACTGAAGTGAAAATGAATGATTTTTGGTAATCAGCCATATCAAACTCGGTACACCGAAGGGGAAAAACCAGGAAAGAGACTGAACGGGGTACAGTACAGACGGGCTGTGGTAGCCTTAAAGGCGCTAAGTGTATTTGCGCTCCAATGAATGCTTAAGATGTCCTTCACTGTGTTCCTACCTTTGAGTAGACAGAAGCAACAGGATCAATACAGTTCTAACCCAGAAACACCAGACTTGCTGTCGTGGTCTGCTGATGTAAAATAAATTCCCTACTGAATACACTACCCCCGTAATCTCCAAAACTGCTCATACAGTGGTACCCCACCCACAGTGGCAATTCAGCTAGCCTGTCCCCTGCGGTCTGCATTTCAATGGAAAGATCGCGCAGCATATAGCAGACAAAATAAGGGAAGGAAATAAAGGAAAAGTAAGATAGACAGCATGCCAATGATAAAATACAGAAGTTACTGCAAAAAGACAAGTTTCTGGTATCTAAATTTCATTTGAAAACAGCTCACAGATCTTCAGCTGTGATGCTGGAGTACAGTTGGTTATTAAAAGAAATCCAAGGACATGCAAGAATGGCAGGATTCATTTCCAGCCAAAAAAAAAAAAAAAAAAAAAAAAAAAAAAAAAAAAAAAAAAAAACATTGAATCCTTGCTTCATAAGCAAGTTATTTTCTCATCTGAAGAAAAGTGTAATGATAGACTCAAAGTCACATTAAATTTGGGAAACATTTGTGCTCTTTTTTTTCTTTAAACAGAAAAGGAAAATAGCTCCTAGAAACACATCTGTGAAACTGACCGCTAAGATCAACAGGCAAAAATTACAAAACATTCGGAAAAATTTTATCTGTAGTTCTCATTTTTATCCTTGGGACTTACTTACATTAAGTCACAAGGGTAGAAGAGATTCCATCACCTTTTTTGTCTCTTTCTTATCATACTTTCAAGCACAATTTCCCCATGTTTCTGAACAACAGATTTATGCACGGATATGGGGGAGAAGAATCTCTGAATTTACCTAGTCTGTGTTTTAACTGCTAAGAAAAATACATGCTGCTTTGGAAACTAGAGTTTTTCCAGAACAATTTACGACAAATTACATATAGAAAGTCATTTTGTCTTGCATTTCAGGGACACCCTGGAACAAACATCCCGTGCACTAAACATTTAGCTGTTGGGCTGGGTTTTAGAGAAGTAATATAATGGTTCTGGATCAGCTCTATGTTACTGTTACACTACATTAAGATGCTTGCTGTTCAATTTCACATGCAATATACAAACAATTTCAACTCTCACACCAGGTAAGCACGCACAACCAAATGGTAATAAATTACAGAATATATTCACTGCACAGTTTTCATATCTGGGCCAGACATTATTTTTCTAAAGAACTGTGATATTATATTCATATGGCCTCTTGTTAACTACCCACAACATAAGTATACTTTTTCCTGAAAATTTAGATACAACCCTAGAAAGATCAGAAGTGAGGACTTAAAAATTATACTGGAAACCTTAACAAATTACTCTTTTTATAAATGCATTATTTAAACTGCTTATGTCAAACTAAACATAACCCCCACAGCGATTCAAAGATGTGTCAAATATTTAAGAAAAAACACGACTGGTACATCAGAAAGTTATTCAATTTAAAAGATCTCTCTGTCCTCATACTTTTCAACTAGAACTTTGCACTAAATGAGCCTTCTAGTCCCTTTATCTACTATTCTTTCTCCCACAAAACAGTCACAGTCAACCCAAGGAACAGACAGTAGCTGTGAAAAAATACTATCTTGACACACAATTCTCTGGTCAACTTGACTAGTAAGTCCTAGCCTGGAGTAGGAAGTTGCACTACCCTTCCATTCCCCATTAATACCCTGTATCAAATACTATGGTGCGTAGCTTCTCGCTTACTAGTAAGAGGGGCACTGTAGACAAGTCTCCCAATGGTGCCATTAGCAATGGCATTAGCTTCTGTCATCCATGTGTCATCACAGGAGAGAAAGTTTATAGTACCATCTTGTTTTGAAATTTACATCGTTCAAATATCTCAAAGTTGGTTTTGTTTAAAAAAAAAAAAAAAAAAAAAAAGAAAGACAGAAAGAAAAAAAGTCAGGATCAACGAAAGCTATTGTGGAAGATGCTAGCAAGATGTATGCTCTTTAGCCACAGCAAATTTTTCTGGATTTGGATGGGCCCCCAAGAGTATTATTCCTCTGCTGACAAGCCTACCCTCGTTGTAGATTGTTCCCTAAACCAGAGAAGTGATGCTGCTGATTAACCTCGGTTCCTTCCACCTCCCATAAGGTTTGATTAAGCTTTTAGATGACTGGGACTCGGACCACTGACTCCTTTAACCTAAATTTGACACTTTATTGGACAGTAATTAGGAACTGAAGACTGTTCTTACAAATCTGTGGTGAGCCAGCGTTGCTAAGAGCACAGTAGCATGTATTAGCCACTGGGATTTACCAGTTCTTTCTAAGTTCTTGGCTTGACAAAGGTGTGGGTGACTGACAACAGTTTGTATGTCATTGAAACATACATAGGCTTCAACAGGTGCAATCTTTAAGCAAACCAGCTATTTCACATAGTGTTATTGACATGCTACCTAAGATTTTTAGGAGCTGAGAGTTAAAGAAATATTCTTGCCCTTCAGACCGATGGGATCAATTTTGGGTAACTGTTCTCAACCAGAGACACTAAACAAGGGCTATGAACTCTCAAACCAGTGTCTATTTACCACCCTAGGTTCTTCTACCTTACCTAATTTCAGTCACTCTTCTTCAGTCATCAATGATCCCATCAAGCACCTGGCTATCCTTAATTGTGCAGCCTCAAAGGACAAAATATATGCCTGTCACAAATTTCTGGCACTTGCCTTTATAGCTTCCAGGACAACAAATACAATAATTGGCAAAAACACATGTTATTACCTGTTCTGCTGGTATACCCTAGCACATAAGTAACTGCAGCTAGTGCAGTCTTTTCAATGGAAGAACTAAATTAGCTTAGAAATCAGTGCAGTTACTGTTTTACCAAAACACACCACTTTCTATAAGCACATTTGTGTTCAGGCACCTTTGATATCCGTTTAGACAAACAGTTGGTCCTGTGAATACTGGAACTATCAATCCCTGGCTCCTGATAGCTTTATGTCTCATGGCTGAGCTTTTCATACAGTTTTCTCCCTAGTTGGAGAATATGCCAACTCTGTTCCTTATATCTTCTTACAAGGTCTCTTTCTTCCAACCAGCTGCCTGTTTTCATGCACTTTGCAAGTACATAATCATCTTCAAGACTTCCATCCTTTCTGTCAAATTGGGTGGAAACCTGCCAATGGGTTCAAAAGTCGTTGACTGTGTGTGTCTCTGAAATTTGGCTAAAGAATCATTATTTACATCTTCTCAGCTTCATTTTTCAACTACTCTCAGTGTGTTGCATAAATGACTAATGGCAAACCCTTCTCATGCCCAATACTGTGATTACTTTTAAGCAAGACAGCTTTTTGCTTCTGCTGGCAGTTCACGCCTCTGTGCTGAGTCTGGCAACCAATCCATGGTCCGACAGCTCTAGTAAATCAATTTCTAACTTAGGAATTTAGATACAAGACAATAAAAATTGGAAGGAAGAGTGATTAAATGTATTGCAAAGGAATAAACTTATGATGGGAAACCACTGGAGTTTTCTGCAGTGAGTCAACATTATTAGGACCCTGGTTACTTTCTTCTCACTATAATGACATTCATGAAATATTCAACAACTTGCAACTGTGAGAATTTGAGTGTTTTCCACACCTCAAAAGCTTGTCATTTAAATTTGCCAAGTTTTGTCAACAGAGCTAAAATCTCATTTGTTCTGTGACAATACTGGAGATTGCCATCATTTGAAAACAAGTAAACACATCCCCAACATCACTGAAGTTGCTTTAAAAATGTAGAGAAAGACTGAAATTTGAAATTAATAAACTCTTACATCCATCCCAATGGGGCTTACTCAATTTTTTTGGTCACTGCGTAAATTGTGTCCCCTTCCACCTTTATCGTTCTGTTGAATTGTATATGTCAACAGATCTCAGTTGCTTTAAGATACACCTGATGCTCTTAGTAGTCACTAGTCTGTCTTTAAAAATGATACGACTCACTTCAAAAGCTGCCAAAGAAGTACGTTTATAACAATGCAGGTTCTCCCTATTTGAAACATCAGATAGAGGTAAAAAAACCACACTTCATTGATAGCATTCACTTGCAACATACGTAGCATGAAACATGAACACCACTATAAAAAGAAGACCAAAAAAAAAAAAAAAAAAACATCCCCACAGTGGGTTATCTGTGCATTCAGATCCTTACAATTACATTCCTGGGGCTCCCAGTCACTTCTGTGCAGATTTCAGGAGCTAAAAATATGACTTATGGGGGAAAAACTGAAATAATCAGTGGTTTTCAATAGGAAAAAAAGAAAACCAAAAAAAAAAAAAAAAAGACATTCCCAGCAGTGCGTATTCGCCTTGATTTTGCGGGCCATCTGCAAGTATGCCAGACAGTGGTATTAGTCCAACACATTCTTTCTGCCTTCAGTCACCAAATCAAGGAGTCCCCAAAAGAAAAAGGGGTGGTTGATAGTCATCACTTCTAGAAAAATCTTCAAACCAATCTCGTTTAAAATCTTCAGAAGATTTCAAACCCAGTCTTTTTCTATTTTAAAGATCTCTATTGTCTTTTCTCCTGCCCTTATGCATTTAGCTGTCCCTCGTATGCCAAACCACTGCTGAGGCACGTCATACTTTTCTGTATCCTTTCAAGATGGGGGAACCAGAAGCATAGATGCTATCCTAGAGGGCTTTTGTGTAAGTATACATTTTTTTCTTTAAGCGGTTCCAATAAAAACTTTCCTGTTTGCATCAAAAACAAAACAACAGGTTCATAGCTCAGCATCTCTGGGCTGTTACAACTAGGAACCAACTTTAGAAACAGCTGCAATGGGAACTCTGAGTAAA
Organism: Calidris pugnax; assembly: GCF_001431845.1. Lineage (NCBI taxonomy): Eukaryota > Metazoa > Chordata > Aves > Charadriiformes > Scolopacidae > Calidris > Calidris pugnax. The sequence continues at coordinate 14,877,824 of NW_015090920.1, forward strand.
GATCTTAAAGAACACAAATTCCGAACCCATGACTTGGGCCAGCATTTACAGTGAATCATCACACAGAAATTACAGAGATTTTTGTTTCTCCATCTTCCTACTTCTTTACAAAGCGCTTTGTTCAAAGATTACCATGCACTCTTTCCTGAGCCTCAAAAAGATAGAAGGTATCTTTGAATAATTCTCACACTTGCCTTTTTATTCTAGATTAACTGCCTGTTCAAACTGTAACCTTGCTTTTAAGTTTTCTGTGTAGATGTTTGATCATTAACAGAAGTGCAAAATACCAAGTTCTGCTCCTTCCCAAAAAGCTTTCTGATTCCTTAAGTCACCAATAAAAACTACATAACTGAGTTACAAGGAATAGTAATATGAACATCATCTTTAAGACCACCCATATTTTAAAGGCTTGACAAAAAAAGAATATTCTGAATCTTTACATTTCATATATTCCTTCACAAACAAATCTATACAAACCTATCTAAAAACATTTCACTCGGCCTGCACATCTAAAATTCTGATCCAGTCCGTCTCCCTGTTTCAGCCTCAACCCATCATCATTTAACCTGGCCCTGACAAACTCCAACTTGTTTCCACTTAAACCATGAGGGTGTTTTTGAAGAACTCTTTGAATGGGCTTCATTCCCATCATGGTGTCCTTCAAGTGACTAAACTGTTTTAAGAGGCATTAACCAAGGAAAAATTAGGAAGTGTTGCTATCAAGATGTGGGAAAGCAATGTAACTGAAACACGTGATAGTACCAATACCCTGATCCTGAAGTCCTACGGGTCTCATACCCAAACAATTCTGTCAGTAGTACATCAGGCACACTGTGTGACTGAAAAAGATTCTGCACTATCAAGCTTTGATATGAAAGTCAAGTGCATATTTTAGGTGTTTTTACTGTCAACATCCCACTGGATAATAACTTTTTATACCAGTAATTTGATATTTAAAAACACCAACCAGCAAATACATCTAACTTTGCAACAATTTGTTAAGGGAATAAAGGTTTATGTATCATCTGATGAAGCTAATTTATTTTCAGATTATAACATGAGCTCTCACTATTTTGATACCTAAAATCACCCTTTCGTTCTACAAGAACAGGACAGTTAACAATAAAGTCAGTCAAGGCAATTTCCATTGCCTTGAGGGGAAAGGGGATACTGCATCATGAACTGGGCATAATAGTATTCACATGATTAAGTTTTTACTCTTAAAATAATCCTAGTAGCTTTAAAGTTAAGCAAGGGGGATTTTTTTCACATGTGCAAAATAAAGCATTTAAGACGACATATGTAAAACTCACTTATTTTGGGAAGGGAAAAATACACGTCAGGAGAACAAGCTGTATTTCCTCTGAAAACCTGATTTAAAATATTTGCATGGAAAATCAAAGTAAGGGATAAATTTAAGCGCAGCCCAGACGCTAAGCAGACCATTTGCATACAGCTCCCTCCATGCCTGCGAAACGCCGGCTGTAGGAACACAGCAAACACCCCAGCCTCTGAACGCTGTAAACTGATTAAATTTCCAGCAGTCCTATAGTACCTGTACTGGCATTTCCTGTTCCACACAGTCTCCGAAAACACTCCAGAAAAACTGGCTGGTGGGCATGTGACTCCCGCGTTAAACATTAACTTCGCATTCGGGCTCCCTCCGACCCCACACACGGGCGCTCGCCCCGTCCCCGCACCAGCCCCGCGCCCCTTCCAGGGGCAGCCCGCTCCCTCCGCTTACACAACCGACGGGGACCGGCCCGGCGGCTCGCCCCGCCATCCGCTTCGGACCCCCACCCGCGCCACCTCCGGGAGGGATTTCACCCCCGCGCC
>NW_015090920.1:14880016-15041793 GCF_001431845.1 Calidris pugnax
GCTCCCCCCCCCCCCGCCCCGCCCTCTCCCGCCGGCAGCGCGCCTGCGCGGTGGGACGGCCGTGGTCGCCGCCAGTAGCCCGGATGTTCCCGAGCGTGCCCGGTGCCAGGAAGAGGGCGGGAGCACTGAAGGATTGGGGAGAAGCGATTGGTGGGGCTGGGCCAATCGCAGCGCCGCCTCCTCCCGCTCCGGCCGGAGAAAAACACAGTGGGTGGGCGCCGCGTGCAGTGAGGGTTGTGCGCGCGGGCGGCTGCCACCTCATCTCTCCAACGGTCGACGTGTGGGGTTTGGCGACCCTCAGGTGGCGGGGTGGGTGAGGCGAGGCGGGGGGTGCCCGCGGCCTGCCGGAGGCGGAGGGCTGGGGGAGCCGTGGCAAGGTAAGGGACTGCCACAAACTTCCCTTGTCTCCTCCCTCCCCGCTTTATTGCTGGTGGAGGGTGCGGTTGTCCCAAGTGTGAAAGCTGCTGCGTCTGAGGTAACTGGGGGCAAGCTCTCAGTGTCTGAGGTAACTGCGGGCAAGCTCTCAGTGTCATCTGGTCACAGCCCAGGAAGCCTCCGTTGGGGCTATTCCAAGCCACTGGGTTTTCGAGTTGATAACCCGTTAAGTGAACGAGGCAGCGGTTATTTTTCCAGGGTTTTTTTTTCCAGTGGTCACTTCAGAATATCTGTGTATGCACACTGGTTCCCCTAAGATGCCCGTGACCTGGCCCAGCCATGCGGGTGGCTGATGGAGCGAGGGCAGCTTTGAAGCCAAACCCTAAGCGAGTGTACCTACATCTGAAAGTTGTGTTGCATTTGAGTTCCATGTTTTCCAGAAGGATCCTGTATTATATAGCGCCTGCCCAAGGGTCATTGCCCCAAAGTCATGTTCCCTATGATTTTTATCTGGTCTATTATTTTGGGGAGGGAGGGGTGCTTCCTTTTGTTATTTGCAAAAGGAATCATATGTTGATGAATACTCATATTTCTGGTTGCTCAAGTACCTTCTGTATTTAACTATTATTATCATCTTCCTGGATAAACACGTAGATTTCATTAACACATTTCACTTCTAGATTAGTAGTGATATTTTACCACACCCAACGTCAGTCCTTAGTGTGTATGCTGCTGAATACAACTTTTTGTAGTGTTTCTTCCAGTTGCCTTTTTCAAGGTCTTTCAGGATTAGAAAAGTGCTTATGTGTATACAAGCACATTCACTTTTCCAATAGCATCTGCAATAGTAAATTATTTCCCTGTAAAGTTCCCTTCCCACATCTCCTTTAGGTCATACAGATTGCAGTGAAGTTCCTCTCCAGAACTCTGTGGAACACAAGGCACTACATAAAGTAGGTTTGCTGCAGGGCTTAAATACTGCACTTTGTTGTTCTTGTGTCCATTTTCATTAAAAAATCAATTTCAATACATTTTGATCAGGTATTTTTGGGTAGTATTTCTTCCATTATATTGATAGCGTACAAGAAGCCTATTGGCAAAGGCAATTTTATCAGTTTCGCTCTCCAACATTTTTTTATCAAGTAGCCAACTTTTTACTTCAAAAAAACCCAACAAGATTATTTGGGGATTTTTATTAAATTTTCCAGGCTTTTTTTGGAAAATGGCCACCCTTTTCAGTCATTTGGATAATCATCTTACATTCACAAATTGGAGTTACTTAATACAGGCCTTGTGTAAAGTGCTTGTTCTTGAGACTTTCAGATGCTATGGCCAGTAATTGACATGTATATACTTTTTAATTTTTTTAACAGATACCTTGTTTGTTTGCCTTTCTTTTCTGAAAAGTTTCCTAGATTTTGTGATTTTTTCAAAGGAATTCAATATTTGGTTCTCTCATTGTCCCAAGTCAGTATTTTAACATTACTATTAAAAATCCAGTTTCTGTTAGTGCCTCTTGTTATTGTATACTTATAACAAACATTCTGCTCATCGTTTTGGTTAGTATCAGTTTCGTCCTTGATCTTTGCATTACTTCTTTGCGAAGCCAGTCAAGCAAAGGCATCTGTGAATCCCAAAGTAGGATTATGACCTCATTCTGATTATGACCTCGTTTTGATATTTTTGCTTCTCCGTGAACTCTGCTTTCTTGTTTGCTTCTGCCCTTTCTTCAGCACAGATTTGTTTTTCACTGCTAATTTTTAGAAGTCCCTCAGGATTTATATCAGTTTCTTCTATTCCTTTTTTCTCAGAGTAAGTGTAGTCTGTGAGCTGTAATTATGGTATATTTTAAGATTTTGTACCAGTGAATCTTAATAGAGTCTTCCACAGTTCAGACAGAGAATGACACAGGTGTGGCACAGGAAGCCCTAAATGAGCTAAAAGAAGAATTTTAAAATTAGAATAAATGGTGCAAGTACAAAACAATGCTACAAGGGCAAATGATTTCCTGTTGCAGTTATTGTCAGTACAGGATATGTGCTATGCATGCTGCAGGGATGCAGAATAATGTTTACGTGGTTTTAGTACTGATGTTTATATAATTTGGTAGTATTAGTTACACAGATTGCTAAAGTGGAGAATTGACTGGAGAGTTGAAAAGATGTTAAATTTGGAGGAGAGGGATCCAGAATAAAGTAAAATAGGCTTTTACAGTTCTACTCAGTAATCCAACCATTCAGTTTGGCTCCAGGCTAACATGCTAGTATTAAGATTTTCAAAAGGAAGAAAGAACAATGAGGCAGACTGGTTGTTGGGGGTAGGGGACGGGGTGTGACACGAAACACTGCATTGGAAGAGAATGGAGGCGGACCATATCCAGATCCTTCAGCATAGCCAGGGGGTTGGGTTTTTGCACATGTACAATCCAGGTTAAAACACATTTATGGAAAGTTACCAAAAGACAAATCATAAAATAGTTAGGAGACATCAAAAGGTTTAGTAATTGCCTTAAATAATTTTTTCTCAAAGCTGCGGTCATCACACAATTTTCATTGATGAATGAGCTGCAAATCTATGTTTCACAGCTGCACCCAAAAGGGTTTATTTCTGTGTTAGAACTTTTCTGTTCCAGTGTCATTTATATTGTTGTTGCCACTGGCTGATCTGTAAATAAATTCTGACTGCTTCCTCTGAAGTAATTTGTTTGTATCGTGTTTTACATACAGTGTTTCTATGAACGTTTGCATACCTGTAGCTGTACTGGAACAACAGTTCTCTGTTTTCTTTCAAGTTTCTTAACACTTGGAACATGTTTACAGCAACCTTTTCGAACAGTTACTGTTCTCTTCATGTTCAAATTTTTCATGAAGAAATTACGTCTGCTTCAAATCTCAGATTGAAGGGGTAGAAAGCTAAATTTTGTGGCTTTTGAAAAGTTATTTTAGTAATGTTTTATTGAGTAGCAAATTGATTCCGTCACTGTTACTCATGTTCTTCTGCACTGATCTTTCTTCCTCCTTATATGCTGATATTTATGTGAAATCAACGTCATGTACTTGACAGGAACTGTTCACTTACTGAGGGACTTTGCAAAAAATAAGTTAGCAAATTCTGTGTAGGGTCTGAGGCAGAAAATTCCAGAAGCTAATGCAGAATTTAAGGTGTGGTTTATTAGTTAAATCTTTTTTTAAAATATTTTCATTGAATGTGATTCAGCACTAGACATTATACGGCTTGTTATAGTTCAGGCTGTTTTACTGGCCTATCATAAAGAATGTTATGGGATCAAGTACCATTTGTCATTGAGACACTTGTGGGACATTCCCATTATAATTGAAAAGTGTTTAATTCCAGTGTCTGGGAGCTGCCATTGTGTTTTTGTGAAGTAATTATTGAGCTCTTAAGAGGCTGTCTACTAAGAGGGTGTGCTACCCTGCTCAGAATAAAAAGAATGAAAAAAATAATTCTCATAGAAGAACCTGCAATTTGAAAGATATCAGGGAAATTTGGCTCCATTCTCCATAGACAGTAGCAGGACGAAGTTTGATTGAGTAAAATAAGGGTTACTTAAGATGTATTGCTAAACTGCTTAAGAACATGTGATTTTTCCATGTTCTCTAAGCCTTTGGGGTATTGTTAGATCATATCTTTAAACTTTTCTGCCCAGAGAGGAGAGAAAAAACTTTCAAATTCCAAGATTCTCTTATCGTTGTCTTCAGGAGCAGTTGTTTTTCACTGAGCACTTAGCTCAGTACTCTTCATACTGCAAGAGTTACTGATGATAAGGAAAACAGACTGGTAGGAAGGAAAGCCATAATGAAGTAAAAGAACCAGAGAAAAAGCAAATAGTATTTTTATTATTTGCAACATAAAATAATAATTGTATGCATTTTCTAGGGGGGCTGAAAGGAAGCCCTAACAATGTTTTAGTCAAAGTTCTCTAGGTTGTATGGTCAGCTGTATTATCACAAAAAGATCAAAAACAAGAGCAGAACAAATAAAAAAATCTCTTTAGCTTGTAGTAAGTTAAGTGAGCGTGCATTATTTCATGGGTAACTTTACCTACCTATATTCCAGTCTTCAAGTCTCCCCTAGCATGTGTACCTTTTCCTACAACCTTTCCTTTTTAACATACTCTAGCAAAGATTTCCTTGTGTAGCCTGTGGCAAGCAGTCACATGAAGCTTAGTCATCTGATTGCTCTCATTCCCACATCCTGTATAGAGTCTAAAATTTATACACACATCCATTTTCTCCTTCAAAATAGGCTAGTGGATCATTTCTTTAAAGACTCGTTCAGGCAGACGTGTTCAGTCAGCTAGTTTCCCACTCCTTTTTACATCCTATCTGGTGCACTATGTTTAAAAGGTATTTTCCTCTTCATAGCCTTTCTGGCTGTGCTTCTGCTTGTGGACAGGCTGCAGGTGTGCTCTATGCATACTGGGGCTATGAGAAAGGGCTAAGCAAGGGCAAAACAGAGAGAGTTGAGAATAGAATGAGGAGAAATACAATTTAGGAGGACGATATGGAATAGTGATGACAAAAGTAAAGGCGAAAAATAAGAATGCAGTAATGAAACAAGGGTTTGTATCAGCAGTAAGAAGAGGAGAAGGAAGGATAAAGAAATTGAGGACATAGGAAGGTATGAATGAAAGAAAAAGAAAAATTGTTCCTGTCTGAAAAAGCATCTGAAAAAACTCTAAGTTAAGCTTCAGAAGCAGTGAAAGTGTTAAGAAGTGTTGCTTTATTTTAGTTAGGTTTAAAAAAAGGTAAAACAGAACACAGGAGACCACAGAAGAGTTTAAATAAAAGGGCAGTACAGACTTACAGGGAGCACCCTGCTGCATGCTGTCTCCTGGGCTGAGATTCTAACTTCCTATCATTTCTGTTCAAGTTTCTTCGCCTTCCTCCTCCTCTCAGTTAGCTGTAGACACACTTTCCTAGAGCATAACCACGATATTTAAAGTTTTCTTCCTTTAGGTGCAGGAATAAACACAGTATATTTTGCTCTTACTTATTCGGTCTACATTACCCTGACTGTACATTTTTTTCCCAGTAGTTTTTCAAGTGCTAAAAAATGTTCAGTGGGGTAGCAAAGGGAATTTCACTGAAGTAATCTAGAATTTCACCCTGAGATAAAGAATCATTGGTTTTCATTCTTTCCAGACTTTTTGATGATAATGGGCCCAGGACAAGATCTGTGTGTGCATGATTGTGTTCATTCTTTAGGAACGAGGGAAAGGGTGGGGGTTGCGTAAATCTTGCAAATGACTACTTTTCCTCTCGGATAATCCAGTTTCCAGTCCAATAATACACTTCTGTGGAAAAACAATGTGACTGAAATCCTCTCCTATTTTAGGCTGTTCTGTTTTTAAGGTTAGTTCCTGGAACAGTAGAAGTATGAGAAAGTTCTATGCATGCTGTAGATATCAGTCACTTTTTTGAAACTGTCTTCATCTGGGTGCTCTTGAAAACATACTTTTAATGATGACCTTTGTGTTGCATCAGTGTTTCACAATCCTTTCAAATTTGCAGGTCTGGTTTATTGCTTTCTCTTAGGATATAAGCCAATAAGAATGGATGTCTGCAGCAGAAAAAGAATGAGAGAGAGGTTCCCTTAGAAAGCTCATTCTTTGGATTCACATAGCCAATTTCTGTGGCTAAATGGGGCTTTTTGGGTGAAACCCAACAGGAAGTAAAACTAGGATAAAAGAGTAGTATTCAATGAATATAAAATCAAGAGTACTACCATGGTTAACAATGCATAGTATATATTCTCTATCATTAAAAGCTGAAAATACATTAAACACCTCAGATAATAGAATGCAAAAGTCTTAGCAAGTATTTAAAAAACTGATTTTGCTCTGTATGAGAAACTGAGCTTCATTCGGTTTAAAACATAAGAGTTGAGTCAACACTTCAGTCTATACTGATGTAAAATTTAACAGGATTGTGTTATAAACTAGGTTGATTTAAAACAAAAGGCATATTGGCTTTTTGTAGAAGACGAGCACTTTTCATTTTCTCCTCATACAAATTAAAAACAAAAAAAAAAAATTCTAGAGCAGAAAAAAAAAATAAAGGCATGGAAGTAAATAGACTGAAACATCTTTTTTTTTTCCATAGACAGACCATGCCAGACTTGCCTGCTTTCTTTCTGTGCTACAGTAACTGCTTTTCTAGACAAATGAAACCATTAAACTGAAGAAGAGGGGAATTAGATTAATTGTCAGACAGGTAAAGAAATACCTCAGAGGGAAAGGCGGCAATATGTTATGCTGAATGGCAGAGGGAAGGTGTTAGAGCTCTGTCCAAAAATTTATATTGAAACTGGTATTGTTTAACATTTTCATTAGCAATCTTGGCACAAAAACAGGCACTTGCTAATTAAATTTGTTGACATCACAAAGTTGGGAAACAGTCTCTGTAGGGTGGTGTTGTACCGGAATAATTGGATGACCTCGTGTAGAGAAATAAAATGGGATAAAATCAAATAATATAAAGTACAAGGTCATGTGCTTCGGGTCATGAGCTCTCTGATACAAGCTCAGAGCTTGTTGGATGGAAGAGCACAGAATTTGGAAGAACTGGATGTATAAGCCAGAGAAAGGGTGGTTGTGAGCCACTGATTTGACGTTACTGTGGAAAATGTAAATTCAGTCCTAAATAAATTCAGCCCTATATTTCTTGTACAGATAAGGAAGTAGTAATGCCATGTGTGATACGCACGGCTTATGAAACTTTATCTCTGAGAATAGATCTTGAAATCCACATGCAAGAAATTGGACTTAGAAGATTTGTAAAAAAAAAATAAATAAATTTAAAACACCCCTAAAAGAGAGGAGTAGACAATAGACTGAAAGAACTTGGATTGTTTGGTTTAGACAAGTGAAGCATAAAAGACCATACAGTCTTTGAATATACAAGTTGAAGCAAATGTAACAGGAGAAGAAGCTTCTTTTAATAAAAATACCCAAATAAACAGAAAACAAAAAACTTTTGTTAAGAAATTACTCTAGGCTGGTTATGAATAAATTTATATTGGAAGTTAAAGGAAGTCTTTTAACTATTTAAGACTCTAAACATTGCTAAGAGAAAAAGTGATTGTTGTATGATACAGTGACATATAATATGCAAGGGACACATTGAAGAATGAAACTTGGTTTGTCCTGTGTTTCATTAGGCTGTAGTTAGAGCACACTCAGGTCTGAACTGTCTCTCATATACTAGGTCAAAGCAACCGTAGGTTATACTGGACTGATACAGAGAATTGCTAAGTTTCTCCACTGTGCTGCAAGTGACAGATATGAGCGCTGTGCCAAAGAGTGTGCTGTAAAGGGTTTCTCTTGCTTCTTAGCAGAGAAAGACGGCAGGATTGGGGAAGAAGCCTCCTGTCTTCATCTCGTGGAACTGTGGAGTTGCAGGTCTGCTTTACCACTTCCTATTGATGCTTCTGATTTCCACATTTTCTGTTCTTTGTGCCTATTTTATGAGCCGTATCTGAATGAATGATAAAGTAGCGTCATTAAATATATGGAAACTTTTTTTGTTTTATTTTGAAATGTGTGTAGTATCTTTCTTTTCAGCAATGATACATTAATGAAGTGTATTTGTATCACTGCAAACCCTGGTAGAAAAAAAACACATTCCTTTTTAGTTCAGTAATGCTTGCTCTTCTCCTTCCTATTTGAACAGCATGTTCTTACTTTTTTCCTTGCCAGCAAATAGTCGAAATGCTCTCATTAAGAACTTTAAGAACTTGAGGAATGACATATTGCTAGAATTCAGCTGCCAGAATTAAGCCTTACTTGGCCTCCTGACGTACAGTAAGCCAGCCTAGGAAGAGCCTGTCATGCCTCAAATGTTTGTTTATAATCATTTGTAGTTATCTTGCATAGTCATCTTTCAGCAATCTTGTGTGTAATGACTACAGTAACTACTGTTTAAAGTTAATATTTTGCCTAGCTTGAGTAACTTGGCTCTGCAGAGCAACTTTACAAAGGGAAGAGGAGCGATACTCTGTATGCTGCTGCGTGGCTGCTAGACTTCCCACCATAGGGATTTTTAGCCTGCTGCTCTATATGCCACCCAAGATTTCCTCATTCCTTACATTGGCCTTTTAAATCCTCCTTCATTCTTTTCCCTCTCCTAGATCGGAGGAACTGGATGTATTTTCTTGTAGAAGGGTCCTGTGGTGTTATGAGAAGATTTGAAGCTTTATCTTTTGGGGTTTTTTTTGGAAGATGACTGTCCAGATATCCTTCAGAACTCCAGAGAAATCCAGTTCTAAGTTATACCTTCCACACAAAGCAACCTGAGGGCATTCCTGCGTTAATGAGTACTGCCAGCTCTGAACTGGCAAAGTGCAGGCTGTTCTTTGTACAAACTCCATCAAATATTTTAATCTCCATTTGCTTTTGAAAGAATAGTTGGCTCAAAATATTCAGGCTTATTTTTACTCTTCCAGTGAATTATAAATTCTCTGTCTCTTGCAAGTGTTATTTAGCTTTGTCTCACAAAAGTAACTTACTGTGAAGTAGGAAAGCATTGCAAATAGCGGGGTAGGTGTTTTGGATGAATAGTTTGTTCCCAAGAAATGCGGTTTCCACCTGAAAACAAAATATTTGTGAATTCATCTTGAACTTAGTTCATACTTTTGGCCAAAAATAACTGTAAGAAAGAAGTTATTTGGACTTTTTAAAAAGTAAAGTTACATCTTTCTGTTTAAAAACATCAAATAGTAATTTGTTGATACTTTTATCAGTTAAAATATGCTCACTGTGGAATGAAATGTGTTATTTCAAGTAAAATGAAAGTAGAATGGTGTTCCACTAGTAATGATTCTTGTATTAATTATGCGCCATAACCTGGCATATTATGTATGTACTCATGTAAACCTATTTTTTACTTTCTTTATTTATACCATGCAGTTTCTTGTTTTAAATGAAAAAAACAAACTCTAAAAAAGCACTTATACAGCCTGCGTTAATATTTCTATTTTATTAATGGGAAAACTGAGGAACAAATTTTCTGTGTTGTGTCCAAAACCAGTCTGTGATGGACTCGGGTACAAAGCTTGGATTTTTCAGGCTTTTTGCCCCCAGGACTCTTCTTCTGTTCTAATCTGTGCAGTGAAACTTTCTCTTTTATCCATTTTCCTTAAACTTTGTATAACAATCATAACTTACTGCAAAATTCCTTTGATATACTGTGAGCTGATGCATACTTAGCATGTGGAACATGGTGAGTGTGGACATGGGAGGGTGAGGTCTTGATCCATAGGATCAGGAGTCTTTCCAAAGGTGTAGCTGAGGTCAGTCTTTTGTGTTCCCTGCGGCGCCCGTACTCTGTGTGGGAGGTTTTACGTTAACCCTGGCGCTCTCTGATTCTGACATATTTTAAATATTCTCATTCACATCTGGAAATTGGTTTTCCTCAAGCTGCTCCCATAATGGGTATTTTGATGTAAATTAATAAATATCTGTACTAACGACACCTGCTAGAATTGTTGTGGTACTTTAACATGCGATTTTTGGAAGACAGACAGAAAGTATTTCACAGGACTACTAGATCCTTCTTTTACCCATCTTTAATGGTGCCCAGTCAAAGCTATTTATAAAAAGAAATCAGCTAAGTATGGGGTATTCTTTCTCACACAACTTTCTGTTTTCCAGTGACAAGCCCCAGATTCAAATCACTAGTAGTCATTATCCATAATAAGCATAGTTACCACTATGAATTTATTTAATCCTGTTTTGAAGCTATGAATAGCTTTTGACCCACAACATCCTATAGCACCAGGTTCCACAACTAGGCATTTCTTGGAAAGGTATTTATTCTGTTAATTTTAAAGTTGGTTCCTTATCATTTAATTAAGAATCAGTTTGTTCCTGTGTTATTGTTCCCTCCTCATCTTCTCCATACTATTCATGGAGAGCTCTGTCATAACTTCCTTTATTTGTATTTAGATAGTTTAATTACCTTTTCCTTGCATAGAAGTTTTATTGGACTTTTTGTTTTCTGGGTCTTCTCTGTCCTACTCTTAAGCCATGCTAACTTTTTTGGAGAGAAGGGTTAGAGCTTTGTAATGGTTTTAACTTACTCTGCAGGCTGTTTAAAGTAATATATTATTTCCTTGAAAAGATTTTACCCTTTCAGTTGCTTCTTAATTTCCTTTTAATAGGAGTATTTTATATGCAATTTTCTTAAACTATATCAGTATGCTGACTGCATTTTATAACTATTTTTATCATATATATTCTTACACTCAATTACATAACAGCTCTGTGGCAAACATATTATTTAAAATTGAGTACTTTATTTGTTTCTGAACAGTATGTAGCCTCTGGGAATAATGAAGGACCCAGCCCTACATGACTTTTCAGCACTATGGGGATCTTCTGGTATTTCTGTGTAGACTGCTAATAATTTATGGACCCCACATTGAGAAATTCTAATCTAACGTATATAGGATTTTATGCTCCACAGTCTTACTGTATTTCAAGAAGTATATTTTATCCTGTTTTCTCAGGCATAACCGAGAATATTTTGTCCTTGTTAGTAAGGCTATCTAAGAACTGAAGCAGAATGCAGGTTATTCATGGCTGTTCTGGAAATAACTTTTGAAAGATCTTGGTAGATATGTGCTAATTTGTTTTTTCCTACAGTTCCATGCAGTTTTCCGGAGTATTTCTGAGGCATTATTAGGGCTGTTTGCACTTCATATGTACAATGCAAAACAAACTAAATACGTAGTTAGGCTCAGCTCTATAATCTAAAACACCTATTCTGGTGCTGAATGCATAGTAGCTTTGATAGTAGCATAAATTTCAATTACAAATGCACATAAATGCCATGAATGGTGAAATTCTATCTGCAGAGAGGTCAGTGCCAAAACCCTTGTTTGATTTCACTGGGATCAGAATTCTCTCTCCAGTAGGATTTTCCTCCTCCTGATTGAGACAGTATGTATTTAATTAAAACACAGAAGTACTTTGAGACAATAGGATAATAATATTATTTCCACAATTGTCAATTGTATGGATTATGCAGGAGGGAAAGCAGCCAAGACATCTTGACTTATTCAAGACATCTAAGAAGGGAGTGAACAGTTAAAAATATACATCCAAAGAACAAGACTAGGTATAAATAAAATGTTTCTGGACAGTAATAAAGAAACAATGTGAATTGTTCATTTCCTGGTACTGATACCTAATCTGCATTGCACAACAACCACAAAACTAATCAGCTGCAGTTTCTTTGTTGAAACTGGGAAAGAGACCATATAGGTTTTTTATTACCCCATTCATACCTTATACCAGACATAAGCAAATAGTATGTAATCAGAAATCAACTTCAGAGAGACTGTGGCCTGCTGGATTCGAAAACAAATTTCAAATCATCCACTGTATGTAGTACTTCTGAAATTATTTCAGTGCTGCCAGTGAAGGACTTAAATATTAGGGTAATTTGGCCTATTAGCTTAGTTAAGTAAAGTGAAATATGAATATATAGTTTTTATGAGTCTGACCAAAGTATATGAAATAGAAATGTCCTAATAAGTGACACCAATAACCATAGTTTCAGGCCATAGCTGTATAAGGTTAAAATATGAACTTCTGATGACTATTATTGCTGATAGCGATTTATCCTCAACAGTGCAGACAGTAGAGGCCATGAACCCCCTGGCTTTTCATGTCAAAAGACCTTTAAGGTGTGTGTGTCTTAGGAAAAAACCCTTGTATTCATGGAGCTACTCAGAAGTGTACACCTCTCATTTCTTTTTTACATACTGTAATCACAGAGTATTTTGTGTAGATTGCAAAATAGCAGATCTATTTTCTCAATTCACCACATTTTAGTGAAGATATTTAAATTAATTTTTAAATTCCTTTCTATTACTGCAATGGGTACCTTAATATAAATAAAAATGAGGCCAAAAACCTTCAAGAATAAAGACTTCTAGACATTTTAAACTATATTTTTACTTCTACCACATTTCTGCCTTTTTATCATACTCTTCAGTCCCGTTCTCTTTTGGAAGCAAATGTGAGCAGTGTCTTGTGATAAAGTATAAGTGATGTTAAAGGACATTATCTGAAATATTTATATACCTGTGATAGTTTATGTTTGTGTAAAGCTGTTGCTCCTGTATTTTTCCATTTAATCTATCCTTTCAACTATATTCCTTAAAGAGAGCTTTTAGAAACACCGCTGAAAAAATTAAAAATATGTATTTGTTGGTCTTTGCAGACCTATAATTAAAGAGACCTGTATTCTCTCACTTCGGAGCCATCTCTTTGACTACAAAAAATAATGTGAATCTTGACCTCTGAAGTTCTTTATCATTAGTTACTCAAAAAGAGTCTTTTCTCTAGTTATAGGACATATTTCAAGTACCATGTAAGTGTCTCACAAAATCAATGCAGGTGCTAAAACCCATTGAAGTTAACAGAATATCTGAATTCCTAATCTTAACAAGAGATCTTACTTTGTGGCAAGGAATTGGGTTTTGGCAGAGAGATCTGTTTATTGCAGTGAGACTTACACAATGAGGCTACATCTAGGCTGATGAAGCCAGGGAACATTCCTGGACACTGGCAGTTGCTCCTCTGTGCTGTTGAATACTTAACACATTGCGCAGTCCTAGCTTCTGCCAATTAACGCTCTCCCAAACAGTTTCCAAGCATGGTTCAAGAGTTTAGCGTGGTCAAGGGCCTGTTCCCAACGTGCAATTTGGCAAAAGCCACCCGGTGTGGGAAAAATAAATAGCTGCAGACTCTTCTCTGACAGCTCGCCTTGGTTTTAAAAAGAGTCATCTGGGCACATCTGATTTACTAGTATATATGTAGCTCTATAGTAGCAGAGCTAGGAAAGTAGGAGGCACAGAGTTCTTACTCTTCTGCTGCAGTTGATAACTGTAGCTGAGTGTTGAATTAAAACTAGAGTCACTAGTTTTGCTGTGACACAGCTCATTTCAGAAGTCTCAGACAAAATTTGAGGACTTAAGGAGTGTCAGGAATTTCCAGCCACATCTAATGCTATTATTTGGACCATCAACTGAACACATGCATAGCAGGCTCAGTACTTCTCTAGCATCTTAAGCCTCCTGAGCCCATTCTGCACCAGTAGATCCATAGATACATAGGAAACTAAAGTTACCATTATGTGTGTTCTGCAAGAAGTAAGGTGGCATGCTCTGCACGTATAGGTTGTTTATACAGTGTATACAATAAAAATGATGTATCTTCACAGTTCTCACTGTGTATATGCTGTGTACCAATTTTCTTGTATTTCTGTTCAAATAGGCTTAGTAATGCTAATGCTGGTTGTTAAAAAAGGAATTCCTCCAGAACTTATTTGCATTGCTCCTCATTATAGTTTTTTTTTCTGAAGCCTTTGCATTTTTAGACTTGAATAATTCATGTTTTTGGCATTGTCCATATAATTCTTGTACAATGTGCACGTTAAGGTCCCCAAACTAACCCCTTGCTAGGGAAGTGTCCTCAGTCTATGAGGCTGATTATTTTTTTTTTTCATAAATTTGTTCAGGCCCTGTACATTTGTTTATGCAGTTTGTGTGACAAAGTAAATTAAATAAAATAGATGTCAGAATTTCCTTTGCCAACTACCTGCCTTGAAACCAGATTTGAAACATGTAAATCATTCTTATGGACACAGATTTCAGTCACAAAAATATAGGCCAAACTTTTTGTCAGTCTTTCCACTTTAAATCTCATTCTATCATTCTTTTCTTCAGATGTTGAGATTCTTTCTGAAATGCTCGTATTTGTACCTTAGCACCACCAAAACCATTAATTAGGAAAATATCTGGAAAAACATTATTTATTTGCTTACCGTCATCATCTTCTGTGGGTTTCATTTTGAGATAAAATTTAATTAACATGTTATCATACAGCTTGAAAAATTTTATGGATACTCTGATTTAGAGAAAAAAAATAGTATCTGAGATACCCTGAAACCTATTGGATATTGCAGGCATGCTTTGAGACTGTAATGCCCTGGAGAAGCATTCAGGATATATGAGAGTGGCCTATTGGTTGAAACTAGGTTTCCTGTTTCAAAACACATACAAACTAAGTTGTATATTAGAATATCCAACCTGCAGATGTTGGGTACTTCTCAAACATGACAGCATATAGAAACAAGGAATTATTAAACAGATGCTTGCCTCTTACTAGAATGTAGTTGTAGCCTGAAGAAAAGACACTGAAAAGCAGCACCCTTTTACTGATTTTTTGCCTGCCCCCTATATAGTTAATAAGAGTCTGATACTTGTATTTCTAAAGTGTAGGAACTTGTCAGCGTATCAACAGCAAGAAAACTCGCATGCTTTTAAGTCCCAGTATATACTATGGCTGTAGGGGAAAAGGTCTATGAAATTTCTTTCTAGTAACAAAAGCATTCTGGTAAGCATGTGGTTACATAGCTCAGTGATACTAATTTGGTGTGTTTGACAGCCAGTCATCGATGAGTTTTTTAGTTGTGATTAACAAAAACATTCTAGACTTAGCCAGGAAATGCCTCTGTACTTTTTCATACCACCATGTAATCTTTGTCATTGCCAAGTTTACTGTATTTTCTGTAAACAGATCCAGGTGACATGGATATTGATGTCCATAATTAAAGCTGAGTAAGAATCAGAAAGAAGGAAATGGCCTAAACTTGCTGTCACTGAAGTATTGACAAGATGCTTAACTTTGGTAGAGGTTGGAGAAAAAGGTTGATTTGTCAGAGCTTGTCTTGAGCAGCCAGTTCTCGGAGTGCACTGTTGCGGTATTGCTCAGTTGTTTTGCTGTAATCAGTATACCTATTAAATCAGACCCTTTAATAGTCTGTCACTTTTTTTCTTAATACACTTGTTCTTAAATGACAAGCAAAGATTTGAGAAGGTAAAAGAAGAACATGTAAACACAAATAGAAAATGTCTCAATTACATTTGCCAAATTACTTTATTTATGTCTGCAGATGAAACTAGGTGCCAGAAAAGAGACACTGCATCAGACATTAACACTTATACTCCAGCTGCCAAGGAAAAATTTTGTCAGTAGCCTTTAGTAATATTTGGACCAAAAATACATGGATGTGCAGCTTTGCATTTTGTATGATGTAGAGTGCAGCTTCTCTCACAGATCCTCTGTTTCTGGAACAGTATTGGAATCCGAAGGTTGAATGAACACTACAGGAATATTCTCGGATGTCCATCCTTTAGGAGTCCTGTTGAAGGATCTTCTGGTAGCAAGAGGGTTTGCAAGGATCATGAATCTGGGATCGTTTAGCATCAGTAGATTAAAATCTGGTACCTTGAATTTAACCAGCTTTGACGCTCTCTCAAAACCACCAAAGGGAGTGGCAACTCTGTAGATATTGGAGAAATAAAAGTAAAATGTGATTTAAAAAAACCTGTTTTCTTTTCCTCCCAGGAGCTGAAAACAGCAGACGCTATGTTAATAATATAGATTTGTACAATTTCTTATTTACATTTTCAAGCTTTTGGGAAAAGTGTTCTCATTGTTTTTCTGGCAAATTCTTGTTAAGATCCAATTTCTTTTCCCTTAGATAAAACCTTCAGACTTCTTCAAAATTCAACTAAATGGAAAAGCTGAGGGAAAAAGATGTCGCAAGGAAACCTTGTCATTGGTGAGTCACAGTTACTAAACTTATTTTGTTGGTGATAAGTTGATAGGCCTGAAAACATAGTTCAACACATTCTCTATAGCAGGTAATTAGTTTAGGAAGTTCTCACCCCATTTTCTCCTATCCCCAGTTGTTCCTCCCACTACACTATATTTCAGCACCATATTGTTGTACCAGTTAGAATGTATGTGGGTTGTGCTATAAACTTGGGTCACTTAAGTGATCTGGGTTAAACAAAGACCTTTCAAAACAAAGGAGCATTTTAAAAGCCAAATTATTTCAGCAATCTAGTTTATTTCATCACGCTCAAATAATTGTAGCAATACAAATGAGGAGGCAGTAAAGCCTAATAAGAAGCAGAAAGAACAGCCAAAGACAACAGGCTCTGGAAAGAAGGGGAATGGGTGAGGGCACCAGCTTTGTTTCTGAAGAAAATGTTTATGTAACTAAACCTTGAAACACTGGCTAAAATTGACCCCTAGTCTTCAGCCAGTATTTTTCATGTTATTTAAATGTAAGTGTTCCCTCAGGCAATAAGCCCAAGAAACTAAAAGATATGAAAAACCGAGCAGGAACTGTTACATACATTTGCAAATGTTACAAAACAACAGTATTTCTAAATACCTCCCATGATTCTTCTATATTTGCAGATTTCTAGGCTGAAAAAAAACCACCCTGAGTTTTTGTGTCACTTTTTCCAGACTCCTTTGTATAAGCAAACGTGACCAAAGAGTCTATTATATGTGCTCTGCATTTTGATCAGTTGCATAACTAAGGTGGAATATATTCTGGCCAGTGTAAGAGTGTCAGATTTTTAAGCTATACATGAGCACGTGATTTCTGCAAAGCTAGATATATACTGGCATGTGGAAATTAATTATTATTGCAATGGCATTTCACCAGACTTGGTAGGTTTTGTATGTTTGTTACAAAACAACAGAACTGGAGGTATGTATTTACTGTGGCTCTAGGTACTATAGCAGAAGCCCAGAGAAATTAATACCAACAGAAATGAAAAGAGATGATTTGAAGGTCTGACTAGATTTTTCAGCTAGATAACTATAGATGAAACAAAACCTAGGGAGAATCAAGTACTCAAAAAAAAAAAAAAAAAATAAACAGATTTTTAAGCTATACATGAGCACGTGATTTCTGCAAAGCTAGATATATACTGGCATGTGGAAATTAATTATTATTGCAATGGCATTTCACCAGACTTGGTAGGTTTTGTATGTTTGTTACAAAACAACAGAACTGGAGGTATGTATTTACTGTGGCTCTAGGTACTATAGCAGAAGCCCAGAGAAATTAATACCAACAGAAATGAAAAGAGATGATTTGAAGGTCTGACTAGATTTTTCAGCTAGATAACTATAGATGAAACAAAACCTAGGGAGAATCAAGTACTAAAAAAAAAAAAAAAAAGATTAATTCAGACAAATGAATCCATGACCTAAAAGAAATGGTACTGCTGTGTCATTACACAGAGAATTCACTGAATTTCAGTATAAGCAGCATTTGTTGAAGGAGATGGTATTAACACCAAAGGGTCAGTAAGATACAAAAAATCATGAAAGTTCTGGCCATGCACACTTACTGAGAGAAGAACACTGCTTTGGATTAAGCTCTAAAACTGTTTCTCAGGTGAAAATAAACAAGATTTTGGAGCAGCCAATCCAGGCATTAAATTCTCTTGAGGTCAAAGGAAATTCTTTATGCAAAGTGCCTGTGGTATCTAGCTTTTCTTGTGAAACTGTCTTCTAGGTCACAATGTCAATTTGGATACCGTATGATACTGATTAAAAATAATTGCTTGGTAATTGGCACAGAGTGAATGTAGTGATCTAGATCTTACAGGATAATAAAGATTGTTTTAATTGCTGCTCTAATTAAGATACACATTCCCACATTGTTGTAATATTTAATTCTCATCAATATGTAAATTAAGGGGATAATCAATATGAATAGAACAATAATAGCTATATAGAATGCAAAACAATTCTATAGTGTAAAACTTCCTCTTTGTAGTATTTTTGGGTTTTAAATACATCATGTTTCTGTAGGTAACAGAAGGGCATTTTATGGAAATTCAAATATCTTTTGTGGGAAAAAAAACCCCACCTTGTAGTTCCTATACAAAGTCTGGCCTCTGAGAACTAAGCATTCCTGCATGCTAGGCAGAAGCGCATGATGATCAACATAAAAGAGAGTACAGTGACTGGGTAATAGGTGTTAATTTTCCTTTACAGCACCAGTATATTTTTGTGACCAGTAACTTGTCTGACAACGTGGTGGTGTAATGACCTGTGTTGGTGTGCACATCAACTGTACCACTTGAGCTCTGATTCATTGTACAGAAGCCTAAAACTCGTGTAAAAAATTCCAGTAGTCATTGCTCATAATAAGGGTGGAAATGCTGATTCAGAGCCATAGGAAGTGGCTCCAGGAAGTGTAGGAGATTGTTTAATGTTCACTTTGCATATTCCTAAAAAGTAGGTGCATGCTTTAACAATAGCAGTCACAACCATGTTTATTTTTAGTTGTTTTAGCAGGGCTGTTGGGGTTTTTTTGCCTGCAGTCTTTCTTATTGAACATTATATTGTCTCAACATAGGAGACTACTTGTAGTTGATTATTTGGGAAAGTCTGAATAAATGTTTTAACTGTATTGGATTAGCACCTTCAATTACATAAGTACAAGAAAAGTGAGTTTCGCATTTTAAAATGGTACTGTCATTCTTAGAACACTCTGCTTCTTGTTAATTCTGTGCAAAAAGGAGACATAGGAGCAAAGAACCTGACAAATGCTCAGATCTTCAAGATCTGAACTAGAACTAAAGCCAATTTCACGGAGGTATTCAGGTGCTAAGGAACTGGTTGAACACTCAGCTTTCACTAATCTCACATCACTTCAAGTTAGTACCGAAAATTCCTTTGAGGCTCTGGATCTCAGCATTTTTACAATAGAACTCAGAATCCATTAATTAATAAAATCAGAGCCCAGTCCAGATGGACTGGATTCCTGTACTGTTTTTGAAACATTAGTCTTTGGGAATTGAGAAAGCTGAGCAAGAATTTATCTGGTAGGAGAGGCAGAACTAGTCAGACTTGCTTGTCCTTTATGAGTAAGATGTAGTGCTTTGTATTTTACTCATAATCCTACCTTTGACATTTTATCCAGCTCCAAGAAAGCAGACGGAATAAAGGTACTAATTTAACTAATATTACAAACTCCTCAACAAATGTAGATTCATGCTGTCTTTACCACAGATGGTTACTGGGTGCTTCCACACTGATAAAAGAGGCAAGAAAATTTTTTACCAGTAAATACTTCTTCAGTGCTAATGAGAATTAGTCTCCAAGAGAAATCAGATGGGATGGCTCTGTTCTGCAGCATTTCTCGGCTAGCAGAGACTCATTTTCATCCAGGAGAAGAGTAGCCTGGTCTGAACAGTCTATTCAGAGATCCTCAGAAACAAATTTCTCTGATCATGCATTTTGTCCAGTGCTAAATGCTGTTAAAGCATTACTGGCTGTCTTACAGAGAGTTCTACCTCAGAAGGTAAATGTGCTTGACATTGGCTGCCACCGCTGCTTCTTTCATTGACCTGCCAGCATTGTAAGACCCCTGCAGTATAAAATGCATACTAGACCCCTGGTAATACGTCTATGAATTCCTTAGTTCTGATTCTGCTACTGTAATAAAAATTGCACTGCTACAGGGTCCAGAGTTGCCTCTTCATTGCTAGCAGTGGAAAACAAAATTCTGGATGCTGTTTAGGGCTGAATACTTGTAAGCCATGCGTGTGTGCATCTATTCCAACACATCAGATGTCCCTAGCTGCTAAAGTTATGCTGGTTTTACAGTTTGTTGTGTAACAAGGAAAGCTGAAAGTGGCCTGTAAAGTCTTAAGTGCCATTTTAACAGATACCACTGAATGAACTGGGAAGAATCTCTGGCCCGTTTCCTTTGGGAGTCCTATGCATTGCACTTCATGTTAACCACACCCTCTCCTGACTAATGATGACTGTACCAGTGTTTTGCAGGAGAACAAACATAATGACACTTTATTGAATGATGAAGCATGATAGAAAGCCTTGCTGATACCCTCACTGACAAAGTGATGCACCACAAAGTGGTGCCATTATATTGCATTTTAATTGTTTAATACAATATCATTTGCTTTCTCTCCAAGACAGCAATTAAAGAAGTCAAGGATACTGTGACCTAGATGCACAGAATGACTTGGTAGGACCCACAGAAGTCCAAAGAGATATCTCACCTTCTATGCAAAGCTACTAATTCCTGAGATAACTAATGTTTTCCTTATATAAATGCTCAGATGTGCCTTTATCTTAGCTATACTGGCAGCTGAACCTAGCTTACACCAAAGCTCATCTGTGATTGTCTAATTAATAATCTTTTGCCTGAACTTTCATGCCTGAAAACACAGATAATATACCACAGCAGCAGGCTTTGAGCAAAATAGCACATCAAGGCACTTTCTCTCAAAATCCATGTCTGTTAGTGTTGAACCTCTGCGTCAAATAGTAGTATGTCTGTGACCAGATCTCTTCTCCAAGAGATTTGGTTTTTCTTTAGTCTGAGAATATCTCTTTGTAAAGTGGACCTCACTGCTCACATACAGTATTCCAGAAAAAATACTACCCAGAAATAAAAACTTACTTGAATTGTACAGAGCAGGACTCCAGACACAGAGTAGGCCAGACACAAGCCACACAACTAATAGCAGAGAAATGTAGGACCTGTTTTCTGCTCCTGAATCTGCTTGCTTAATTTACTGTAAGTAGTAATTTTAAAAGTGCATTGGAAGATCTGGGAACTCAGATGTAGGCCCAAGTTTCTCTTTCCCCAAGTGAGTTTCTTAATTATTCAGCCAGAGGAAGATGTTTACTTTCCCTACCCCAAAGAGATCTATTATTTTCTGCACAGGTCTTAAAAAGGGAAGTGAAGGGTGTTCCCACCTCTTCCATGGGAAGACCCCAAAACCATGTTGTTACACCTCTTCTCAGGGTTTGACATTCTTGTAGAAATAAATCCAGGCTGGCCACATTCTAGGAAATTGCTCTTTCCAAAGAAATAGACCTTATTGTCTATACAAGTTTTAAAAGAATATTTATGTCCCCTCCTCTGGTTTTGGAAAGGAAGACCTTAATCTAGCTCTGACCTGAAGATAAACAGAATCAGCTGCTGATGTAAGTCACATTTAGCTTCTCCATATTGTTTTCTGTTTGTTAGCTTGACATGCAGTGTGCTGGCTGTTTTGAATCCCATAATCAGATGCGCTACTCCCCTGTGCATTTTCAGGAGTGTAAACACTTAAGTCATGGCTGTAAAATCTTCTCCAAGAGGCTATTATCTTGAATTTCAATTTCACAAATTCTCAATTTCTTTTTGGATCTTCGTCTTCTTGCTAGAAAACATTAATCTGAGTGTACTGTATGTAACAGCTTTTCTAGGTCCACCACCAGACATCCTTTCATTTTGTTCTGGATGTGGATTTTTTTTCCATGAGAAGGAGAGTTCTGGTGGATTATATTTGTATGCCTTGTGTTTTGAATTTACTAATTCACACTCTAGATCTGGATTTATGTTCAAGAAATTCGGACTGTGGTGAACCAGAGTTTTGCCATGTCATGCATAGAGAAAACCCCCATAGAAAGAAATCCAAACAGTTAGTGTTGTAAAGAGGACAACTAACAGAATACGGGACCACAGAGCAGCTAAAAGTCCACAAAGAAGCCATCAGATACCATCTCAAGACACATATCCCTATTAATGGGCTCTCTGTGCCCCGTCTGATGTTGTCTTTCACAGTAACAACTGGCATGCTGGACTCAGAATCTCTCTTGTGAGACAGAGAACTGATTCTGTCTCTGTTCTATGTTTGTATCTTTGGCGGTTTTTTGCTGTTTGGGGTGGGGTTTTTTCAGTTACAATAACCATAGTACATAAACTCTGCTGGTACTGTTCCAGCGTTACCAGCTGTGGCACATCTCTCTGACTCTATTTGTGATTTTGTCTGCTGAGAAAAGTGTGCTACACAGACTTAATAATTAACATAATGTATATTGCTGTTAGGAAATCAGAATTAGTGTAGTGTCTTCAGTGCCAGTTTTGATGTTGAATTGTGTAATTTTTTAGTCCTTGCACTCATAGTTGAGGCCCACTTCAACAGCAGGAACACAAGTGATGTTTGTGGTATTTTTCTCTAAGTTTATACTGCCATGAGCTATTTTCTTTTTCAATAGATTGCTGTCTGGAGTTTTGAGGAAGGGTTTTAGTTTGGCTTAGCTGTGTGGAACTCAGCAGGGGTTATTTAAAGAAAAATTGTCCATAACTTCAATAAACAAAGATAATGTGAATGATATGAATGAAGGCAAAAGACATAAGTAAGAATGTGTTTTAAAACTTTTGAAATAGTTTGAAAGCCAATATTGTCCATATATCTAGAAGTTCTACTGACAGCCTTAGTATACTAGTTACTACATAAATAACTTCACTCTTAGATCCCATTCTACTTTGAATGTTTTTGAAGTCTGTTTTTAATGTTTTATCTGTTAATTTGTTACTGAAGGTTGTCGAAGATATAAAATATTTAAACTGCAATAAAATATGCAGTCTGCTAACTATTTGGTATGAGGGATTGGTTGAAGGATAAAGTTCATTGTACTATCATTGCCTAAGAAACAAGCCCTGTGAGTTGTATTGAAAAAAAAAAAAAAAGTGGTTTGTATTATAAAGCTTACAAACAAACTTTTGACTGAGCTTCTCCCTGGTGGGCCTTGAAATTCTGTACCTACTGAAGTCAACAACAGAAATACTGAAAGGAGTTGGAAGCGTTGCTACAGCCTGTGTTTCCATTTATTATGGTGGATCTGATACTTTCTTTCTCTATTTCAGTATTTTCAACAATTCATCTTACATTCCTGGTTTTACAATTTAATTTGGGGTCAAGACTTTGGAGAGAGACTAGTTTCCTCCTTAATGCTTTTGTTTACCACTTGTAATCTGTGTTCGTGTTTATGCGTATACTGTAAAACACAGGCAGCAGGGTTTTTTACAGCTGGTGGAAATGTTTCATTTCATAGTATTTTTTCTCTGCACTGTAAAATGCAATGTCCGTTCAGAATTACCTGTTAAAGCTCCTGTAGTCAGGCAGTTCTGGCTTTGCTTCAGGTTTAAAAAGTTTAGGATATAAGGCTTCCAGCAGCTCTGGATCATCCCTAATGGCTTCTATCCAGGGAGACTGATAATACTTTGGTACAGAAGTAGTGTTGAACTTTTCAGGAGGAATTTCTTTCAGTGGTCCAGAATATCCTGCAAGGCAATCCAAGCAAAACCATTGTAACAATACTTTGCCTTTTCTGCTTCCTTACCGCCATCCTATGTAACTAGGCAGTAACATACCATCATTTCACAATTAGGTAAAATGCACAACTGGATCAAGTCACCTGGCCAAAATTACACAGAAATAGAAAGGCGGCAGGGGGAATTTGTAGCCTTTTAGATAACTGCTGCAAAGAATTCCATCCTCTCTTGAGGTTAAGATTATTTTATAAAAATTTGTTTCTGTCTTTATAAGCATTTGTTTGAAACTAGACTATAGCTACACAGCCCTTGGGCTGACTTAACAAAAAGATTTTAAAAACAGACTTTTGGTTAAAACTAAGATAATTCAACAAGGAAATCTATTCTACCCTTTTACTCTTCCACTGTATCTTGCTCTTTAACTTAATGCTGTTTCCTTCTATAAGCTTAAGAAAACTCTGTGGTTTTAAATCTACTCCTTTTCCCAGACCTTTTTTACTTAAAGAAAAGCTTGAAGATTTGTATCATATCTTAGCAATGGAAATTATCTGTTTGCATTGTATTTGACCAATTGATGCGCAGAGTTTTAGCAGTCACTAACAGAGTAGCATTGACCTAGTTTACATAGACTGAAAAAGATCTGCACAAAACATGCATTGAGTAATTCTGAACAAAGAATGAATTTGTAAAAACGAGTCTGCTCATGGATAATTCATAAACAGGAAGAAGGGCTATATCACTGAATAAATTAATTAAAACAAATTAGCCTTCTCTAGTTTTTAAAGAATACAAAATAATGCCGCCTTGTAGCTCACTGCTTTAAATAAAGGCAACAGTACCCTCTCAGTTAAGCACTTAAAAAAGAACAGTTTATACAGCCAGAGGCAAATTCCTTTTAAAGTTACTCCTCTGTAAAGGTTTCTAGCAAAACTTGCAGTGACTTTACATTTACATTTATGGGTAATTAAACTACAATGGCTGTTGAGCAGTGTGTTGCATATTAGAAACAAAGGTTTGGCAAAGAAAAATCAGTGTATTGGTTTGGTTTTAAATCTGAGGATCTGTTTCTCAACGTTACTAAGACCAGTAAATATAGGAGCAGTTTCTCTTGCTATTAATTTATGTTTTCAGTTTAGGGACAAGTAATACAAAAGGCATATCAAATCTTTAAAAATGAGCGTGACTGAAAAGGACCTTTCTGCATTTCTGCGTGAGATTCTGATTAGTTATCTGACTCAAATTTATCGATTTCTAATAGTAAGTCCATCAAGAAATTCTTTTTGAAGATAATGTTTTATAAAGAGGCTCCTTCTCTGCTGTGAAATGAGAACTAAATATATCTAATGTTTGTAAACTCATATATTACCTGGGGCGATGTTGTCAGGATGTGGTGGGCTCCGGGGATCAGGTGTATTAGGAGGTGTCATTGGGGCGTGCTGGGGAATTCCTTCCACGCTGAGGCCGTCCATTTTAACACTCTGTATGGGCTCTCCACGCTGCATTTGGATACAAATCAATATCATTGACAGCACACCTCTGTGATTCTCTCTCGAGGGTTGGAGTGATACTCCAGTTTGTGGCCCAGATCTGAGACCCAAGGTGTGCTACCCGAAGGCACACTGTCCTGCTGTTTGGTACCCTGTTTGCTAGATGGCACTCTACAGGATTTTCTGGCTGTTAGCCAGAAGGTGAAACAGTTTCCCAACTCTCTCGCATTGGCTATCTAAGGGAAAATGAATATTTTTTTCATTGTTATGAATGATATCCCAGCACAATTTTAAATTTCTGCATTACAAGTGTGTGAATGCTTAATTGAAAGGATTGGAGGTGTTGTGAGCTAAGTCAGCAAACTTTCTGAAGGCTTATAACGATCCAGCTGAGTTGTCTGACCTTTTCCTAAGTTTGGGTTATTTAAATATTGGTATGCAATTGTACATAGAGAGTTCATCCCATCTACTGCTTACAGCAATCACCAAAACATCTACTTGTGTGTGGGGGCTGTGTGGTTCACAGCAAAGAGTCACTTTGGCAGGGGGGCTCATAAAATACATCCCTTGGATCACTGGACACTGGAAGCTGTTATGTGCAGAGTGCCCTTGCTACTGAAAGATTCAAGAAATCTGGCAAGTTTGAGCCATTTGAGTTTCAAAGCACTGATTCTTCAAAGCGTCTCTTCCTGTTTCAGTTGAAAATTCCCTGCATTGGTTGAATTGCTTTTGTTTGGGATTTTCTTTTCCTTTATTTGTAATAGAAATAACAACTTCAGTGCAGGTCACTTTCTGGAGATTCATGATATGCTGTTATTTTCCACCCTCCTATTGGGTCATCAGTTCTAAGGAAACATCCAAAGGCTTAATCATTGTTACATAAATATAGAATTAGACTCTCATAAGAAGTCAGAATCTTATTTTAGCTATGACACATAGGCTAAAAGCAATTTAAATATAGACTGGTTTAGAGTAAGAGTTTCTTAAAGTAGGAAAGCAAGCAAATAATACTTGTTTAAACATAAAACAAAAAAAAGAGATTAAAGCAGAATGTTTTCTAGCCAGGATGAAGACACCAACAGTGGTGTCTAAATAGGCATTTAAGGGAAGGGAACAGAAACCAAAGAGGTATAATTTTTTCACATCAGAATGTCATACTGACCGTACAGCATGTGTACTTGTGTTTTTGTGGGAAGAAATAGACTAGCGGGGAACTGATTTGTCAGACCTCGCAGCAAAAGTATGGAACTGGATACAGAAATTCTGACAAAATGATGGTGTTGGGCTCAGCATACTCAATAGAGGGAGAAATTGGGGGAACTATTCATAGATGGACTTCTAAATAACAGAGTGGGGTTTTTGAGTGTTAAATAGAATTGTTCAGATTTTTATATGGAATTTTTGTTCATTAAGTTGCATTCATTGTATTGTTTCTGATTAATTTACAAGGGCATGTCTATTTTCTTTAGTAAAATTAAACATAATATGAGTAAGCCCTTTGGTGCTTTGCTATTCTGATTAATAAATTAATTGTTTCCTCTTTGAACTGAAACAAACTTTAGATTATATCACAACAATACATTACATATAGTTACTATTTTTCTTATTCCAAGAGAAGATTAAGGAAGAATTGAGCCAAAGTCTTTGTATCGACTGTGTAGGGTTTGGATGCTGACACAATCATAGCACCACCTATACAGTGATTAGTTGTAAATGCTTCAGGGAAAGAGAATTGCTGTTCTACAAGAAGTATTTCTAGGTTAATTAATAATAATTAACTTTTGTAGCACATATTTCTTTTCACAGTAGTCAAAGCAACTTAAAAATATTGGGACAAAATCTGCTTCTTTAGTCACGTACCTTTGTATCTGGAATCAGTGGGGATGCATACATGTAACTGAGAAGCAGAATTTAATACAATACTGGAATTAGAGGGGCTGTTTGTGTGCTGTATTAGACTGGGCATAGAGTATTCACGTTCAAGTAATTAAACCATGCAGCACATTGGAGAGTTAAGTAAAATTTATGAATGTTGTTGTCCAGAGGTTAAGCAAAAGGCTAAATTATTTTGCAAAGGCTACAGACGACACAAACTCCAAGTGCATTTAGTTCCTGCCATGAGGATTCCCAGGGTATCACTAATAATTTATTCAAAGAATAATTGACTCTCTGTAACAAACTCCATCTTTTTTGTTTGTGTTGAGACAGGTAGGCCAGAAATATATTTAGTGCCAGTTGTGAGAGTCATTTTGCTGGCTGGGAACCACACTGAGAGCACCAACATACTGTAATAAAAATACTTAGTTGTTGCATGAAACAGACTCTTATTTCTTCCAACCTTTTGAATATCATTAACTAGCCAGCTTTCACATTGACTAGTTAATTTTCAGTAGTCAATGAGCCAATTATTACAGGATAAAAACTCTGATCTCTAGTAGCCTGAATCAGATTTGAATGAGAATGATTTGAATTTGATGTCGTTAAGTATTGAGGCTTTTAGATTTTTTTATTTCTCTACAGGAGGTCAATAAAATACAAATGGCTTACTTCATCTTAGCCTTATTCTAGTACAGGGTTTTACTTTTATTCTTCTTGAAACTACAAATAAGTCACGTACAATGTGTTTTGTGAGCACCAAGGGAACCAATGCTAACTCTCATTGTGTTTCATTAATAAGTTATGACAAAATACTCACATTTCTTGGCTTGTTTGCTACATAATGATAAGTTTCATATGTGTATTTGTCAGATCTCCGCTGACGTCTCTTGAAGAGTCTTGCACCTCTGTTGCTGAGTGTCGATAGTTCCTCTACCATGATATCTCTGGGGGTGCTGACCTTTTTTCCAAGGTTTAAGCTGGGTGAGACTGCAATACAACGGATAAATACATACCTCTGTTTTTCTTAAATGCCTGATATTGCATACCCTACACCTGAAATCCAACAACATGTTAATGCATACTTATCTAACACATAACATAGCTTCATATGGCGTTAGTGAAATTAATCATTCTCCCAAAATTTTGGAGCAGTATTGAACACCACAAACCTGTTTTTTTGAAGATGCTAAGCACCTCAAGCTCCAAACTTACTTCAGTTAAATTGCTTTCTGCTGTTATCAAATCAGGTCTATAATGTCCTATAGACCATCTTAATGCCAGACTGGTCAAAACTGGCTTTTGCTGAAACCAGGAACAAAATTTCATCTGGCCCCGGTGTTTCCACATCAAACCTTCAGTTACCTTTTTGTGTCCTGCATTGGATAGATGAACAGGTATCCCATTTTAAACATACCTACCAGTTTCTTATTGCTTATAAACATTTTGTTTTTCCATTATTCTTTGATATTCTGCTTGCTTTTGAAATCCAGGGCATGTTTTGTACTTTAAGAAAAGTTTGCATTAGGAAGTCTGTATTAAATAGTATTTTTTAACTATCTTTAAAGCATTCAAAACAAAGCTCAAGGTGTTGAAAATGAGAGCCTTAACAAAGAATTAGAACATGCTTCTAGGAATTGATATATTTATCAATTCTCTCGAAGAGGAAACTGAATTACTAGATGCTGTATTATTTTATTCACTGCTTGGGAAAAATCCCTCCTTTGTCTTTAGTGATCTCCTGGGCAATTTGAAAATGAAGATGCGTAAGCAGGGGAAAGGGAAATCATTTAGGAATCTAAATGGAGAACTCTGAATATCAGAAACTCTACTGGTCATCTTCGTGATAATGTTCTGGAGACTGGGATACTGATGGCAATGAGCAAGCTGTTGTTTGGTGACTGAACTCTCTCACTAGATGTCCTCAACCTATAGATAAAGCTTAAAACTTAGAATACAGGAACTCTGAACAAACTATTTTCTGCTAATTTATTTCTGCTTAGAAGGCTGTAGAATTTAACCAAGTGTAACAATTATTAGATCACATAGTATTGCTACTTTAATATTTATCATTTTATTAATTGAAATTGTTCTCAGTTGTTCATAAACTTCAGGAAGAAAAATAGGAAGATGCAGTGCATTTTGAGGATTATATCAGTGGTCTACTGTGTTTCTTTAATCCACTTATTCAAAGTCACATTCTGTCATTTCTTTAATAATAAGACATTCTATTCTTCCCATATTCTTATTGTCTACAGGATTAAAAATTCTGAACTTTGACATATATTTTAATGCATTAAAATGAAATGAAAGCAAATTATATGTAACAGACTGTATCTTGCTGCTAGTGTAAGCATACAGGAAGCCCAGTTTAAAACTCACATGGCAAAACAATTAACTGCAGAAGGTACCTAATGTCAGAGTTAATATTGCATATGCAGAGTTTCACTTTGAGTAAGTGGCATGTTCAAGATGGCATATGTCTCCTAGTAACTTTCTGTTGGAAAAACAGTGTGATTTGCTGACATCTAGGAAAAATTAATTGAGACAGGTACATTAAATATTTAGCCAAAGCTGTATAGACAAGAGTTTTCCATGTAGTAAATCAACAAGTTTGCAGGCCCTGGAGTGCATCATTGGTGATCCACTTCTGTTCATACTGCTTTCAATTGAATGTTTGCAGTAGATTTAACTAGCGGAAGAGTAAGCGAACTGTATCATGAGCCGGAGCATGCGCTTCTGCTTTAAAAATAGTATGCACAAAGAATCCTAACACCCTCCTGTTATTTAAGAGGTAACTATAAAGCAGAGAGTTCTTAACATGGAAGAAAATGACTCGGCTTTCCCAATGTAGCCATATCAGTGGCAGATAGTGGTGGGGTTTTGGCTCTGTGGTTGAGATAAGTGCGCTAGTTACTGGCCTGTGGCCTGAAATTTAGACGTACAAGTGATATTTGATTTTGTCATTTCTTAAGATTGTTGCAGGGGTATGGATTGTTGGATGGTTTTATATTAGTGACGAGTAAGAAGTTCACCCCTCAAATCAGGAACATTTTCATGTAGAAAAAGCTTTTCTTCATTGTACACAGAGTGGGCAATATGTACATCCTCCAAGACTGGGGTGCTAAGGTGATTGCAGAACCCTGTCCAAACCACTCAGTATTCTGCTGGGACACACTGGATGTTAACTATTTTGGGCCTTGCTATTCCCTTGCATGTATACTGTTCTTGTTAGTGTTAACTGAAGGCTCCAAGGTACTTTGTAACCCACAGTTGTGTACTATTGTGTATCCAGGCAGCATCCCAAAAACATAAGTGTGAAGTTTGTTTGAATCCCTTGCCAACTAAAATCTAATCATCTGTCTAGTTTTATGATGTGTCTCGGGATTGTTTCAGTGTCAATGCAGAAAAGGTGATGAAGAATGAGAAAAGGAGGACATTTAGAGGATGACAGAAAGTGAACATCAGTGTCATAAATGGACACATAAATTAACACTGAAAGTTTAATTCATAATTTAATCCTAATCTTAACCTTTAGCTTCATTTCTTAATTTGTTCCTGCAAAGTCCTTCCTGTCCTGTGCTTAAAATCATAACAGACTGTATTTAAATATGATTTATATAGTTCCTCCTGCATTCACCACCTAATCCCACTTTAATCCTCCAGTTTACAATCTTCTAAATACCTTAATCTGGATTATAAATTTTAATAATGAATATCAGATAGTATGTTTGTTGTAGTATCAGAAATAAGATTTTTTTTTTTAACTATATCATGAAAGATAGTTAATCATGTAGCTACTGAAGAATGCCTCTAAGCAATAGTATAGAACTGGATGTGAGAGTTAAGTGTAATGGCAGGCTAACCTGATGAACTCCAAGGGCTTCCTTAAACATATTTATTTACATACGTGTTTAATTCTGCCAAGTAGCTTTAGAAATGTTATGATTAGTCCAAGTCTGCCAATGAAAAACTAAGGGGCTGTGAAGGTCCGCATCTACACACTGATTTACTACTACAGTCTCTCTTCTGAGACAGTAAGGGGGTTTGCAGTTAATGTCTATTCCTGCAACATTTTGTGACATGTCGAATTTCTCTAAAACACAGTCACGCCCCACAAGCCAACAGGAGATGTGGACTATTGATCATTAGCAGTCTTGCCCAGAGGTTGGTAAACTTTGCGACACTGATAAAAACTTGGCTGATTTTTTGTCTTATCAACAACTGTTTCTACTATGAATATATTTTAACAGTGAATTTGAGATTCACAGTTTACCTGAAAGCATTATAATCAAAAGGGGCTGAAAGAAAAATGCAGTAGATAAACTTTCTTGTGTCATTTCAAGATACCAGGGCTTGTGTTACAGAATCTTCTGTTACCATTTACCTCTGTTAACGATGGGGAGTTTCATAGGTCTGTGAGAATGGCTGAAACAGTACATTTAATTTGTACATAATTGCCAGGTGCAGGAACTTCATTACTAATAGCAATGCAAATCTCAGAAAGACAGCAGTTCACCCTCCAGATCACAGTTAAGCTTTTTGAATTAATATTTAGGGGAAAATAAAATGTCAAAAATTAATAGACCTGAATTTAGTCAATTAAAAACCAGATTTATCCTTGTTTATTTCAAGAATTGTTCAGATTTGGTCCCAAAGAACTAGCATATACATTGTATAATTACAGCTTTGGTTACCCTTCTGTTTCTTAACTGGTTTCACTGAGCCTGTATGGTTGTAAATTTCAGACTCTTATCACACATTTTTTTAACATCCAAAGAGGATGCAAAAGTAGAGTGTATGCTTAAAGAGTTACTGTTGCCTTCAGTGGCCACATATCACATCATATCTTGTAGGATAAGCTGTCATAGCTCTGCATATGAATCTAAACTTGACAGCAAATCTGATAATACATAAATAATAAAAAAGACAGATTATGTGAGGCAAATGCCAAGCACAGATTATCCAATAACTCCAATGATTTCAAGGACTGTATGGTAGATTTATTAGTATTGCTATGAATAGTAGCAACATTTACCATGTGAAATGCCTGGTTCCAAACAAACATATGAAAGACTTTTTTTTTTTTTTCTCCAAATAGCTCATAGGCTGTTTCAGGCACATAGTACTTGAGCTTACAATACCAAAGCAAAATGTAGTTGTAATAAAATCTATAAGGGCAGACTGGCTTTTAGATTTAAGTGTGTGTGGAGTGGAGAATGGGAGAAGAGGTATTTGCTTAGGAATAGAAATTAAGGAAAAAACATATGGAAATATGAGAAAGACTAGGACCAGGCACTGAAACTCATAGCTGCTTTTTCTTAAAAGCTTATGTGTCCTACTCTTCCTGCAATCACAATGGTCAGTAAGTGATTACAGAAACTGTCCCCAAATTCTCTGGAGCAAAGCCCACAGATATTCAATACTGTAATTTAATGTTCAATGTTTTATCCTGAGTAGTATGATTTTCATAAATTCTAAGTATTAATGGAGGTCCCTGTTTTTTTTAGTGAGGCTTGTGGGGTGCTTGTCACTTTTAAAACATTGATCTTTTGCATAGATGATAAAAAAGGCTTCATGGAAAGGATTGGAAAGATCTCCAAAAGCATCCCGCATATACCTAATGAAATCCAAGCAGATTTGTATTAGCAACTGAGTTAATTGCTTCTTAAGGTGTCACATAGAAGCATAGTTTTAAGAACCTGCTTTAGAAAATCAAACTACCTTCTCATAAGTATCTGCATTTTCATCAGTGCAAGAACAGAAAATTTCTTCATATAAGATTAATTGGCTGTGCATTAGAAAGAATTGCCAAATGCTAGTAAAATTTGTTAGTTACAAAGATAAAGTTTGAGAGAAAGGAACAGAGGTGTAATCAACTCTCAAAAATTTTATCATTCGTATAATAAACCAGAGTGAAACAGAGAAAAAAAATGATACCAATAAGCATGTTTCTTAGATAGCCTTTTAAAATGGAATGAAGTCATGTTATTAGCCCCAAATATTCTGAAAGGCTATCCTAGCAGAATGTACATCAGCTGTTAGATTACTTCATTCCTCCACAGCAGTTGTTCATCTGAAAATAGCTTTCAAATGAAAAGAGGCAACTACAAAAGGATTAGTTACCATAGGCAGCATGATACTCCCACAAGATTATTTATGGCAAAACACCCAGAGACAAAGCTGTAAGAGAGTTAAACTCTATGATTAAAAAAAAAAAATGTATTAGGGAAGGCTAGAGGACATTGCATATACAGTAAGCTGGGTTCAGCGCTATACCATTTCTTTGTATTTCATCCATAATGGCTGATGCTTGTTGTTTCCTCTCTTTGACCATGGCAGAATGTGATAACATTGTGATTTTCTGATACGATTTTTCCTTGCTGAAAAAAAACAACACATTTTTACATTGTTGAGCCAGCTTGTGCAATTCAGCCAACTTTAATTTCTAATAGCCTGTTTAGAATGGCTGAATAGTGAAGTTAGTTATTTCTGACTTAGAAATACTGCACTTTAATTGTGCAAAACGCACTGGCAGCTCTTGCTTGCAGACAGATGCTAGGACATGTTCTGATGGACAGAAGATTTGAACAAATGGACTTTGAGTTGGCTACATAAATACTGTAGCAAAATCCGTGTCAGTGGTCTAGGCCTTTTCACATCTACACATTATATTAGAAGATGTAAACTCATAACTAATATTTTAATTATATTGTGGTTTCTGATTTCAGAAATGTTACATTTTGACATTTCTTAATCTAATAAAGAATTTGAGGAGCTAAATGAGATGCTCTGGCATCTCTAAAGATCGTGCATTTCTGACTAATTAAAAAAAATAAACATCTTTTTAGTTGCAGAGTCAAGAGGTTACATAAATGTCTTTTATATGACAGTTTGTAGGACAGACAATGTCAAAATATTTCAGGAAACAATACACTTACCCTACTGTTTTGTTGTGCAGAAAAAAGCGATCTCAACCCTTTAGTTGAAGCTTCAGGAGTTAGTTATGTATGGGATGACCTGCCTGGTCCAGGATGGTTTCTACCCCTGTGCTTGGATCTGCATGGTACCTAGTACCGAGACAAACTGGGGGCTGATCCTCTTCAAAGGGATTGGCATCCAGCTGACATCAACTAGTTATATATAGAATCAAACACTCCAGCCACTCATATCTTCCTGGCGAAAGAAGAGAACAGAAAAGATTCAACTGCACCCACAACAAAGAGAGTTTATATCCCTTTCAGAGCTTATTGGAAGATTTAATGGAATGCTCCCCTCATACTCGTACAGATCATCTCCTCATCACCTCTGAGAATAATAATCTCTGTGTTATAACTAGGAAAGAGACATTTAAAAATAAGGTGTTAAATATATGGATGGGCAAGACTATATCAGATGAGAATGGCATGGGCTAATCCTTTAGTGAAAGATGAGACTGTGCTTCAATAGTAGCTGATGGCTAAAGTCAGTGGCAGATGGCTGATACACAAAGTCTGTTCTGAAAAAGAAAAGAGAATTTTGTCAGTATTATATGTGGCAGGGAGTAATTGCTCAAGAAGCACACAAGATCTCTTCATTTACTGCAGAAACTGCAGTAATTTACTGCAGTAATATTCAGCATTCCAGGGTACTTTTGTATCAGTTTATCAAAGAAGTGTGTAATACGCAGAGCACAGATATTCATGATGGCAACCAACTTTCAACAGAAAGAAATAGTGGCAGAAGGAAATATTCCCCCCTTATCCTCCTGCCTGAATGCAGCTAGCTGAATTATGGAGCAGTGAAAGCAAGATGAAGTTTTTGTATTTCTGATTCGAATTTGGGCTTGTTCTAGGAATTTTCTTTTTTATGGAAAATAATGGTCTTATTTGGCTTGGAGGATTGATCAGAAAATTGCTTGGATCCTGATATGACAGGATAAAGGAATTCTGAATGTAAATGGAACTTGGAGAGTAATTAAATACAGCAACACAATGTGCATAACTTTTCAAGCAAGTTCTCTGAGGCAGATATAATATATGTGCCTGATACAATGCCCTAAATGTTTGCCGGTCGAACCAAAAAATTGCTTTATTTTTCCCTCTAGCTTTCTATTCCTAGGCTTAGCTTGTAAAATATTTTGCTGAGATTCTAGACATCTCAGCCCCAAAGAGGTGTTCTTTTTAGTCCTCACTGTCAGAATTTACCTGCTGCTGTTACTCATTAGTAAATCTTCTTTAGTTTTTGTGCTTGGATCTGCCAGTTTTGACTACCAGCAGGCATGGTCAAAGTCTTGGTTGAATTTTAACTATTCAATTAGAGGCTAAGATTGTTCTCAGTGGTTCACCACCAAACTGTCAAGTGGGATTGCAGGAGAGTCTGTCAAGTGTTCATGCTACTCAGCATTTTCATTAATAACTTCAGTAATGAAGTAGAGAATGTCAATTAAATCCCAACCTAGGAAAATTACTGCTTTCCTTCTGCAGGGAAGGATTTAAATGTTAAATCAACTTGATGAACTGAAAAGAAAATAATCAAATACAATTCAGTAAAACCACATCCAAATGAAATAATAAAGTGGGCATTCAACTGTTTGACATAGAACTTATCTTTAGCTCTTGAGAATGATAAGATTGCTATTCAAAATTACTCTGAAAAATTGTTGAAATAATTCAAAATCAGTAAAATAAAGAAATAAAATGCAAAGTAGTTGCACATAAGAAGGAAAAATCAATTGCAGGGAAAGAAACTAAGGAATAGCTGTCAAAAACAATACGGCAGAAAAATGATATTGAATCACAAAATAAATGTCATGAATGCAGTACCAAAAAAAGCAAATATTTTGAGGTTTGTGAACAGAATATGAAAAGGAAGATAATCTCATTTTACTGAAACTGAGGAGCTGGAATATTTTGCCCACATTTAAGAAAAGATATAAAGATAACAAGAACTGAATAAAATCCAGGCAATACATGCTAAGGAATATTAGCTGTGAGGAAAGAGTGAAAGAATTCAGTTTGTTTGGTTTAGCAAAGACAAGAAGGAGGTGCGTCATGATAGCAATCTCTTCACATGTAAAATGAATCTGTAATCCAGACTCCAGTCTTGTTCACAAAGTTTGGAATTAGAAGTAATCAGCTTATTTTATATCGGAAGTCTACACAACATACAAAGAAGAGCTTTTTTTTTTTTTGGAGGATAGCTGGCATTGGACCACAACACTTAGTGAGGGATGGAAAGAATGTCCTTAGCAATTTTTAAAAGCGGGTAGTTTAGATATACTGGTCCCGCCTCAGAGCATGGGTATGAACCTGATGACTTTAGATTTCACTTTCAGCCTTAATTTTTGTATAGTTCACATGAGAATAGATAACTACCTATATAGGAGTAATCATTATTTAACAATCCTACCAGTTAACCTGTTAGATTAGTGTTTTGCTTTTTGTTGGAATTAATACTGGAATTGGCTTCTATTTTTGCAGTTTTATTTTCAGCACTTAGCAAATCCAGGAGCTCTTATTTGGTCTTCACAAAGGGACAGTACTCACAGATTGCAGTTACACACGTTTTGTTTGTGTTTAAGATTTTTACAAGTTTTCATGTATGCATCCAAGACCCACTTCTGATTTTTTTTTTGCAATATTTTAATATCTGAATAATGGAAATATCATAAGAATATCAGATGTTGCATTTGGTGGCCCTGAGGAAAAAACGTGAACACAAACATTGAGATGTTTGGAAGTTTTGTGAATTCAACCTACTTACATATGGTATTTGTGTACAAGTCCAAATGTTTATGACAATATCTGCAGTTCAGCAAAGTGCTTCTGGTTAGAGTTTTAAGAATGTTGTTAGTACTTTTGTTTATTTTGAAACAATTTTCTATTTTGTGTTTTACCACTTACTGCGTTGCTGATCTTCAACAGTGTATTTTATTCCAGTGGAAAAGTAGCTACTTACAGATGACACAACCTGAAACTTTACTGACAGATGTTTTTATCTATAAATTGTATGATTTAGAAGTTGAACTTTTAAAAACTTTGTAGAATGACTATCTCAGAATTTAATTTACTACTTACTAGTGTGTCAAGATTTTGCCATTAACTGAAATAGAAATAAGCATATGTCATTGCAGTTAGAATAAAAAAATGTTTAACTGTCATAGCTGCAAAACTGGAACTGATCCTGTTGAATGCTATTTTCTTTTATAATGCTTAAAGAAGTTCAGGGCCCCATAAAATATACCAAGTTGCCAAAACATCATTCATACATATATGTGACCAATAGAATGTCCATAATAATGAGGAAAGATTAAGGAAGGGGAAAGAATTACAGTACAATGTGACATCTTAACAAAAGCAAACCTTGCATTTCAATGAGAAGTTCTATTTAGCAAGTGGAAAACTAGGATGATTAAGTCAGCCTGGGAACAGGAACATTTACCCGTCTTCTTCCTTTTCATCTTTTTTATTTAACCAAGAAAGATTTTTCCTTTTGGTGTTGTCTTTTCCAGCACCTTGTGGGATCTTTCCCACCACACTGCTTCCTCTAAATCGCATAGTTGACCAGAAAGGAGGTCCAGGCTAGCAAGTGGAAAAAGCCTGAACTACTTAGAGTCATCCAAATCTGTAACTCATTTCTCTCTCATTTTTTCTCTTTTTCTCTTTTTCTCTTTTTCTCTTTTTCTCTTTTTCTCTTTTTCTCTTTTTCTCTTTTTCTCTTTTTCTCTTTTTCTCTTTTTCTCTTTTTCTCTTTTTCTCTTTTTCTCTTTTTCTCTTTTTCTCTTTTTCTCTTTTTCTCTTTTTCTCTTTTTCTCTTTTTCTCTTTTTCTCTTTTTCTCTTTTTCTCTTTTTCTCTTTTTCTCTTTTTCTCTTTTTCTCTTTTTCTCTTTTTCTCTTTTTCTCTTTTTCTCTTTTTCTCTTTTTCTCTTTTTCTCTTTTTCTCTTTTTCTCTTTTTCTCTTTTTCTCTTTCAACAAGCAAGAGAACAAGTTACCGTAGTTTTCTCTCAAACAAGGCTTAAACTAGAGGCAGTGCTGAATAAGACTATAAAGTGCTGAATAATGCCTCGGTTCTTAGCAAGTGCTTAAATTCATTCTGAGACCGACAGCTGTATGTGCTTAATTTTATGCCATGAATTTTAATCAATACACTCTTCAGAGTATTAAAGTGAATATACATGTAGTGTCTTACAATATGAGTGAAGTCAAGAGGTTCAGTAAAAGAGGGGGTTGTAGTTACTACAAATAATAAAGTCACTGCTCAATTAATGACTTAGCTGACATTTCTGTATTCTGTATCCATCTTAGCTTCTGACAGCTATTTACAGGTATAATTGTTACTGTGAAATACCTGACTGGAGCCAAAGAATAAATTAGGTAGTGGTAAACTGCTTTTTAAAATTAAACTAATCATTATAGACAAGGAGGTCAATAAAGTGTTGTGAAAAGAAGGTATGTAGGAGTTTCCCTTCTGAAGAAAAGTTCCATACTCTTCCAGTGCTTAATTTCAGTAGTAGTCACAATAAAACCATTAGAGTTTTTTAAAAACAAACAAGGGGTTTTTAAACCCCCTCTACTCTGCCATGGTGAGGCCACATCTGGAGTACTGTGTCCAGTTCTGGGTCCCCCAGTTCAAGGACAGGGAACTACTGGAAAGAGTCCAGCGGAGGGCTACAAAGATGATCAAGGGAATGGAGCACCTCTCTTATGAGGAAAGACTGAGACACCTGGGTCTGTTTAGCCTGGAGAAGAGAAGACTGAAAGGGGAGCTCCTCAATGCTTATAAATATCAAAAGGGCAGGTATCAAGAGGACAGGGTCAAACCCTTCTCAGTGGTGTCTGGTGATGGGACAAGAGGCAGTCGATGCAAGGTGGAACACAGGACATTCCATCTAAACATGAGGAGGAACTTCTTTCCTTTGAGGGTGACAGAGCACTGGAACAGACTAGCCAGAGAGGTTGTGGAGTCTCC
The DNA here is from genome assembly GCF_001431845.1 of Calidris pugnax. Taxonomy (NCBI): domain Eukaryota; kingdom Metazoa; phylum Chordata; class Aves; order Charadriiformes; family Scolopacidae; genus Calidris; species Calidris pugnax. The sequence continues at coordinate 14,918,692 of NW_015090920.1, forward strand.
TTCTCTGGAGATATTCAAAACCTGCCTGGATGTGTTCCGGTCCAGTCTGTTCTACGTGAACCTGCTTTGATAGATGGGCTGGACTAGGTGATCTCCAAAGATCCCTTCCAACCCCTACAATTCTCTGATTTTGTGAAGTGGAAAATGTGGTATCCAGATTTACCTCACAATAGATTTCCATGTATGTATGGGACGTTTGGTTTGTGCTAAAGTGAGATGATGTCTATGTAAGAAAGAAATTAATGTAAGTAAAGGCTGGCATTAGGAAAAATCTTGTTCCATCTGTCACGCAATAAGTTGCTAAACAAAGCCTGTAGTTTTTCATATTTGCTAAAACAAAATCTTAAAGAGACCTGTCACAATTTCTATCACAGGTCTTTGTATACACAACTTGTATTTTTGCCTCTAATGTTTGAATAATTTTCTTTGTAGTTCTTTCATCTTCAGGAAAATCTGTTCTCACAAAAATGTTTCTCACAAATTTAGCATGATCTAACTACATGAATGTTTTTCTTGACAATAGTAGGGAGGTTTGATATATCTTTGTAAAAGATGCTGAAGAAGATAGACCAATAATCCTTCTTTTGCTTACATTCTGAAGTTGAACTACCCTAAGCCTCCCACATGTGTTGCAAATGAAACTAAGTCTTACTATTGTTACAAATTTCTGTGAAATACTTCTTGCATTCTGACAGAGGCAGTACAGGGTTCCCTATTTTCACTTCTAAATTCAAATTTGTTTGAATGAAAAAAAAAGAATTGTAGAGTTATCTGGAATATACTTCCCTGCCTACAAAAAAGTGCCAAAACAACATTTTCATGACTGTGTCCAGTTTTAAGTTTTGCTTATGGGAAGAAAAGTCATTATTTTTGCAGCTGAAAAATTGAATATTTTCATTTCTATTATGTGCTGGATTGTGAGTTTTTCTGTAGTTACATTGAATATATTATTCAGCCTGGAGAAGAGGAGGCTGAGGGGAGACCTTATTGCTCTCTACAACTTATTGCTCTCTACAACTACCTGAAAGGAGGGTGTAGAGAGGTGGGGGCCGGTCTCTTTTCTCAAGTCACAGGCGACAGGACGAGAGGAAATGGCCTCAAGTTGCGCCAGGGTAGGTTCAGGCTGGATATTAGGAAAAAATTTTTCACTGAAAGGGTTATCAGGCATTGGAATGGGCTGCCCAGGGGGGTGGTTGAGGCCCCATCCCTGGAGGTGTTCAAAAGACGGGTTGATGTAGTGCTGGGAGGTATGGTTTGTGATGATGCTCCTTGTTTGTTGTGTGGGTGTCTATTTTTGTCAGTTAGGTTGACGGTTGGACAAGATGATCTTTAAGGTCCCTTCCAACCTAGAAGATTCTGTGATTCTGTGAATAGACTGGCAAGAGATCAATACATTTGAAGTATTGATATGATGTATTCAGTATTGTGTAATGTATCCAATAGAACTTTCAAAATATTGTTAGTGTTGTCTTTCTGTTCAGGATCCAAAGACTAGCACTGTTTTTCTGGGGTCCATAGGAATTCATTCTATGATTTGGTATTCTCATTATCCTTAAGTTCTTTTAAAGAAAAAGGGAGGGTTTATTTGTAGGTGTTACCTTTGCCACATCACATCTAATAAGAATTTACATTGAAAGCTTGCAAAAAAACCCTAACAATCTACAGGAAAAAAAAGAAAAAAATAGTCCTCCTGTTTTAACTGCCTTGTCTGTAACATAAAATGTCCTAAAGGAAGATGACAGGTAAATGTTGTCCTTGCTCACAGGCTGGCTTAGTCATCCCAGTTTGGCACCTGTTAAATAATACTTCCCCTCATTGAAATGCATGGTTTGAGTAACTCCAATGAGCCACAACTTATTGGAGACTGTGGTCTGTATTTGGCTGAAGTTAAATAATCCATAATAACAGGTACAAGAAGCAAGGAATGTTTCTTCAACAGCATTGTTTCCATGCTCTGGGACTCTGCATTTAGGAGAGGCACATTAGAAATGCATTTTCTGTACAGAGGTGGTGATGGAGCAGAACTTTCTTTTTTTTCCCTGGGGGCACAATAGCATCCCTAGCCCTCACTGAGAATGGTACGGTTGCCTCAGAAGCCCCAGGGATGCCATACTACAGCAGGTATGGTTGTAGTTTGGGCTACAAGAACATCAGATTAGGGGTGACTTCTCAAGATTTATCACTTACAGTTGGTTCACACTTTCATGCTTTATTTCCAGTCTTTGAGAGTTGAAAGGCCGTCATTTTAAGAAACCACAAAGCTGGGAGCCGGATTTAATCCCAAGAGCTAAGGCCACAAGCACAGGCCTGTACTGTCAAAGACTTAATCAGAGGCAGCAGCTGGCCAGGAAGCTTTAATTTAGTATGTGCATTTTCTGATCATCACTAGCTGAAAACGCATTCATTTCTGTGGGGTGGTCCACTGCACTGAGGCTGACATACTCCTTGGGTTTTTTCTTTTGTCAAAAGGATACAAGTCTTCTCACTGCTTATAACAATATTACATTTTGACATAGTGTCACAAGCGTTTATTTAGCCTGCACAAGGAGCTCTTCAAGAGAGAAGCCTCACTTCTTAAATGTTGCATGTCATGTCTATCTCCTTGGCAGGTCAATGTTTGTTTGTAAATAGGTCCATTTGATACTGCATTTAATTCTAACTTCTTTATCCATATCCAGTGAATATATTTAGATGCCTTCACTAAAGGATTCAGATACCTGAAAATTTTATTTTCTTAGCTTTTGATGCTGGTAGTATGCTTTTAGAAGGAAACATTCTGAAAGAAAAATTAGTTCAACCAGAAGACTCTAAACTTACCATTCTACCAAGTTATTTTACTTCTGTTTTCTAAAGAGTGACAAATATAAAATTGGCAGAATATCTTGAGGCTTTTGTTTTTGAAGGTGAAAGGGGAAATTTTAGTCCAAAATATGTTTCATAATGATAAAGTATGTAGTATGTTTCTAAACTATTTGAAGATGCAGGTCCAACTCAAACCCTAATGTATATCTGTTTTTTATGAACTCCATTGATCCTATTATATCAGCTGATTAATTTCATACTTATTTTCCTAGCTTTGAATTGACAAATACAACCGTTCAGAATTAAGATCCACAGTGTGTACAACATTTTTTTAATGTGTGTTTTTAACTGTATTGCGGGGAAGGTACATACTAATTTTTGTCTGACTTCAAGTGTCTTTTCAGTTTTCTGAAAGAAACTAATAGAAAGCTGAGATTCTTGTGAATGCAGGAGCTGGAAATTGAAAAAAAAAAAACTTTTAAACTTGAGATGAAATCCTGAAATCTTCACAGCATTTCTGTCCTGGCTCTGCGTTGCTGCTCTTGTCATTCCTGACTCAGAGGAGAAATACTTCTAAAGTCTAACTTTGAACTGGCCCTGCTGATGAAGCTCTTCTGCAACTCCAAAGGTTTCCTCAACCTGTGTCTGATAAAATTTATCTGAAAACTGTTTTAAAAGCTTATCTCAACAACTGACTCTGAACTAGTTACCAGGCTTAAAATGTTGCTCTAATTTCTATAAATTGGTGGTTTGAAACTAACTCAGAGAAGACAAGACTTTTGTTATGAGCAGGGCAAGTGTCTTTATATGTGGTTTACAGTTCATTTGTTTGTTTTTAAGTCAGGACAGTGTGAACTCTTGAAAATAAACAAAGACGACAGCAAAATTCCATCACTTAAAAATCAGCCTTAAAATGGTAAACATTGGTAAACAAAGCTGAGAATAATCAGTAGAGAAAATAATCTGTGCTCTAAAGAAAAATAAACTTCTGATCCTACCACTAAACACCTGTTCAATTTTATGCGTGCTTGGTCTACTGATTGCTAGCAGGTTGCAGTTCCAAAGCAAGACTGGACAAATTGAAGCACAAATTCAAGGACCTTTCAGTAGAAAGGTGGTCTTCAGGACAGAATAAAAGCTTCTAGAGCTAGAAACAAATTGGAAGAGAAAAGAACAGTATTTGAACTATTTTTCTTACATCCAAGCATAAGCAGTATCAAATGTGTGTTTATTAAGTATGGCTTATATAGCTTTTCATGCTGAAAAAATTTTAAACTAAACCTAAAAACTGGCAACCTGAGAATATCACCTGAATGTAAAGGCAGAGAAGTTGAGATGGAGTTGTGGGTAAGTAGGAAGACTGTGGTGTGCACTCACAGGAACTGTGTTGGCAGGAAATGGTCAATCAAAAAAAAATGAATCAGGTGGCCAAATGTTTTCTTAGGAAAAAGTTGGCAGGAAGGCATCTTTGTATAATAAAAACAGTACAAATAAGGTGGAAAGGCTTGCCTTAGTGCTTCCTTTTTTTTCTGCCCTTGAGGAAGAGAACAGTTATCAACATTTTGACTAGCTTCAAAAGCAGGCAGCCTGGCTGGCAGCCATAGGTAGCCCTGCTGTGAAAACATAGCTGTGGCCGATACTAATACTTCATGGTAACCATTACCATCCGGCAAGAAGCACTCTACAGAAGGTTAACATGGTAATGTTTTATTGCTGACTTGTTTCAATTACTTTAAACAATTTTTCCTGAAACAAATATAGAAAGCAAGCACGTTTTCTATAAGATATAAAATAAAAAGATGACTAGAGTTGATATGAGAAACAAGCCATATTGCAAAACCATCTTGTACAGCCTATCAATAAAGAAAAAAAAAGGTAATAAAGAAAAAAGAAGTGTAAACTGTTGCAGGAAAAGTAGTTTATTTTAAGAAAAGTGTTGAGTAGGCTTACATTTAGATGTCTCCATTTTTATTTACTATTTTGCTAAAGCCAGGTGTTCAGTATTATTTCAGTTTCTTCCTCCATTTCTTGACATTCTGTACAGTTTATCATCTTGCCTGGGATCTCTGCATAGTACTTCAGTGGAATTCTGGTTTTACAACCAATATCAATATTCCTTTAGAATCTCAGGTTTCATTTATCACTTACTCTAATGTTTTCCCCAACTAAAAAACTTACTGGGGTGTAAACTTATTCACGTATATCTTTTATTCAGATTTTTTTTTAAGGTAATTGCATTCTCCCAAGAAGGAGAACATGCCCTTTTTCTGTAATTATAAACTGTACCCACACGTCTGAAGTAGAATTTTCTTCCTTTGGTTTATTCATGTTCCCGGCAGATTCTTTTGTCTACATGAAGTATATAATGTAAATAACTTCTAAGCACTCCTTTCACAAGGCCCTAGAGTGTATCAGCATCCACTTTATTATAGCCATTAACCAGATAACATCTTGCTATTTTCCCTTGAGGAAATTAACAAGTTCTTTTTTTTATACTAATAAAAAATGTCTCTTCCATCTGTTTTTTGATTAATCCTTGACCAAATTCTTCCCAGCACTAGAAATACAGAGACCAGATCATAGTACAGTCTTGTAGCTTCACAAGTGCCATGTATGCCATATCACAAGTACACAGCTTAAATATGAATATGATTTATATTGGCAAACATTCTACCAGAAGAATTGATGAAAACTAATGTAGCAGCTACTGGAAATTATTGTTATTTTTTCATCAGATATTCCTTATTTTCCCTTAAAACATGTCCAAGCATAGTAGAACAAAGTGGGTAAAATGAATTTCAAAAATTTAGTAAATAAATTAAATTGATTTCATAGCTGACATATTTTTCTAATGTACTTTCTAAGAATATTTTCTAAATGTTTTCTAAATTTTTCTAAATGTTTCTACTGTTGTACTGGTTAAGGGTCAGCTTACCAAGAGGATGGACCGTGTTGTAAGCATAGTAGATCTGTAGGTTTTGTGTGCTTTTTGAATTGTGGGAGTTCCTTGTTATGTTACGGAAGTATCTGACATAAAACATACTAGATTTACTTGCAGAATTTTAGGCTGTGCCACAGAAGTTAAACTTCCTTCTTGGCTAGTAAAACAAACTCTTTTCTACTATTAATGTTTATTGCCAGTGATATAGGAGTTAAACTTATGAGATGCAGAAGATTCAGCTGTAGGTTCAAGTTCTGCCTCCTCTGCCCTGGGAGGTAATTTGTGTGTGGTGATGAAATGGGCATCCAATACATTTACTGTGATCCAATATCATTGGAGATACACAACTTCTCTCCAAGCACTGTCTGCATCCCCTAAATGGGATTTAGACTGTAACTTTGCTACAGGCTTCAGGGGAGAACAAGAGCTATGTTATACCCCAAGTGTCTCCAGTTCCCTCCTTCATGCAGCAGTGAAGCAGTTTGTGACTGCTGTGTCACTGAGAGAGCTTCCTCCACAGCAGCCTGCCTGTGCTCCCAGAGCCCCTCTCTTGAGTCACAGCCTTGAAGCCTCTGTTTCCATGCTGCCATGACAGAAGAAGGATGAGTATCACCCCTCTAGAAGCTGTTCTTCTTGAGCTGCAACCTGCAGTAGAAAGGATAATTTGGCATCCCTTTCTTAAGTCACTGTGTAGGCTGTAAGACAGGTTTGAAAGGTCACCCCAGTGACTAGTAGATCTGAGCTAAAAATCCTGTTTCTTGATACAAATGTGTGTGTGAGTGACTATGACCAGGCACCTAATCCTGTTTTACAAGAAAAATGGAGAAATGCTGTGATACTTATGCTGCCCTCAGGAAAAATGTTATGAACGTGTGTTATAATCCCTTGAACTGAGGTGAGTTTATCCTGGAAACTTAGCACAGTTCCAAAAGAAGTGTCATCCTAGGTAACAGTGGTTTCTTTCCAAAACACTTGTTCGTCTGGGTACGGTTGCTATTTGTAAGTGATTCAGACTAATGTCTCAAAGTCTGGAGGAACCTTCAGTCCTGACACAGGGGAAATGTGTTGATCTTGCTTTACCCTGGGTCATTTGGGGCAAGGCAGCTCTTGCACTCATCGGCATCATGGAGTTTTAGGCCTAAGTGTCACAGGGCTGGTACTATTCTTCATTAGGTGGGAATACGTCACACAGTGGATATTGTGGTAGTTTTTAGTTCTTATTCCTTAGCATATCCCTGATGCTGTACTTACAAGCATATTTCACTGTAAATTAGAATAAATTAGGGTAAATCAATTTGTGATTTAGAGCAGCTGAGGGCTTCCTCAGTGGCAAAGCTCTATTCATATCAGAGAGAGCAGCAGCATGTCTCCTTTCTGAGACCTGCAGCATATTTCAGTAAGTACACATTATATAACTTGTCCCACATTTCTTTCTCTTTTTAGTATCCCAGTGTTATGAAAATTATGTTCCCATTAATCATTATATCTGCTCATCTTTCTCTGTGAAAATAAATTGCCCTCTGCTGCCCTTCCTGCACGGGAACGTATTTAAATTGAAGCAAGTATATATATGGGATTGGTTCAGGGGGGTGTCAGCTAGCGGGGCTTTGCTACTGCAACAGCATTCATGCAGGATTTGTCTCTGTACTCAGTGGATTGCAATGCTGTGTGGTAGTGTCACTTGCCAAATAAGATTTTCCCTCTGGCACAATGTGTAGCTTCTCTGAATGTCAACGGAAACTGTGTGAATTCGTTGTAGGGAGACCTGCAGTTGAGTCTTAAGTGCAATATTGAATCCTACAGCCTACTGTATCATATCTACATCTGGAAACACTTGGGCTGAAAAAGCAGTACTTTCTGGAAAACACCTATGCAACTGGGAAAAAAAAGCAGGCCTATAAATTCCTGTTTAAGATTGTCACTGACTTTATTGAGACTGTTTTTAGAAAGCATTTAAAATCTAGGTGTCTAAAATTACATACGCAGCACCATATTTAGGGTACAAAAGATTTTAAGACATGATGGACATTTATGTATTTTACTGTTTCCAGGTCTCAGCGTTTCTGAAAGGTATTTTTTTACTTACATGCTTTGAACATAGATTTAGTGACTTAACTTATCCAACACTGTTATTGTTATTATTATCCAACACAAGTTATTTTTAGACTTCACAGTGTGATACTGGGCAAAATGACTTTTGAAACAGAGATTACTGGTTACAAAACCACAAACTTGGACCAATATTTTTCAGTAACTATTTCTTTTTATACAGGACATTAGTTGGGAAGACTGAGATAGTTGCAGGTTGCAGATGGTCCTCAGGGAACAGACCCTATATCTGTATGTCCGTTTTCTCCAGTGAAGGGATCTTAGAAAGTCACACTTGGGACAGATTAAATTTTCTTTTAAAGTATATGTAAGAAATTAATTCAGATTATTTGTACATGGACAATGAGATTCTTATTTGGCCTCTGAAGAGAGATAAATTTACATTGATCTTGTGGAAGAGCATATGTTATATTTTGGAAAATAAATATACAGTACAAAAAAGACCAGAAATTTAGGGCAAAATATGTTAATTTCATTCAGACAATGAAGTAGTTTTCTGCTGACTTCTTCAATTTTGTGGTGAGAAATGAAGTCCTTATATAGTGGAGGTAGCAGAAATTAAGTCATCTAAATAAACCTTCTGGTCATCATCAGCTGACAATCATATGACCAAAGCGAGTGACGTTCCTTTTGCAACTGTGCAATATACTGACGTTATAGGTTTTAAGTGTCAGGTAACATCCAGGCTTGTGAAGCAGGGACACCTGGATGTGTTTTAAAAGCTTTCAGAGACTGTTTGATAAAGTAACAGTATGACTGTTTACTAATAAGATGACACTTCTAAAGCTCTAAGTCTACCTCTGGCATTTGTGAAGATTCTTCCCGAGGTGTTTTTGCATAGGCAGACTCAGCATTACCAGAGAAGAAATAGGGTCTGTTGGTTTTGGTTTTGTGTTTTTTCCAGAATCAGAAGTTAGATGTAGACCCCATTTTTGAAGTTATAGTCTGGCTGAACTTGTTCTCCATTTGGTGTTTTCATTAACAAAAGAAGCATAAGAGTTTCTCTCTTGTCTGTTATTTCTCCTGAGGACAAAGATATGCCTTTGCCCCCCACCAAAGTGGTCTCCATGTGAAAATGGAGATTTTTCTTTCAGAAACTAAAGCCCAACTTGAAAAAGATTTAATACTATTGTTGTCACCATTAAAAAAAATATAAAAAAAAAATATTAAAAAATCAGTCAGTCAGATTTCATATTTAGGGTTTGGTTTGTTTTTTTTTCCCTATCTCACATGTAGGGAACCAATTCCTGCACTCATTAGTGGTGCAAATAATTAGCAACCATCTTTAATGAATTTTCACTAAATAGTACTAATGATGTTGCTGTTCTACTTTGGGACATTTCCAGTGTTTGGGTATTTCCTGGTGATCCCATTAACTTCTAAGTTAACTGGAATACTTTCTGGCTGAAATGTAGGAATCATTTAGTTGAACAGATGTTCCTTTTGTAAAGTTAGCATAAACATACTGAATTAGAAGTACCATTTCTTTGTTGCTGTATCATCAAGATGTGTCATGACCTTATCTTTCAAAAGGTTTAACGTTGTTCCCAAATGACTTTAAAAGGCTCTGCTTGTCAATACCTAACCACATTACATGAAATTAAATACTGCATCAATTATCTTAAGCAAGTATAAGCTTTAAAACTGTAAAACATCAAAACAGAAGAAGCATTACTACATTATACCCTCGAAATACATCTTTCAATTTGACTCCTATGAGGTGCAAAGTATTGCAGTATTTTGCATTGTGTAGAGCACATCTACTATACTACTGTGCAGTTGCTTTGGGGATCATTTCTAAGATTGTGATTAATTCTTGGCATTTCTTCCATTTTTTTCCTTTATCTGTTATTAGAGTCATGCACAAAAGATCCCCCAAGGAGCAGATTGCCCTATTAAGTATGTATTTTACAGTATTTTTGGAAGGTGTACGATAGTTGGAATACTATTCTTTACCAAGTATGAGCAACAGCATTGGAAGTAATATTTGCTGGATTGCTGTGTCCAGATTAGACCAAGATCAGTCTGCCCTGTTAATTTTTTTTTATAAAAAGTAATTTGCTGTGTGCAAATAATCTTGAGAGTCCATAAGTCTTAAACATGGAGAATCAAAGACCAAATTTTCATCCATAATTCCATCTTTGCATAGATGGCTGCAAAAAGAAATATTTTAAAATAAGAGAAGGAATATTTCACTCTTGAGACGTGCTTTACTCCCTCTTAATGTTGTTACTTTTATTTCTTTCTTCACAGATTCACTTAGTTTAGAAACATTCCACAACTAATGGGCTTGTTAGGTGATTAACAGAAAACAAAACTCCTACCATCTCATATTTTCCAGTTTACAAGAGTCCAACCATGCCATAGATATTTTCCATTCTCCGTCTTGATATCCTACAGATGTGGAATTAAAACTCCTTACACTATATGGGACTGCATTGTGGAATTGTACATGTGTGTTTTACTTTACTGAGTAATTTCTCCATTACTTTAGCTACACTGAATGTGGGCATTGTGCCCAGTGGAATAACACTTGCTTTACCAACACTTTTATACACCTTAATTCAGATAAAGCTTATCTGTCAAATCAAATAGAAACTACCAGCATTTGCAGATTATTTACTTTTCCAAATTCCTCTTTTGCTTAGGATAGTGAAAAAAACTAAAAGGAACAAGAAACTAGTGAACGCAAAGGTCTGGAACTTCAAGTTGTTTTTAGAATTCCGCCTTCCTCAAAAAATATACTGCAAGAATGAAAGTCATTGTTGCAGGACTTAGGGCTATTTTGAATGGACAGCTAGGAGTGTAAAGCTGATTTCCTCAGAAATGTGGGCTCGCTTTCGTCTGAACTTTGGTAGATGCTATTCTTCAACATAATTTCACTAGGGAAATAATATGTATAATGTAGAGAATACACACATAAATACAAAGGCTGAAAGTTTTTATCCTAAGGAAATATTTATCTTGATGCTATGATATTTGATTTAGAACAAATAGATATGATCTGTAGTCCTAGGAAAGAAGAGGCATGGATGAATGTTATCTTAGGGAGGACAGATACAATGTTTTTGCTTTTTTTCCCTGTATTGTGTTTACTGAAAATAAAATAAGCAGCTAAATAATACTGTCATTATCCTCTTTGGAAGTGGAAGATAGCTTGGACATGCATGGCAAGGAATCTGGAAACACTAAAATCTGCAATATTTTTGACAGTCCACATAATGCATTTTAATTATGTGGCTGGAGTTTGTGGAGGTGTATAAACTTACTATATGTGTTTGATAGTTATCCTAAGACCGTTGCTACTCTGGTTTTTAGAAAGATTCATTGGCAATGGGTGTGTTGTTTTCCAGTTGTGTACTTTCTGTCTTTTTTTCAAGATTTTTTTCTCTAACAGATTTTCTCTTTAAGCTTTTTGTTTGTAAAAATACTGTGCCAGCAAACTGATTTTATCTACATTTATTATTATGCCGCCTGTTTAGAAGCAGAAGTTAACTGTTAACTCCACTTTGTTGAGAAAGAAGTGGCAAGTTTGACAAGTTTTACTCTATCATTTTTAAATTAATCATGCAATTTCTTATTAAGTTGTTTTCAGGGAGTCACAAAAGAAACTGTTACACCATCTACAGTGACATAATTTTTCATGTATGTCACCTTCTCCCTAGGTTAATGGAAGAGACTCCTGACATAAACATGCCTTGTGTTGATGAACTGCCTTTATTTGGTGCCTTGTAATATGGTTGTGTTATTCTTTTCCTTTTTCTGGCACAGTTGAGCACTTTGGTAGCAGCTGAGTGTATATTTTACTTTACTGTTAGGAAAGATACAAAAAAGCACATGTTCCTTAGTAACAGACATCATCAAGACCATCTGAGAATTATTTAAGACTGAAGACATTGCCAGTGATGATTTGGCACACTGACTCGTGGGAAAACTCAAAGATTCTGTTAATTTGGATGGGGTTTGTTTGCGTTATTATAGAACTTAAGTGAGACTAGAGTGGTGACATCAGAGAGGACAGCTGCTTCCATTATGATAAGAAAAATGCAGACTCCCCTTTTATTTCTTCTGACTTTTTTAACTAATCCTTCTGCTGCCCTTTGAGGTTAATCCCCGTTCACCCTGCAATGGTTACTATCAGTAAACAACTCCAAAGCCTTATACTCTCTGTCACATAATTTGGTGAATTTTGCCTGGCAGACTGAGCCATAACTTGATCAGTCTCTTGAATTACTGGATTCTTTCTTCAAAGGATTTGGAGCTTTCTTGCTATTTCTTTTCTGAGCTGTAAGAATGTAATTGTGCTGGTTTTAAGTATGCACTACTACTATAAATAGTTAGTGGATTATAGGTGAAGGTAAGAGCCAAGAATGCCTGCATTGAAGTCCATTGTTACCATTGTCTGAACAGCCTTGAGCAATTCATGTGCTTTTTCATTGTCATATTTTCTTTCATTTGTACAATGAGATAATGGCTTCTATCCACCCCATTTTGCATCAGCATGTATGTGGGCTAGCTGATAATTACATTGTTTGGCTTCTGGTGTCCAGACTAATCTCCTTTAACTGCACCATATCTTCTCTACTGAAATAGAGGCCTTGTAAGGGAGAGCACATAGTATATTTGCTGATATGGATTGTGTACCATTGCCCTCTATTGGACAGCGCTAGGCAGTTAAGTGGTTATCTTGTTTTGGGCTTGAAATTGGACACTAAGAGCATTTCTTCAGGGATTTGAGCTTTGAAAAAGGCAATTGCTTTGTCAGTAGTTGTGCTCATCAGAATCTTCCCCTTCCGCAGCCATTAACTGGTAATTAAGATTTACAGGTGATTTTAGATATCACTCACTGTTCATGGATACTGACTTAGCAATTCTGACAGCTAAATTTTGTGTCAGGCTCATAAGTGTCTTCATCAACTAAGTAAACAGAAGCATCTAACAGTAACAGCCTCGCCCAACCAAACAACACAGCTCAAGGTTTGAAAAAACTTGAGAGAGGAGAAATATGATAATATTCTGTAAGTAAGTTTGAACTTTTTAGTGACAAATTGTCTTTTAAGAGAAAATAAATAAAATTCAATAGTCAGTTTAGTTAATTGTGGCTGATGTGGGGAAGTACAGAATTGCATAGGGTTCTCGCTTTTCTGAGTGTCCATAACATGCTAGGGTGCTTAGCTCTTTCATAAAAGAGGATAAAAAATAAATATATGCTCTTTGGTTTTATCTTTTACTGGTATGCCAGTATGACTTGGTCAGGGCATCAAGTGGCAGAAAGACATAATGGAATAGCAAGTTGTTTAGAATACTGCTTAGCACTGCTGCCTACTAACTTGTCTTAGCTCTATTTTCTTGTAGTCCTCCAGCTGTCTTTGTGTCTGTGCTGGGTGACAGAGACCAGAGTCAGGTGTTCCAGAGATTGCACCAGTCTCTAAAATGCAGAGGAGAAACAGAAGCATGGAAACGTGCTATGTACTACAGTCTAATATAAAAGTATCTTTCTTCTTCTCTGTTAACACTTGATTTCTTGTGGTTTTGTTTTTTTTTTTATCTTGCTCGCTGCCTGTCTCACATTGTCTGTGGTCTGTGAGCGTTCTGTGTATATGTAGGTGAGTGTTCATTATAATTTACTGCCTGTTTGGCTTACCTGTGCTTTGTCAAAAAATATCATGCATCTCATACACACTGTAGTATCTGAAAGGGAGAGCATGAATAATAGCAAAAACATAAAACAGGGGAAAGTAATGAACATCAAAGACCCAAACAGTCCAATTAATAGGTTCTCTGCCCTCTGGTACACTGTTTATGGCAGAGTAGTCAAAGGAGTAGAAACTATTATAAAGGTTACCAGGAAAAATAAAGCTACTTTTGCTACTGTCTGGATGTTATCCATCCAAACATCTACCAGCTGCCATCCAAACTTGTATTTATACTGCTATTCATTTGAGGTTAAATACAGAGGAGTCACATCTTACTCCAGCAATAAACATCCAAAACAGTGTGATCTGTATCTAATTCTGCCGGGGTAAATGGCAGCTTATTAAAACACAGGAAGAGATGACTAATGATTTGTTCCTTTGAGAAACCTCCATGTCACCTTTGTAAAAGTGTCTACCTAAAGTTCAAGATCTTTATGGCTACCAAAATAACAACAATCATCTCTTCACTATCCTTGGATGGATTATCCAGTTTGATGATGATCCATGTCAAAAGTACAAAACTACACGGTCTGACCTCTGCAAACCTGGATGAGTTTGGAGTGGCATATCTCCAGGGTCCTGGGACTTCATTTCTTATACCAGATCAAGCCGGCTAGATGAGGAGCAAATTTATGTACAACACTACATTAGCATGATTATATAGCTTCTGAGACTGAGCTGGCATTGCACAGGCAGGCAGCATTGTTTCAGAGCTATTAAGTCCTCTCAGAATTCATTGTACCAGGATATACTATAATGCAAAAAACACCTCAGGTCCAGAAACAGAGGCATGTATTCTGTTTCTTTGTTTGCTAAATTGCCTTTTCATTTTACTAGCTAGCTTAATGAAAAGTTGCTTGTAACTTAACTGTGTACTTATTCTAATGTCACCAAAATTAAAATTTCACATCCTGTAATAGCTTCAGTCTTTTTAAAAAATAATTTACATGCCAAAGATTTTGCAATACTTGTACTGAAGAGATACCTTTATATGTAGAAAGAGAGAGAGAGAGATGTATAATCACCCATCTTCCAGCACTCTCTGCACTGTCAAAAACTCTTTGATGCTAATCTGTCCAAATATCCTGTAGACTTAGCATCCAGTCCAACAATTTTGGGGATTTATTTGGGGATGGAGTTAATTTCTTTTTGAGAATGCCGCTCCACGTTGATTACACAGGAGGCCAAGACAGTGATTTGAGCCTCAACAGAGTCCCAACTGAGGTAGCTATCCAGACTTCTGCATGTTGAAAAGAGCAAGTTCCTAACAGAAGATGACATTAGAAAATCTGATTAATGCCTGTTATTGTTTTGTCAATCAATTACATTTTTTTAAAACTACAGGCTTCAAAATAATGCAGAACTGCTGACACCAGTTCAGTGCTTGTGAATTTGTGACCAGTTGTGTTTTGTGTGTCCTGCATATTTCTATGTGAGGTGAAATCTTTGCCCTGCTGACATAAGTGATAAATTAGTACAGCGCCTGTTAATTTAGCTGGGATCAGGATTTTTGTTCCATGTGGTCAAAGGATTTTTGTTGCCTTGTTCTATTATTGATGTTTATTTGAACTGTATTTTTTTCTCAGAGCATTCTTACTCAGTAGGTAAATGTATCCATTTCTACACTGATCTTTTTATTTTATTTTATTTTACTACCACATGGAAAATCTCTTGGAGTTTTAAACTGCCAGAGGAAAGAAAGAATGGTGGGAAATTCCACAGAAATATTGAAGAAAATAATTTTGAACTTGCACATAAGACATGAAATTATGTGGATCCATAGGGGGGAATTTCTTGGAAACCAAAAAAGTTACCGATTTGTTTCTTGCCTTTTAAAAAAAATGTCATCTGAGATATCTGTGTCATTGTGCACGTAAGCAATTCACCAGAGAACTTCAACTTAAGCTCTGTGTTCTCATATACAAGCTATTTAATAGGAAAGAGATTTGCATTTAACTGTAAAAATTTTCTATCTTGAAAGGATCTAAAATTCTGAGTACTTGATGAGCACCTGATAAAAAATGCTGTGCTGTTTATGTTTATAAGCTTTTCTGTTAGAAAAAATAGTTGGGGATACCGTAGAATTGAGCATATGCTGACTGTGTTGACTCCTGTTTTCCAAGAATTACTGATTTTCTGAGATTAGACTGAAGTGCATCCATTAATAACAGGAAGTGACTGATTAAAACGAAGATGGCTTAGCAAATTTTAATAATGTTAAAAAGTAGCAATTGTTTTGTAACTGCCATAATCCTGTGAGGTTCTCTGTGCTGGGAAAAGATACCAATGCATCTATTATTCTGATTCTGAATGCAGTAAAGCTTCGTGTTTTCCATTTTTACCGTGGGCAAATTATGCTTAAAATTATTGTTTACAATGTACATTTTTACAGCAATTACCATATCTTTCCTTAGCTTGCTTTATTTATAGAGAAAAAATAACTCACAAACCTCTGCACTATTTAGACAAAATCATCCTTAGGTTTTGATTTAGTTTAAAGATGAAAATAGACCTAGGTATTGTTAATAGCTAGAGGTTTATCAACACCTTCTTTTCTATATGTATGTTACTTGTACTGTAACCTTCCAGCCGTATTTGAATTATACTGCAGCACATTATGTTCTTCTAGTTCTCCATTAACGTCTATTAATTATCCATTACCTTTCTTTCTCCAGAAAAAGAAAAAACACTTAGGTGTGCATGCACACAAACACTCCTGAAGTCATTTTGTTTTGAATATAAAATACTTGAGTCCTTTTTTTAGGATTGAAAATGTGTGAACAAACACCAAACATTTTACAGCATATTGAGTGCTGTTTCTGACTCAGCAGGAACACAGGACTTCTTTTTAAAATCCGTTAATTTATCCCGTGAACAATGTAAAAGCACTAATGTTCAATTTGAGGAAAACCGGATACTGGCCTGGAAACATCCGCCTTTCTTTCTGGACTTAAAATTACTCATTACATCAAATACTCATTTCACCAGACTCACATTCAGTAATTGAGCAGTCTGCCACACTGCACTCATTTTGAACACTCTTAAATGTTGGTGAATGCACCAGAAAATCCAGGGCATTTCAAGAAACCTGAAGAACATTCTCTGGAGGGTAAAACATCATCCAAAAAACAATGACCGTTCACTTGTGTAGTGAGGTTTTTAATCTGTGGCAAATTACTGAAGTCAAGGGAGCTATGTTAAACTGTGAATCTATCTTATGCTTGCTTTCTTTCTTTACGATGCATTTAAGAACTTACCAAAGAAGAGACAAAATGTAACCATGAAAAGGAATAATACTCAGTGTCTTATAACCTTGTAAACCCTTCGTAGGGCAAAGCTATTAAAATACTATTGTCAAGCTTTATCAGTTCCCCAAGTTTTACATGCATCAGTCATTTTTCTTGTATTGGGGGAAAAATCCTGCTTGCTTTACAAATGCAAAAACTGCTTTGTGATTCATTTCACATAAATATTGAAAATTTGATCTGGCTTTTCACAGATAGATTGTACACGGTGTCCTTATTTCCTTAAGAGCTATCCACCCTAATAGCCTGAATAGTGTGAAAACTATGTTCACAATTTATTCTCAATATTTATTTCTTCTTCAAATAGTATGTTTCAATTAAGAATAAGCAACAAATGAATGCAGCAATGCAGCCCTTATGAACAAATCTACAGGAATTAAACAGATGTTTAGATGCATGTTAAGGCAGACAAGTAACTAAATTAAGTAAATATTAGTAGGAGGTTTTTACAGTGGAGGTGAAAATATTCAAGCAATAAAAACTGCTCTGACCCTATTACTTTACCTGGGTAGACTGTACTTCACTGCGTTTCCTTCCTCTGCTTAGTCAGTATGAAAATTAAATTCTACTGAATTTGACAAGTTGCCATTTACCCTGATGTTGATTTAAGCTTCTAGAAGCTCATATCAGCATGAGGTCACCGACAGGCAAAGTCAGTGAATCTAAAAATGGTGCAGAAAAAAAAGAGATTAGGCTTTGCTTGGGTTGAGATTATGTAAACAAACAGAGAAGAATTTAGGGAAAACAAAATTGTTTTTCTCAACTGATTGATCAAATCACTTTATTAAATGATACAATTTACATCTCTGGCATGCACTTTCCAATAAAGTGTCCTTTGCAGTGAGCAAAAAGTCTTTAGAGGTGAAAAGCTTTTTATAAAGATAATACAGTCTTTTGCTACTAGGCAGAAATGCAATGTAAATAGATATTTGGTTGTGTTAAAGCAAACCAGAATGAAAACAAATTAGAAACAAGAGTTGTGAACATCATCATCTAACTTA
The DNA here is from genome assembly GCF_001431845.1 of Calidris pugnax. NCBI lineage: Eukaryota > Metazoa > Chordata > Aves > Charadriiformes > Scolopacidae > Calidris > Calidris pugnax. The sequence goes on from NW_015090920.1 coordinate 14,936,546, forward strand.
ACTAAAGAAAGTAAATTTTCAGTTATATTGTGTATTCAAATACTCTGCATATTAACAAAGACATCTCTGAGGTTGAACACAAACCCAAGCTATTTAAAATATCAAGAGAATTTTTTCCTCACATTTACTGAGCAAATCTGTGCATTCAAAAACAAACGTAAGAAATACTTGCATTAATATATTCAGAACTCACACACAACGGTCACAACTATTTGATAGAAAGATGCTTTGCTAGTGGAGGAATGGGGTAAAGAACAGAATGTGAAAAATGCCATGTGGTTCTTCATAAAGCTCTGTATGCACTAATATTTCATTTCGTAGTCTGGGCCTGCTGCTTCCATTGAAATTAGTACATTGTTTCAATCTGGTTTTAGCCTGATTTCCTTTGTAAACAAGCCTATGTGATCTGTCTGCATGCCTATGTGTTCTCCCATTAATAATTTTGAAAATGTTTATTTGTTTCATTTCTTTGTGGCAGTGGAATAGATCTCAAAGATAATCCATTGTCCACAGACTTTGTAAAAATAGACGGCTGAGTGGAGGATGGCTACGCTTACCAGTGTTGCTATTGAGGGAAATACAGTGTGAACTCATTCCTTATTAGATTTGAAAGAATCCATGTGGGAAAGAGAGCTAGTAAATCCTCAGCAGGAGGAAAAAAAATCTGTAGTAGATAATGTTAAACACCCAAGTTAATCTATGATAAAATACAAAGCCACATGAAACTCAACATCAGTAATTCTCATGTTCACAGAAGTACTTAATGATAAATTTCTTCTTGTGAATAGAATAAAATTATAAAGCTACACTTCCTTTTTCTTGGGACTTTGACAGAAAGTCAGTGATTCTGAAACTCTGATTCTTCTATCCTTACATGTTTGTTGCATATTCGGGGGTGTGTTAGAGCTTGATCCTAGAGTATATTTTTCTGAATTGCTATGTGATCACAGCTTTAAATCTTTTTTAATATCATTTTTTATCATAACTTTTTTTGTAATACCAAAATTTAAAAATACTTTTGGCAATTTTTAATTGCGTGTACCTTAAAATTAAGCACATAGTAGCTGTATGACCTTAGAGTTCACAACATGAGTTTTGATGAGAATTCAAATGTTAGGTATCTGATTCTGAGGATTAAAGTAGTTGTATTGGGTAAAAATATGCCTTACTACAAACTCATTAATCTGGTTTCCTGTTTAGCAATGTAAAGGTTACAGTTCAAAACAGAAACCTGAACTTGGATACAGGGAGTCATTTTATTCAGCAAAACATGTAAATTCAGCACAATATGTAAGCATTATATAATTTACAGAATGTAGGCCTTCTGTGAAGTGTACGTGCACTAGTGTTTAGTGAATAGTTAAGGCCTTAATGACTTTTAGTTATTTGAATTTCACTGAATTTCACTGTAAAATATAATTTCACTGAAATTAAGTGAAAAATGGACATGTACTTCTGGGGAGATAGGCCTGGTTCTGAAGACAGGCTCTTAAGGCTGATGGGGCTATCACAGTCCCATTGGTTTCAGTGAGAATATTCCCAGTCATGATAAAAGAGGACATTATGGGACTCTGCAGAGAAAAATGTATTTTTGCCTGTGTGGAGGAAAATTTACTCTTGATTATGTGTGTGTATGACTCTGAGGTGCAAAGCTCATTTTCAGGCATATCATGTCAGCCTTGTTCATGTAATTTTTCTAAATCATCTTTTCTTTGCAAATTCATATTTTGTGAAATAAATTTGTAAGATGCTATAGCAATATGATCCTAGTTTAAAGGTTTACAACTCCCATGTATTCATTTCCTGCTTGGTCAAAAGAATCAGTTGATTTCAGGGAGACTTCTGTTTGACTAGAGAATTACTGCCAACTTAAACTCATTAAGGGTATATTTTTCATGTAATTATTTGCTCTTACAGGAAGCTCCAGCTCCACTGAACTTGGGTTTAATTTTCCTCTTTATACCAATTATATTTTATAACTGCTGTAATGGAAAATTCTTTGCAGATGGGAATGTTTTCTAATATATTCTTTCTTATTGCATATATGGTTTAGTTCTTTCTAATCTAATCACTTTACTCACAGCTGGCAACTGGAACTAAGAATAGTTAACAGTGCTTCTGCAGTAATTTTAGTTGACTGTGCTTGACAGATCCTTGAAGAATGCCCCACAAAATGAGGATGCAGAGCACTTTGTAAAACTTGGGGTATTCATTTAATGCTTTAACAACATCTAAACTACCCATAAGCTTGGAATACATTTTTAGCCACATGTTTCTATTGTTTAAATAAGCTGTAAATGCAAGATATGTATCATCAGCAAAAAACATTTACCATCTTTTCAGATCCATCAAGATAACTTAATTGTTACCAACCATCCAAATTTTTGATACTTATACTAGACTCATACCGTGTAACACATGTCATAAACCCTCTTTCACATACCGATTTCTGTGTAGAACAGGTATTGGTAAAAAAAACTCATCTATGTCTTCCAAACTGAAAATACAAATCAAAAGCTTTCTAAACATTGAGCTACCTAGATACTAAGAATAACTGCCCAGCCATTCGATTACCAGACACTGTAGCAGTAAATGTTCAGCAAGTAGTACATTTCACTGAGAAATAAAGGCTGTTCAGCTTCTGTCTTGTTCGATAGTTTATTACAAAATTAACTTGCAATCCAGTTTAAATACACTCTAAATATTTTCCTCATCCTTTTTGTTGTTCAAGTATCATGGTACTGATCTCTATTAATAACACCTTTCTTCCTGTTGTGTTCAGATTATTTGATTAATTACAGCATGTAAAACTTCATCGAAACAGTCTTGAAATCCATCTGAAATGAATGGCTGCATAAGACTGCAAATATCTACATGTTGTAGGGATTCAGGTACCATGACCAGAGATGTATTTTAACTGTTGCCACAGTAGAAATATTCATAGATTTACTTTCTTAGCTCATTTTAAAAATGCGATAAAACATATTACAAATAAGCCAGTACTTCCAAGTATTCCACTTCCATTGGAACTTTCCCAGGTCTGGTTATATCTAGTACCTTGGAACTCAGATGTCAAACATACCCAGAAAACCTACAACATCCTGTAAAATACTTCTTGCCTTTAAAATGCCCTTTTTTAACTTTTTTTTTCTTAACTGCAAGCACTTGTACTGTCTCCATCTACATCGTTCCTAGATTTTTGTATTGAGCACATGGGTTGCTCCATGTTCTTCCCACCCCTCACCCCAAGAAATGTGTATTTTTGCCTTTTGATGAAAAGAACAATCTTAGATTAGGTGTAAAAATTGGGTCTATTCTAGAGGTTGCTAGCCCTGCGGTCACGTGAAAACTGTGCTCCATTCAATTTTGCCTCCTCATTTCTTTAGTTCAGAGATGGTCAGGCCAGCAAGAAACTTTCCTTCTCCAACTCAAACCTAAGGCTGGTAAAGTTGGAAGAAGGGAAAATATGCCAGGCCCTTCAGCTGCTCATGTTGGACGCCTCCATCCCCTTGGCTGTGGATTGTAGTTTGAATCAGCTGTTGACAAGCAATAGTCAGACCTGGAATCCATGGACATTATATCAGGATCTGTTCTGGAGCGTTGACTGCAGTAAGGATACTGCAGCTGAGAGCCAACCTGCGTGGTGGCACTTGGGACAGACAGGGAGCTTTTGGGGGGTGATACAATACCCGATTGCTTCCCTTCTAATAAGGCTACACTACCACCTGGGGCCGGAGGCTCATAAGAAACTTTTCGTTTCCATTCGTCTGGTGGCTCAGGAAGGGTTTTCCTGCGAGCAGCTGATACTATGTTAGCAGCAATGGATTCCTGTATATTTTGGGGCCCAAAAGCTTCATCCACTAGGCCAAGAGGGGATCTTGCCGCTGCTTCCCAGGGAGTCAGTCTCTTGCCAGGCTTGTCGGCTGCTGTGTCTGGCTTGCTAAAGTAATCAGGGGCAGGCTGAAATATAAGAGGAGAAGTAGGAGACATAGCTCGAGAAATGAATGAAGAAGGTCTCCCAGGAAGTGATAATGAGCGTCCACTGCTTCTTTCCTAGGAAAACAAAATGTCAAGTAGAGTTACAGTTATTAAACAACAAAAAAGGAAGCCCCTTCTCTTCACTTCCCAACTGGAACAACAGACCCGGAAAGCACATGACATCCTGGCAATCCCTTTTTATGTCTGTGGGTACTTTTCAATACTTTAATTTAGTGGAAAGAGAGGAGGTATTAAAAAGGAGGCAGAGAAAGAAACAGGAACAAAGACAGAGCAAATTGAATTTTTGAGGAAGGTAAATAGACCAAAGACAGGCTTTTACTGAAAGGTACAATTACGTTAGCAGCTCTGCAGCTTTTCCACTACTTAGCTAGTGTGCCTTGTTCTGAAAAGATCATTCTTAATAATGAAAAAGGAAGTCATGTTGTGACAGTTCTGTGTGTGTTTACAAGATTCTTTCTAACATGCAGGCACAGCCTAATTTATTTGATAACAGGCTCTGTCTAGGACATCTGTCTGAGAATATACCTTTGGCAAACTCATTCTAAGAAAGACATTTCTTACTCTAAAATTATTAGGCTTATCCTAGGTTTTATTTTTCAGAGCACAAAAATGAACATGAAAAAATTAAAGTTAATGCAATCATTCACTTAATACCCTTACAGGATGCTACTTAGCCTGGCTCCTTTACAAGGCAATGCCCTCAAAATTTCAGTACATTCCGACCCATTTGTAGGAGCAATCCATTCATATTTGACAAATCCTAATCTTCTTAGTAATGCAGCACTTTGAAACAGAAACTGTGTTCATGAGAAGATTCTGCTGCAACAGTCATTTGGCAGCATTCGAAACGGGTACAGTATTTTCTTCAAGCCAAACATGTTCTTTGTGTTACACAGATAAATTACATTGTTCTTACCAAGTAGTCTCTATAGATGTGGTTCCTAAACTCTTTGATTTACAGCCGCTGATTCATATCCTGAGATTTAAATGCCTTTAACTCTGAAATCTGATGTGAAAATCCAGGCTCTTTTGCTGGCAGCTCTGCTAGAATTTAATTCAAACAACATTGGCTCTGTTACTTTTCCTAACTAGCTTCCAAAACTTAAATTACTGTGAGCATGGTCCAGATACCAGCCAACAGGTGTCTGATCATACAAGGTATAGCTTATCTAGTAAAGATTCACATAGACATTTCATGTTCTATAGACTAGTCTGTCACAGGATCTTGATGCATTTAAGAAACTTAAAAGACCTCTACTTCACACAGGCTTTTATGTTTTAATATCAGCCTTGTATATGAGAGATGGAAACTGAGAGAGAGACTACTGAGTTCATAATTTTCAGTCAGTTTTGTGGTGCTCAGTCTGAATCTCCTAGAAAAGGTGTAGAGTGATTCATAGAAGTTATGTAATGAGAGTTTTGACAAGTTTCAGAAATAATGGTTTATAACAGAATGACCCTTTCACCTCTTAGCTATGACCAGCTACTCCCAGATTGCAGTTTCAGAGAGGAAACTCCCCAACATTAATCCAACCCCCACAGACTTATAGCAAATTTTCATGAGGTTCTACTTCTATTCAGAAAAAAAGGACCTAATTTGGGGCAACTTATCTCAGTTAATTTTCAAAATTCCTCACTTAAACTTTGAGATGATCAAACATTAAAATGTGGCTGATTAGATCATCACATATAGACAGATCCCAACTGAGTACTCTAATAAGGTGGCATATAAAATGTAAGAATTATCTATTTGGAAGGTAAGTGAATAAAAGTTCATATGGAACTTTTTTTCCCATAGATGAAGTTATATATGGTCAAGAATGGATTAAAGTTTCTCCATATCTTCACCAAATGGGAGGGATTTCTTTTTCTTAGCAGGAAAATAAAAGTCCAGGTAATAATAGATCATGCTTGGGGCCAGTTAGTGGCAGACACAGATAGGCCATTCAGAATACTTTTCCTTCTTCTAATGTGTTCTAATTTCTTTCTTCACTGAATCCACAGAAAAGAGCTTAGTCAGCAAGCCTGGTTAGTGCATTTTGATTAAATTATTGGCAAGAATAAGTTTTTTAGAATGAAAAATTAAAATAAGTGTGCAAAATGAGATACAATGTCTATTAGAAATTAATCTGATAACCTGAATTATGAAACTTAGAAGATAAGGTTATGCAGAGGGATGAGAAAGTCAATCAAACAGGTTCATGTAGTTAGTCTACCTCTGTTAACTGATTTCAAGAGGGTTTTAGGACATTGTGCTGAATAGACAGAAGATTTCCCCTTTATTTAATTGAGATTCCAGTTCCAAGTCCCATGAGTACTTTGTAGGATTCCAGAGAAGCAGAGGGAAATGATATTGTTGAAAGCAGTGTTACATAAAATATCTGAAACTTCAAGACAGTTAGATAAAGATACTATTTAGTCTGTCATGCTTAGAAAAAAGCTCTCAAGTTTTTAAAAACTCTTGAGTTCATCAAGTTGCGGAGGTATCTTTTAGGCCTAACCATTAGTCATAAAGCAGGAGCTAATTTTCTTTGACAGAGTTTAATCAGAATGCTGAGTTATCAAGTGTATTTCACTATTTGTCTAACTATTGCTATCTACCCCAACTTTATTGTGCAATTGAATAATCTTTGGCTTCAGAATATGCATTATCGCACATTTTTTCACACTCTGTGGTAGATATTGCTTTAAAAGTTGATAAATATTCTCCTTATTTACCTCAGAACCCCAAGATAAGAGTAGTTATTTCAAGCCTTGTCCATTTTGCCAAAGTGCTGGCTTTCAATTTGCCAGAGTAGCTTACGCCTTTTTTTTTTTTTAATTGGTCTCTTCGATTTTTCATATTTATGTACATTTCTAGACTTCATCTTAATAGCCATCATCTGAGAGACTTCATTCTGACAGAGAAACAGACTAGATTATCCAAAAAATGTCCCCAGCTTTGTTAGTTGCTAAGTATCTTGTTTGGAGACTAGATACATTGGCTACAGTGAACACATTCAGTAAGATCTGTATCACTGAATATAATCAGTGATTATTTCCTTCTGGATGATTGTTCAACCCACATCCAAATCACATCAACAAATTTCCTGCTGCAATATCAAACTCTCAAACTATGGTACTGTCAGCTATCAGATGAATCTCATCTGTAGGCAGTTCTTTAGCATACTTGGTTCTGTTTCGATAATCCCAAACCAGATAAATTCTTCTCTTTTTCCACTTGATAGCTTGTCTTTTTGTATTCTAAAATGTGAAATTGTATTTCTGTTTCCACTAGATTTGGTGAAGTAAGGATTAACCTCTCCTTCCATGTAAGAAGGGCTGAAAAATGTGTGGTTTTAACTAAGAGTTATCTATTCGGATGGTGAGAGGACAAAATCTGCTTCTGCAAATAGTCTTCCAGATGATTTGTCTGGAAAAAGGCTGAAGTACTTTGTCCATTCCATAAGGGTCTGAAGGAATTTGAGGAAAAACATAAGAGAGCCCCACTGACTTACTTTTTCCGGCTACAGCGTTGTGTCTGGCTGTCTGACTTTCAATGGGGAGGAAGAGTGGACCAATATTTTTTGAAGGAAATGGCTATTGATAGAAGGAGCTGGCTGCATTCTCTACATTTTCCAAAGAGAAAGTGTCACAGTTATAGTGAAGGTGGGCAGAAGAGGTTTTGAAGACTCAGAGGATCCAACAAGGTAAAAATATGTTTGGCTGAAGTTAGCCTTAGTTATTTTGAATTACAGTCTTCCTACAATAAAGAGCAGTTGTCATCATCATGTACCTTCCCATAAGCTCAGCGGGAATGAAACAAGATTTTGTGTTAATTTTATTTTTAACAAATCTAGGAAAATTGAGTATCAGTTTTGGCCTGAAACAATTCTACTAAGTTTTTGTAAAGTGGCTGCAACTTGAAGCAGTTATAATCCTTTGGATTCAGGGGAATATCTTTCTAATTTTCATGTCTGTTTCACAGAAAGTTATTGAATTTCTTTTGTCACTTATGGAAGAAATATAGCAAATGCATCAGTTACGTGCAGTATGCCATAATGCTTCAGTGTTTACCTTAAAGAGGAGGAATTTAGTGACTACTAAGATTGCTATGGTAGTATCTGTTGTAATAAAAGTAATCCAATAGCACCCTGCACAGCAGATTTCTGTATGTTGCATAGTGACATATTTTGCAATAGTTTATTGACTTACAAAATAGACTATTTCTATCTACCCCAACTTTATTGTGCAATTGAATAATCTTTGGCTTCAGAATATGTATTATTGCATATTTTTTTACACTCTGTGGTAGATAGGTTTGAAGCACTTGTAGAAAAGCATGATTTTTCTAAAAGGTAAGTGTATCTCAAATGCAGGAACTGAGAGATGTTGTCATTGAGGTTAATTTTTATTTTTGGTACTGGTGTTCCTAGACTGAAAGTCTAAGTCTGAACTTTTCTAAATTCAAAGCAGATCTGTATTTGATATTCATATACTGACTGCTATCACTATTTTGGTGTTCAGCCCCTTCAAACTAACAAACACAAACATTGGAATTAAGGCAACATTTAATCATTACAATTCATCGGTCATTTACTGGACAGCAGTAGCTAGATGCAGGGAAACTTTCTACTATTTTTCCTTCATATTTATCTCGTTTCACAAGCATGTACTAAAAAGGATGCACAAGCCCCAGATCATAAGTGAGACAGTGGGAAAATTGAAGTGTAAATCAAGAATAATTATTCTACCCTCTTTGTCCCTTAAACTACAAGAAGGTCATAAAAAGAGGGGTAGAGATATTCCATTCTTCTTCCCAGAAATCGAGGGAGAAGGGAAAGAAAAGTGATATGTTACCAGAATTATTACATTATCAGGTATTGTATTACTGTAATCTTCTGTAAACATTCATTATAGTATTGTACCAGGACTTGAAGTATTGTGCTGCAAAACAAACCAGAACCCTGTGCAATGATTAATTTGTTCTTTTCCATTGCCTCATGTGAACATTTTCAGAGGGAAAGATCTTTTCTACAGTAGTTATTGAAGGGAAAGTGATTCTTGAATGTCAAGAAGGGGAAAGGCAGTTCAGAGCTGTCTTTTGTAATCAGAGAGTCCTAACAACAGCTGCTGACTGCTCAGGTGTTTGTGCAAACAGATTAAACTTTAGGTTTAAGTTAACATTGATTTTAAAGAGGCAAAATATTTATAAACTGGTCAATGACGAAAACATTTGTTGTACCACAGGCATCTTTGATATTTATAAGCTGTGTATTAATATAAACTAAAATGAATGTAAAATTACTTCCAAGGGAACTATTTCAGTATATAAGTAAATGAATGTAAACACAGTACTTACAAAAGGTGTGTGCATGTATAGATCTGTTTAATGTAAGTTCAAGGAGTGTGAATGTCTACCTCTGATTCAATAATATCTGAATCAATAGCCTGGAAAAATCAGTTATTTGGAACTTACTGCTATTTCAAATTTCTTGATATGTATGTGAAACTGAAAGACAAAGAGAGCCATTTACAATTTATGTAATGAAAAAATAATTTCTTTCTGAAATGCTACCACTCTGGAATAAATGCTACTGCTATTTTACAATATGAATACCAAAAATTTTGAAATAAAATGGAAAATTCATGTTTATTTGAAACTCTGGAAATAATTTTAGCAGGCTAAAATTGGAATGCAGCATTTTGGTTAACGGGGATCCTAATGACTGGAGAAGCAGGGAATCTTACCCGTCTAACAAGTAAAGCCTTCTCAGTGGCTGTACTGGGACTAGTAATAGATTAGAATCCATAGTTCATGTACTAAATTCCTCAAAGCTGTCCTTTGAGGGCTTGCTTTCAAAAATTTGTAGGGAATTTTAGAACTGGAGTCTAATTTATTCTGTTTAGATAGTTTACAACTGTGGCATTACTTCAGGTGAGAATAATCTTGTTTTCATCATTACAAACTAATGAAACAGTTACTGTCAACCGTCTTACATAAGTTCTGTGACAAATTCTGCTTTTGACAATGAAAGCCTTTTACTTGTCAAGTAATGGTAGAAAAGTAAGATGTTAGAATTAGGCTTTCACTACTGCAAAGCGACTGCATGGAAAAGAAACATAAAGAAGGCTGCTAACCTATCATCAACTAGTTATTCAGTTAGCTCAGTTTGCACCTGAGTAAATGACAGAAAATCAGTGCTTTCCATTACCATTTAATCTTTATCCGTGTACAATTATCAAAATACAGTACAGTTATGCCTATAAAAAGGAAATGGCTGAAACTTTTTTGGCCACGGGCATGTTAGCTTTCTTTGGAACAGTTAATTTCTTGTGAGGAAGAATATTTGCTGCCACCTTCTGGACTTTTATATTACACAGCTTAGTGGAAGGTCTTGGATGATGAAGCCTTGAGAATGAACATTTGAAAAACAAGTACAAAGTTGGTCCTAGTTTCTGACCTTGCTGTTTTTTATGAACAATCAAAGGGTTTAAAATTGATATAAAGTAAAGGCTAATGACATTTTTTCTTAAAATAAAATAAATATTAATTATATTTTAATACTTGAAGGTGGTAGCACTATTGTTGCTGAACATATCAAAACTGAAAGATAAATTATCCAGTTCCTTATAATTCTCTTATCAAATCTTTCAAACTGAAATTTTCAGTCTTAGTTGTTCATTTTTTTCTTATTTACTTCATCCCAAATGATCCAACCATTTCAGATGTCTTTCAGGCAAATAAACCTTTATAGTTCAATCATTTCAAAGAGTGAGATTAAGGAAATATAAATGTCAATGACAAAAATTTCTAGCATCCTCTTCCATGAAAAGTGGTACCACTACATGCTTTAGAACTGGTTATGGACTAATCTTTGTATCTGAAGCATTTCATATTTCCATGCAAACTTGCCTATGTATATTTAAGCTGAAAGCCTTATATAGGCTCAATGAGAGCACCTTGCTTTTTCACAGCTAGTTCCTGAGAACTCTGTTGGCGGCGATAATATTCTGTTAGGCAAGAGGATTTTATTCATTATTACAGGTCTAAGGTGCTATAGGCTGTGATGTCTTTGGACATCACACAAGAAAACAAGGAGACTGTCATTGTTCTTTGTCTGCCTGTCTAAACTGCAGGCTACATGTACCCCCACAGGCTGGAGAAGTCACTGGGGTGTTCCACAGCTTCTGTGCTGATTGTACAGCTGGGTTTTCATTCACAAAAAAAGTAGTGCAGGCAGGTGTATGGTGCATACCCATGTCTCTTCTCACCATCAGGTCCAGACCTGGGGCTGCACACTCACTGATCTAGACAGAGAGGCATTGCAGAGCACAGCTGTCCCTTGACAGACTCAAGACCTCCTGTCTGGGCCCAAGCAGCCTCAAAGAAGAGAATGTCTGATTTGAATATGGGGGACAAGAAGCAGACCTTAAACAGGGCAGAAGAAACAGACAAGGTAAGGGCAGAGAAGAGACTAGACAAAGCAAACCCAGGAGCTGGTAATACATGATACAGAAGGAAAATCTGTATTCAGCACTGGCTTGGAGAGTGCTGAGACTAGGATGTGATAGCCAGGGTTCCTGAGCTTTGATGAGAAGCTTAGCAAATGGAAAATTGACCTGTTTAGCTCGCAATGAGGCTATGATGAACAGACAAGGAAAAGAAAAAGATTAATAAATGGGACAAGGAAGGTATGTTTGGGAAAAAGAACCTGTGTACACTACTGTATACATTCCTCCAGAGTTCCAGGGAAATTTCTTACCCAGAGGAATGGAGTTTGTCCTTTCTTGGTCTCTCTGCTGTCAGAAAAGACTGTGACACCCTGTTGGAAACCTGTGTCATCCTCCATTCACAGGCAGTCTGTCAACATGCATTTGCTGCCAGTTAAACTGTAGCAGCCTGATGGCAGTTGTCTATTGTGATTCAAGCCATGCTGGGGGAACCCCTTGGTTACAGTATGCTATGTGATAGTACTCCAGGGTTTGGTTTGTTGTTCTTAGAAAACCCTTGTGTCTTAAACACACAAAGCTACCTTAAAGCAATATTAGTGAAGTTGGAAGGTGAAGTAAAGTTATGAAATGCAAGCCTCATTGCCAAATGCATATGCATTTTGATTAAATTTCAGGAGTTCTGCCCCAAAGCTGTTTCAGGGCTTCATTTAGGAAATACTAGGATGATATAGCAAAGGAATATATTATGCAAAAGGTGCTTTCACTGGATGGATTTCATAGCTCGTCAATGAGGATTCCCTTTCTGGGCTTCCACCTGGAGCCCTGTGATCTGTTAACACTCACAGACTGATGTTAGGGATCACATGCTTTGATACAGTAGCTAGTTCATGTGCTAGTGGTCTCTGAAGATACTAAGTGCCTTGAACTGGATACCCAAGGCTACTGAGTGTCCTAATATCGGTGCTGCACTCTTCATGCCTTATTTACTTATTTGTAGAATGCAATAGTGTAAAAATGAACTATGATTTCTGACTGACTTAGATATAAACAAAAAAATGTATAAGGAGATAATTTTGCATGGAGAACACATTTTGAAGAATGCATATTAAGGAAGGAATGGTGCTAAGCATGGAACAATGTTAAAACAAAATAGTGAAGAGCTATTCATCAGATGAGTGGTACCATTCTGTGCCCTGAATTGAGTTAGGAGTCCTACAGAAAAAAATAGCAGATAATGTGATGCTTACAGATGTTTTAATCACACAAATGCCCAGGACGGTTGGGTTAACATTTATGCTAAGTGCCTCATTTTGCAATCTAAGCAGTAGTATTTAACTTTGATTTTTCATAATTACATAGGGTCATGTGCTTGGTTCAGTACTGTTCCTGTAGCAGTAGCAAGTCTGTCAAGTTTCTCTACCAAAACACCTCTCTGAAAGTAATCTTAGGATGGGAAAAGTTCATCATTTTGTATATCTGAAATGCTGACAGCTGTGCAACAAGAGTACAGTACAGGTGCAGATTTACATCACCATAAATAGTTACATTGCTGCCTCTCATTTTGTGTAATATTTTGAATTTTTAATGGGATGCTATCAGGAAAATTTTTGTCTCATTTGTCACACCTCTGCACTTTCTGACATCAGCCAAACAAGCAGCAATGAAGTATGTGTAAACCTTTTCTGAAGGAACTTACAGCCCTATTTGCTTCATAAAAGATATTCAGGTAGTATGGCTAGTACTTGCAGAAATATCTGTACATATCTTGAACTGTTTACTTAACCAAAGAAAATTAAACTGCAGGCAGATTTTGAGGTTTTCTGGTCACTTGCTTCAGCTCCACTTTTAAGTTATAGTCCTGATGTGGGAAAATTACCAAGACTCAAGGAAAAAACTTAAGTGTACACAGATGCTCGTGCTTTGCTTTTGTTCACAGTAATAAAGCCATGTACCAACAACAACCTGCACAGGGACAGTATAAGAAGTAGCATTCTCACAGATCAAATAGAAAATCACTTGCAGTTATTGAGGTTTGTTTTTTTTTTAAAAGGGGTTTTTTGCAAAAAAGATGTCTTTAAAAAACTGCATGTATTTGTCCATACGTCATTACTATATGGAAACTTTTGCTTCTGATATAAATGTACTAAATGTTTTGCTTTGCAACCAGTTAAAGCTCGTACTGAAATGAATGAGTGTTGTGCTCATGTCACTCTTTGTAATCCAGCATGTGTTACAGTGATTGGGAGTGTATTTTATTTCTGTAACGTTCCTCCTTTTCTTCTGTTTGTTGTGCTTTTTTAAAGTCAGATACAATCTATTGTTTCAGATCTAGATGGAAACATCAAGAGAAACACTCCATCTGTTCAACAGTTTAGTCTTTACACCGATTTAGAAATGACCAGCTTATCTTTCAATTGCCTGGAATTATGAGGGGACTCTGTTTTAAGATGTCTGTTTTAAAGACATAGAAAAAAGAATCAAGAATTCTTGTTTGAAAACACTTACTATTGTTACAACGATTACCCCACACAGGTAGCCTTCATCCAGATAGTCAATCTGTAAGCATTTTTCAGTAAGTTATTTTTCTGATAGCCGAGTTTCCTTGCCCTAAAGGAACGTGCAGTTATTATAACATACTACCACAAAAGTTTGTGCAGGTTTCACATGCACTGAAATTCAGAACAGTTTGTCAGGATCATTATAAACAGGGATAGATTTTTTGCCTATGAATACTGCAGAGGATAGCAGAGACTTGATTAGCATGCCATATAAAGAAAAAGTCTTTGCCTGCCTCAAGGAAGCAAGCGTTAAAATAAGGGAACTATCATCATACGGTTGTTCTGATCTTGTAAATGAAGAGTTCAAGTCTGCTTCTGTAGAGATCCTTCCAACATAGTATTTCACTGAGCTTCAGGATTTTTCCTACTTTTTAAATCATTTGATAAAAAACCTGAAGTGCTTCCTGTAGTAAGCAAGTGGCCTGACATGCACTTGTCAAACATAGGTCTCAAGGGATTCCAACTCCTCCCTTATGTAATCATGTGCAAAGGTAATGTTTACTATAAAGTAACAACAGTCGTTGTCATGGGTACTGTGAAGTTGTGACGGTGGCACCAATTATCAGGCTCACGTATTTTCCCAAGAAATCTACCAGCTGTGAGTAATTCAGAGCTTCTGAATCCGCAGATTTTTGAAGATGTTGTCAAGTTTCTTCTTTGTATAACGTTTCTATTTCAAGCTGAGTAGACTCATTATAAAATAATGTTATGCCAAGCTGTGTAATTAAGATTTGCACTTGCCATGCTGAGCTGCCAAAGCGATCAGTGGAGTCCTGGGTGTTTGACTTCAGGCAAAGAAAGTTGTATCATGTTTTGTTAAAAAGGCAAGACTGGAAGAGTGGATCTTTTTAAAACCAACCATTTTCTATTCTTAAAGCTACGAAATCTGGAAAAGGATCCTGAAAAAAGAGAGGAGAAAGATTTTGCAGATTGTTAGTTGCGAAGAGGGCTGTTGTTTCACTGGTATTTCCGTACCTCATAGTGTACAGAGGATTCCCCGCAGAGATGGTGAAGCAGCAGGGCATGATGGTGAGGCTGGTCCTTTGTTGAGCTGTTGTCCTGGATACTTGATAAACAGTGCTCCTTCCAGATCACATCATCTGGTGTCAGGTTGTCTTTATAATTGCTTACAATCTTTTATCAGAGTTCACCTTAGCACTTTTGACAACTCTTGTGTGTAGGAGCTGTCTAGGATAATGTGTTTATAGATATGTTGTCTCTCAGAGCACTAGTCTGCTGATAGGGTGGGTTGTTTTTAAAGCTCGCTTTTTTATTTTTGCTGGGTATTAGCATTTCAGGTCTTTCACAATAACTTTTTGTAAACAATAGAGGAAAAAATTCATGCCCATCATCCAAGAATAATCTAAACCATTTCATCAAAAGGCTGGAAATAGCCAGCCATCTCTGTGCAGAATAATTAAGCCCTTCTTGCTGATTGTTTTCTTCTCTTGTACCTTCAGTATTTCATGATCTTCTGATAGGTATTTTATCTGTGCAGTCTCTGCTTTCTTACTGGAGTTTTCTCCCCACTGTTTGGTTCCCTCTAATCCTAATAGTTTTTTCTCTCAAAATTGCTGCTCTGCAACTTAGCACTCATTTTCCTATCTGAACCACACACCAGCCCCTCACTTCCTAATTTCTGGAACCTGCAGATACTCTCTTAGTATTTCTTTACTTCAAATACAAATTTGTGTCAATTCTCAACATTTGATATAGTGTGAACAATAACAGCACTCTGCCAAAAAACAAAAAAACCCTCATCACTACATGGTAACTGTGGTGACAGCAAAATGGGTCACTTCAGTTTTAGGGCTGATTTTGTGTCTTGAGTCCTGAATGTCTCATATGAAATAAAATTAGGTATAGAAAAGAAATAAAACTAGGAATATAAAGTTAGGGTCAGTGCAAGAAGAATTCAGACAAAATTAAACTGAAACGTCCTTTTGATGGCTGATCTCAAAAAGAATTGCCAGTGTTTCTAGGAGAGAATTGGTTATTCCTTGCTGTGAGGCTTGATATGAGTGTATTACAAAGTCCCACGCCATCAGCCAGGTGCTTTTGGAACAAAGCAACATATCGTCATATGTCTTAGGACACCGGCAAAATTATTTCTTCCATAAGACAGCAGAAAGCAAAAGAATGAAACTTACTTTTAAGAGATGGTAATGTTTCGTCTGTAAATATTGCTGCAGAAAATGATTATGGAAATATCTTTCTGTTTGTTAAATAACGCATTAGTTTTTGCTGAGCAGGAACATGGTACGGGTGGTTCCTCTGGAGAAGTGGGGACACATTAAGCAGTTCTGTGTTCAAGAACTAAATTTTGTCTTTTATTTTTGCCACAGAAGTTTTAACTTTTTGTCTAAAAGCTACTCATCTCCAAAACAAAATTTTTCAATTCAGGTTTTATAACAAGAGGCTTATAACTGAATCAGAATTTGAAAGTATATAAACCCTTGATTGAGGTAGCTGTATGAAAAGGCTGTACACAATGCCAGATCCAAACTGGTGCAGTATAATACCCCCAATACGTGCTACAATTAAATGTGCTATAAACAACATAAAGCACTTAAATTCCTCTTTTAATGTGAACATACTGAAAGTCTTGTTATTAGGGGTGGCCTAAAATTCACCATTAAATATGCTTACATAGTAAACATAACAGTTGATCTTGCTAGACTTGTCATATTATATTAAAATAATTCTAGTAGCTTTTTAGAAAACCATTTACAAAAGCTCACTGCCCTTTCAAAGTGAAATTTCAGATGGCTCCTCTCTACACAAACCATCTATTTTCTTGACATTTCAGCTATGCCTGACACCATCATTAGCTTTTAATTTGGACTCATGACATTGAACAGTTCAACTTTCCTCTAAATATCTGCTTCACAGGAGATCATATTTAGGATAAAACTATTACTTTAAGTAGGCTAGTCTTCTGAAATATTAATAAGAATTACAGACTTACCTGATTAGTAAAAGGAGTCTTGAAGCCAAGTTGGATCCAAGCACTATGCATGTAGAATTATGTGTACATATGAAATTGAATACAGAGTTTGACTTTGAATGGGCTTTTCAAAAAATTTTACCTGATTGAAGAGGACTAGTGTCACTGGGGTTTTTTCTTTTTACTCTTACTGTTGCTTTAAAAAATCTTTCTGTCATTGCTATAGGCCACATGAAATACTTGTATTTGAATAACAGGGAAATAATCCAAATGTGATCAAAATCCAAATTTTTCAGCATAGATGCACTTCCTTTTCCTTTGGGCAAAGTAAAGAGAAGACATGCTTATAGCTACATTTTACATTGCTATCACAGAAGATGACTTTTTGATTATTGCTGTAAACATGGATATGATTTAGTCGACTTCCTAAGTGAACTTTTGGGTAGTGCTGAAAGTGAAAGAAATAGCAAAATTATTTTAAAGGTGACAATTATGCATTCCTGTCTTTCAGGTGAATTTAAGTCTAGGCAGATGACTCAGGAAACTGAAATGCTCTGTTTCAGTCCACAGCTTTCTTCTGGCTCCTATTAACTTGACTTCATCTTTCTGGAGAGCAGATTTCCTTTGGATGAGAATATATCCCAGCTTTACCTCCTGTTTTTTTTCTGCTAATAATTAGAGTAATAATGCTTGGTATTTCTTACTTGGAAAGTGGTATGCCGTGTAGGCATAAATAAACCTAGAAGTTAGATTTCAGTAATTCACGTCTTTCACACAGGTTCCTCAGCAGGTGGTGGTGAATTCCAAGTTACTGACCTGAGTCTGCTATGATCTGGTGGGCATTCTGTGTAGGCTACTGTATCTTGTTAGTAGCCACATGCATGAACATCGACACGTGTGGTATAAGTACAAAACTGCTAAAAATCTCCTCCTTAAGGAAATATTCTTGGGGTGCTAAAGTGAACAAGTACAGAAGTGTGATTATAATTTAAAGATGTATTTTACAGGAGGAGACTCTAAGTAAAAACATGTAAGGCAGTATGAGGCTGATTTGATTTCTATATATCTCTAGCAGCACTACTTATCTTTGGTAGAGTATCTTTATTCCAAGTAGGTACTAGCATCTTAAACTTCTACCTAAAATAGTATATGTAACTTCAGATAAAACTGAAGGAGGGAGAAAAGGAAAGGGGAAAAGGAAGGGGGAAGGGAAGGAGAAGGGGAAAGGGAAGGGAAAAAGGAAAGAGAAGGGGAGGGACAAGATTTCATATTAATAGGATAGCATAGAAAATAAATTTCCCCTAAAATAGGCTGCCAGTCTGTACATGTAAGTGAAACAAAAAAATAGGAACCAAACTAAAGAAAAAAAAAACCAAGCAGGCAGAGAGGAAAGGGACAAGTTTAATGATAGAAGAAAAATACAGATATTAATAGTGAAGAACAGATAGAAGGGAGATCTCCAAAGAATTAAAATATTGCTACTTTCTATTTCCATGTAAACGCAGTGTAATTATTTCTTGAATTTTTGAAACAATTTTTCTTTAAAAATTTCCCATAATTCTCCTGAATTTTAGGAGGGAGGTGGATCACTTGGTCATTTTCTTCTGAATGCAGTCAGGATCCCAGTCCAAAATTTAAAGGGGAGAGTAGGATTTCAGAGGTCCAAAATTCAAAGGAGTGATTTTTATTGGCTTGATTAGACTTTGATTCCAGTCTGCTTTCTGCTTGTACAACCAAATTACTTCTTCTCAAGTTTGATCACAGTTTGAGCTACATTATGGTACCAAACTAATGAGATGTTGTTCATACTAGGGAATGTTTTCTTCGTCAAGATAGATAGTTCTACTAAAACCTCTAAGATATAAAATATCAGTAATCTGGTCTGTAGCTAGCTGAATGGTAGTTTAAACAAATATATCAACAGATTCTGCCACCTTTATTCATAGACTGATGCATTAATCTTTAGCTTCACACTTGGGATCGATTTTGATACCTTTAGTTGTGTGAAACGCCTTGTTTCAGACCTAGCACTACTGATGTTAACAGGACTGCTTACTGAAAAACATGCTAAACTATTCAAATATAGCTCCTTGATTTCAGCAAGACTGTGTATTCACTGCAATATCATACAGTAGGTTTCAAGACCATGGACTCTTAAGAATTTTCTACAGTAGCAGTATTTCAATACTTGGGCCCCAATACGACAAGTAAAAAGTGAAAGTATAAGACCAGAGTAAAAAGATTTGAAGTGGGAAGAAGCACTGTAAAGCCTCAAGTGAAAATAATAAAATATGTACGAGAGACCAATAGGAAGACATGATCATATTTATGATTTACTGTTAAGTGCTAATTTCTGTGGCATATACTACTCTGGTTGCAAAAATCAGTACTCTTGAATGTATCTGTCCCCTCAGTTCTCCATCACTGTGCTTTCACAAGAAACTATTGCATTACATTGCAGCTGCAAAACCCATCTCACCTCTCTGACTGTTCGATAATTTTGATTTACTGGCTTCTATCTTACTTGCTGGATTCAAAGCAAACTTTGGCTACAAGTATGTCTGCACTTGGGATGTCAAATTTCCCCAAAATGGGAAATCTTTAATAATTTTTCCAGCTGTCTTTCCATCTTTTTTTTAGTCTTTAGGACATTCCAGCATCTCTTATAGGACATTCTCTGTGAAATCACAGAGGCAATTCATGATTTTGGATCACAGCTGATCCACATAGCTTACAAACTGAGCCCTGGCCGATCAACCAGATTTCTGTGGAAGGACCTTTGAGCCAGGACAGATTCCAACTGAATTCAGTGGGGTTCTGTGCAGGCCAAATGTCTATCCAGTTGTATTCTGTTAGTGATCAGTCAGAGTCTAATATGGTATCTATTTTATGCTATGTTATTAATACATGTTACTATTAATTTCATTTAATAAGGCACTTCTTAAAAAAAAAAAATAATCCTCAAATCCCTAGGTCATTAGAACATAGTTGGGAAGGGGAGAAGAAAGGAAGCTCTTCTCTATTAATTTGACATACCAGGAATATTGCTTACTGTTGTTTCTGTTGTAGTAGTCCTAAAGCAAAAACCTAGCGTCCTGCTTATATAATACAATGGTATCTATGAATTTCAGGATGTTACGTGTATAAATCAGCTGATAATATACATAAATGTGCTAAAATTTGTATCTGTTTTTATTCTTAAAACAGTTCAAGTATTTTGGACCCAGATTTGAGGTGATAAGTCTGATGTTATAAAGTAAGCTATTGGCAATGTTTCCATGCCAAGTTACCACTGCAAACAATTGGTTGCAAGCAAAATGGACACTAAGTTTTGGCTATAAGGTTTACTCTTCAATAATTGAAGGCTTCCACACCTGTGCAGTGACGCCAGCTTTCTTTGCTGAAAATTTTGGCCTCGGAGCAGTAAACAAAGATGTGGTGGTTTCTGGCTTAGAAAATGCAGAGTAGCTTGTAGGTGAATATGATTCATTTACTGGGATAGAGGCATTTGATTGGAACGAAGGTTGTGAACCGTAGGCTGGCACGGAGTACACTGAAGATGCCCGGACGTTAGTAGGAGAGCCAGCACTAGGTGGTCTTAAAGGTAGAGCTTGCTTTGAAGTGGGCAACTTTGATGTCTGCTTAATAGCAAGGCTTTCCTTACTAGGAGGTTGAAAGGTAAATAAAGATGCATCAAGTTGATAAGGTTGATGTTTCATAATATCCAAAGCATTGAGACCTTTCTTAGGTTTTCTTTTTGTATTTTTGGTAGCTGCGGTGGACTTAGAGGAAGGCTTGCTAGCAGCAGGAGGATAAGATGGGCAGTGGATGGGATTATAAGCAACAGGTGGAGGTGCACGGACATTAGATGAATATTTCCAAGAAGCTGGTAAAGATGGAGTTGGAGATGAGGCTCGTGCCATGTTTGCCTGCACAGTCTCTGAATCTACCA
Organism: Calidris pugnax; assembly: GCF_001431845.1. Taxonomy (NCBI): domain Eukaryota; kingdom Metazoa; phylum Chordata; class Aves; order Charadriiformes; family Scolopacidae; genus Calidris; species Calidris pugnax. The sequence continues at coordinate 14,957,436 of NW_015090920.1, forward strand.
CATACTTCTCCATTCGAGAGTGCCTTCTGGCAAATAGCTGTGCTCCTTTTCCACTCATAGCTGGTGGCATCTCAAAGGGTGGCTTTGTTTCTCCAGCACTTGGTGTGACTGGTGTTGTCTTGGGTGTATGGTTTGGACTTGCTAGGGTTGCCTGAGGCCCTTTGAAAGGACCAGCTAGGTCAAGAGTACTTGGGGGATGGACAGGAGAATGAGGATACTGTGGAGATTTGAGTGGTGCAGGATATGCTGCCTGAGGTGAGGCTGGTGCTGGGAAAGAAGGAGCCTTGTTAGAAGCCGCAGCTGAAGGTGACCAGACCGGTGACACTGGAGTACCAGCAGTAGGAGAGACCTTGAGTGAAGGCTTTGGAGCGACAGGGGGAGGGGCTTTTTGTTTAGATGCTTGAGTCTGCATGAAATTGCAAGCTTCTGCTCCCAAACTGAGGTAGTCTTCTTCAGGTCCTGACTCAAAACCAGCTCCAGTACCTTTTTTGCCCTCTGCATTATGTACAAGGGACAACAGGGCAGGATTAGGACTTACTTTGGGTGCTTCCTTGAAAGTGAACATAGGTTTTGAAGTGCTTCTTCTCTTTGCCTCTTGCAGTATCCCAGTTCTTTTGGCTGGCACCGCAATCCTTTCATCTCTGGATGCTATGTGTTCTGTTGGCTCGCTGGGTGACCACACAGTTGGGGCAGCTCTGCTGGCTACAGGAGCTGAAACAGGTCTGTAGAAAGCCTCGGGTGGTGGGCTAATAGAGCAGTAAGCAGGTGGTGCTGGTATATCTGAAAGAGGACTAGTGACATTTCTTATGGGTGAAAAAGGTGCAGCTGCCCGGTTTTGAACACCAGAAGGGAAGGGTTTAGCTGTTTTGTTCAAGGATGCTGCTTTTTGAGCTGCAGAGGACTGAAAAGAGAGGTTTGTGTCTGGTGCTAAGCCAAAGCCATTTTGTTGTACTGTTTTGCTATGATTCTGGCTCATGTCTGTGTAGCTTTTGCTCAAACAGGTCTGCTGTCGTGACATTTCTTCCTCTTTTGTTTGATAGACTGAAGAGCTTACTTTCTGGAAGTTCTCTGACACGGTGGCTTCCCTTCGCTCCTCTGTATGCACTGTGCGTGCCTTCATCTCCTCCTGCTCAGCTGTAATCTGATCCATCCTCTGCCGCCTCTTGGCAAACATGAGGGCCCCTTTACCTGTGCTCTCTGGAAGCGTCTGCATCTCGTCTCCACTTTTTGTCTTCTTTTCAACCTCAAGTAAACCACTGTCCCAGTCAAATGTCACAATCTTACCGTCGTTGTCAATGTCAGAGAAGAAATCTTCATCTATTTCTGACTCACTTGTTGCAAGCAAACTCACTTCAAAAGTGTTTTCTTTGTCCCCCTCTTCACCTTCACCTTCTTCACCCTCGTCTTCGTCACGTTCTAACTCCCCAGTACCGTAGCTAACTAAAGTATATTTCCTTGCCCTTTGACGACGCTTCTTGAACATCAACACCCCCTTGGAATTGGGATTGGGAGCTGCTGTCAGCAGCAATGCAATACTTTTACATTTAGATTTGGCTTCTTTGACCTGCTTCTCTGACAGACTCTCACTTCGTCTGAGCCCTATGGAGAGAATTGAAGTGCACATTTAATTGCATGCAGCCCAGAAAAATACAAGGAAACTAATAACAAACAGTTCTGCATTTATCTATGCTGAAATTTACTCACTGTCCCCTTCCCATATTAAAACATTTCGTTTGCATGGAGAGATCATCATACTTTTCCCACAATATCAACTATGTTTAAATTCCATACCCAGCATTCCTTAGAGTCACACCCATGCAAGTTCAAAGGCTACATCACTTTCTTTAGGACTGTCTTAGTTCCACAGCAATGTTACTTGTTTCTTTATTTCTAGTGTTCTTGATATTTATTACCATAAGTAATCTCAGTAGCAACATGCAGAAGATATTTTCTCATTTGTTCACTTTCTGTGGTCTAGTATTTACCAAGTGTTTGACCACAGTTCCTAGGCTTTCGGCAGACATTCCCAGCCAGCCAGGCCCATGACTGCTTAACACCTAAGACTAAATGAAACTGAGTGTATTCTGTCTGATGGTGGCAGCAGCTCCTGCCATTTATGTGTTTATTTTGCTCATATGTATTACAAAATGTGTATAATTTACTAAAAGTCAGTATGCTTCTATGTATTAGCTATTTAAAAGCAAGTGAACATCCAAAAAGGCATACACAGAAACCATTAGCATTAACTTTCACCCCTTGGAAGACATGGGAGTTTGGCCATGGCAATCAATGAAAGCAGGTTTCAGTCTTTTAACAAGCATTACTAGCCTGAAATTTAATCCAAAATTATATAGGATATAACAGCTCCAGAATATTTGTTTTGAAAATGTGGCGAGAATGAATACACATTTAAGAACTGAATGGAAGAGGCTCAACTAACTTTGCAAGAGTATTCACTAGCATATGTCAATAATACTTCTTAAAGCATATGTCAATAATATTTCTTAAAGCACAAATTACTAGTTTTCATCAAGTCATGTGGAACAGGAATTTATGTGGCTGTAAAACTGTTTATGAGCATGAATACTTCCTTGTTATTTGACATGCTCCATGTGCCTCATGAGACAAGGCTAGTCAGGAGGTATTCCTGTTTCTTCCCCTTCCTTATATTCTACCGCTACATCTCATGGTTAGACTTAAACACCCATTATAACTTCTAATTTTACAAAAAACATGCATAATATTTCCTGCACACAGATTGTTCCCCTATGCTTGGCAATTCGTTTGTTCTAATGTGTAGATAGTATTTTACAAATAATAATAATAATAATAAAAGCAAAAGTTTTTATAGATTAAATCAGTGGTTCCTAAGGATAATGACTTGCCACTAGATTAGAAGGCATTGAGATTGTCATAATTGAGATGGGAAAAGGGCAGAATCTACATCCTACTTGAAAGCAGCATTCCTCACAGTCCCTTCTTTATACTTTTGCCTTATTAGAGAAACACTGCAAGTAATTGTCTAAGACAGGCATAGTCCCAGAGTTGGTTCTGACTTCACAGCCAAAATGTAAAGCATGTGCACTTTTATTTTATGCTTCATTTAATATGCCAAAAATATGTGGTTTGCATACAGACACTTAGGCATAAGTAACTGCTTAATCCACTTGCCAATAAGATACAAATGGTTATCATGCTAAAAATATGCTTACAGAGGAATTAGCAGTGGCTTAGCAGACTAATTCCAACACTGCATATGAAATAGTTTGTTGCTACAGTATATCACTGCACACATTCGAGCACCTTTGACATACTGCTACTAAATCCCCAGACAGGATTCTTAACATTGTTGGGAAAGAGCAAGCAACCAATAGAAAGGTCCTAAATGAATCAAACGATAAATAAATAAATAGATAGATAAATAAATAAACAATATATGTCTACACTCAATTAATATTGGATCCAGTTGCAAGTTTATTTTCATGTAAACTTCTTGGACACATTTTGAAGCTGACCTCTGGGTATGGGAGTCAGAAGAAATAGCATGTTCACTTTACAGTCTAGAGAAGACTGACAAAACTGAAAGGATCATGTAACAGTTATACACATGCTAGTGTCTGTCAAAATCTGTTCTGCAGGCAATATCAAGCTTTTCTACTAAGCTTTTTTATTAACTTTTAAGAGCCGTGGCATGGGTTTGATTTTAGATGATGCAAATGACAATACAAAATTTTTGCTATAAAAGGAGAAATCCACAGGATTCACTTAGATGTGCACAAGCAACTTGCTTTTTTTGTTAATATTCTACAGATTGCCTCTGAATATACATTAGAAGACCAGTGGAATTCAGCCTTTTTTGGAGATGTAAGTATTTTTAGTTGGACAAAGTCATGAGTTAATTTCAAAGTGTTAAGCAAAGTTATTCGGCACAGTTAAGGCATGGGTATATTCTTGGCTCATCACCAGGAGCATTGTATTACCCTGAAAAAATATATAAAGCAAGAATAGAAACATCATTTAAAAGAAAAAGATGGAGGGGAGGTTAGAAAATTGCAGAAAAAAGCTTCTAAACTTTTTTTTTCAAATGCTGTCTAAATTCTGAAATTATGTTAAAAGTTACAAAAGATACCCTCAGGCAGTGCAAATGATTAGATGCGAGATACTTACTTGCGTGCCTTGCCCTGTGCTTGAGAGGTCTGTGATCCCTTTCAGAGTGCTGGTCGTCTTCTCCCTGCTCTGTGCCTTCTGATGGGATTGCAAAGGAGAGGAGGGAAGGAGGTGCTTCTGACTGCCCTCCTTCCACTTGAGAATCAACACACCCCCTTTCAGCTAGAGACCTGGGTGCTTCCTTCTCCCTCTCTGAACAGTCTAGGATCACCTCCACCCTGGGGAGAGATGGAGCTGCACCTTGGATCCTCTTGACCTCTTTGCCACTAGAAAACTGGACTACTTTGCTTGACCACTGGATGTTGCCCTCTTTCACACCCAGGGGAATTGCGATTACAGGGCTAGTCCCATCTTGTACACTGGGTCCTCTTCCTGAAGGGCTGCATTTTTCTGCCCCTGAGAGAGTCACAGCAGGAGCATTGGTGCCCTTGTGTGCATCATTTGAGAGGGACAACTGCAGCTCAACCATAGTACCTGGCCTTCTTTCTTCTGTCTTCCCTCTGAGAGCAGCCTCATCTGTCACAAGCACTTTGGAGGTGCCTATCACTTTAGGAGTAATTCTGTGGCTTTGTGCGATCTCTTGTTTCATTTCAGAATAATGTATGTTGCTTTCTTCTGCTCCCTGGTGAGTCTCACTGTATATCTCTGTGATACATAAATCTCCATGGGGTATCTCTTTCGCTGTGTTAATTTGCAGTGTGGTACTCTCCCTATAGTCCTCATTCTTTATGTCATGGTGCTTTCCATTTTCTCTTTCAGCACTCAAGGTTTCATTTATTCCATTGGAGGATCTGCACATACATAAACAAGTAATACAAGAAATTAAGCTGCTGTAAGCACAGCAATTGTAAGTACAGTTACAAAAGCAATTTCTGTATAGTATATTTTCCCCTGTATTAATTTTGATACCTGCTAGCAGGTCCATTTAAGCAGAAGAATTTTCACAGAATGTAGAAGTCTTAAATTGAAGCATCTTTGCATCTTTCAAAATTCTTCAACTTAACATTCAGTAAGAGGGAAATTACACTACTGCGGTAGAACTATGACCTTACTTCCATCTTTCTGCAACGTTGGACTATATCATTCCTAACATCAGTATGCTTTCACAGACACATTTCTGCTATAGTGTTTCCAGAAAAATGCTGCTGAGACTTCTGGGACAATACTTCCTCATATTTCATGTGTGCATGAGAAAATTAACTTTGCATGACACCAGAAGAGTGGTTAATTTTTGACTCTGCGGCTACTACTGCAACTGTTTTAGACACCATCCTCACATACAGTTCTTGTTCCAAATATTTTACTCTCTAGGGAATAAATAAGTAGTGGGTGAGGATCAGAGGGAGGAGAATAAATACTTAAAATACACATTCAAAGAATTCCTGTGAGGATCATCATCCTTATATATCATGGAATAATTAAAACATTCTGGGCCTGTTCCAGTTATCTAGTGAAAAAGGGTAGCAAACCCATAGAATATTTCCTAGTTATTAAAAAATACATATTTCTAACTGGTAAATGTTACTTTAAATCCTGAAGCCTTCTGTATATCTCAGTGTAGCTCCCTTTTAAAAACTATTCATTGTCCTGGCCCAGTTAGGCTGTCTTACTGGCGTTAGGACTCCTAGTGTACTCTCTAACTTCTTCTTTCAGTACTCTGGGCCATATTAACTACTATTAATTTGAGAGGAAGCCTTTTCTGTACAGCAAGACTGCAGCATGTTATTAAAGCTTTCTGTTGACTAGAAGGTAGCAAAGCACTTTTTCAAATAAGGGAAGCAGTAGGTACTCTCAGTAAAGTATTAATATCAAGTATTGTGGAGATTTCTGAAATCAAAAGCGGGTCCCAAGTATTCTGAAACTTTGAAACTCCCTACAAAGAAAGGCTGAAAGAAGCAACAGAAGAAATAAATCTGTCAGCGCACTGAAGAAATTTCAATATCATTTGCTTTTCTAACTATGCAGCCACACTGTTTGTAGCATTCTGGGACTGCCTCAAATAGCACAAATCATGTAACATCCATTAAACCACATATGGAACTACATAAAGGTCAGACAGATTTTAATTTAGGGAGCTCCTTGTGAGTGCTGCTGGATTCCATCATATTATGCTATTTGGATGATCAATTGTACTGCTCTTAAGTACAGATAAATTACAGAAATCTGTAAACATTTCCTTGTAAGATATGAGACTAGGGGCTGGAACAGCTAAATGTTAGCCTTTATTGGTAGCTGAGTGATTGTGTGTATGTTTGAGAGAAAGACTTAAAAGGCCCTTGCTACTTATGGATATACTTCTACTCTATATAGACATAAATGTGTATCCATGTGTCAAGAGGCAGAGTACTGGGTCTGATCTCTTTTTTGTCATTTAAGATTCTGTTTTCTCAAATTATTATTTTTGTTTCAGGTCTTTCCAGCTCACTGCAGGAGCAACACCCCTGGTGTAGTTCCAGGAAGGAAGCAGAACTCATGGAGACAGTGCAGGGTTTGTCTCAGTCGTGTTTTACTCCCTACATGGTGCATTTCATTTTGGTATGCACTGAGCACACTCCCTGCTCCCCCCTAGAAATTTTCTTTCTAGACTCAGCAGTAGCCCAAGAGTTGCTAAAACTGATGTGAAAAGAGTGGGCTAGTGTTTCTGTTTCTGTCCCCACTCTCAATATTTTCCAGATATATCTGTTCAGCCTTTGTCAGGAAGGTCAGTAAAATGTCCCCCCACGTGGTATCTGGATAGTGCCTGCCCTGCAGGGTGTCTCTTTCCTCTCATCCTGTAAACCAAAGATCTTGTGGATACTGCTGTTCAGTAACTGACTGTGGTTTACAGGGGATTGGGAGAACTTTTTGCAGACATCAAATGGCAAGTAGCATTTTAAAAACTAATTTAAAAGCCCAATTTTTCTCCCACTAGGCTTAATAACAGCAGAATTTGGCTAACAATGAATGTGTATGAAAACCTCATCCTTCACGCAAGTAGTTCAGGAACAGTCAGAAGCTTCCCAAGGAGAAATATTCTTCCCTGCCAGCTTGGATGTAAAGATCACCACTGTAACACCACTTTAATTAGGCATTATTCTTTCCTTATGATTTCCAGTTTTTTCTTGAGATAGCATCTAACAAATGGCTACTCAGGAAAAGAAGGATTTGCTTCTTGTTGCTCTCAGAGGATGCTAAGATGAGGTGTTGAGCAACTGCAATTTTCTTAGAATTTCTAAAACAGACACAGTTTCACTCCATGAAACACTGAATTATGTGGTCTAAGCACTGTTTTCTTTCTGATTTTCAGGAAATGTCTTGCCATTCACCATACATTCAGGCAGGGGCAATGGAAGATGTTCTGTCACCTTCAGCTAGAGCGTACTGTGGTCTTCACAGTAGTACCAGTTACAGAGGAGCGACAGGCAGGAGTCAAAGCATAGGGAGCTATTTCTATGGCTGCAAAGAAGACAGCTGGTCAGCCACAAATACAATTTTTACAAGTGCAATTCCGTAGTCATGTTAAGAATTGAAAACATAAGAATACAGATATCACATGAGGAGCATTCAGATGGTACACTGATGAACTAGAAACGAGCTATGGACTATGGAGAAGGTAAGATGTAATCCTCAGCTATCATTCTTCCCCTGATCTCATCACATCGATTCATTACTCAGCCCAAGATGACAGGCATAGACAGGCCATGCAAAATGTCTGTTATAAATAAAATGAATACTCCTTGAAAGCCTCTTGTTTTGGAGGCAGATTGTAACTTTGAACTACTAGACACTTTAGGAAAGCTTATTTGCGCAGGCTGCAGAAACCACAGAGGAATTTCACATGCTGTTTAGACATCCCTGGTAACCAGAGACAAGTGCCTTTTTTTGCACCAGAGGCCTTTCAGAGCCTTTCAGAGCCTTTCCAGTGACACTGCTCTGTTAGCTGTTGTGATGAGCCCTTCTGTCCTTCTCGTGCCTGTGGGAGAGCAGACACAGGAAACTATAGTAGCTCAGGAGAGAGCCATAATTCCTTAAAAGGAGAGTGCTCAGGTCTTTTCTTCCTTTTCTTCTTACCCACACTGAAGGCAATTCAGAGTTCATCTTGTCCAAATTCAAAAAGTCTGGGGAGAATATGCTTACTGTAGGTGGTTTTGAACCCAAGATTGCATGCATTACACTGATGACAACCACAGAACAGTCATTAGAAGACTGATGTGCTGTGAGCAGTAATGCTGGCTTGCTTGCAAATTTACAAGAAGGTTCTCTACTCTGAGAAGCTCGAAGTATTCTCAAAGAAAACTGAAATTCACTATTGCTATTTAATAAATGGAGAAGCTGAGACCCAGAGAGCTGTAAGTGACTTGCCCCACCTCATCTACTGAAGTGTTAACAACTACAGAAATAGAATTCATGATTTCCAGACCCTCTCCCCCTCCTGACTGCTGACACATTTTACCACCCAAGAAGACCGTTTGCCATGTCATCATCAAGGCATATCTCTGTAACACACTTTCTCGATCTATACAGCCTTTGCTTTTTGTAAACCTCACTTCCCTATCTATGGGGAATAACAACACTTCACTACTTCAAAGGGGTGGAAAGAATAACTTAAGACTCTGCAGTATGCAGATAGGGTAGTGGACACCTTGTAAGTATTAAGAATGCTTAATGAGAAATAAAAAATTTACATTTGGAGACTGTGCTTTTAATTCTGTGCCTGAACTCTGCTGTTTGAATTATACGCATTCAGATCAAATACTCTGTCTTCCTTCCCTTTTCTGTACAGACAAGCAAAGTTACAGACATAAATAAGAGGACTATCAGAAGCTCACAGTACGTCGCAGAGTGAGTGCATTCAAAACCAGTATTTTCCACGTGGTTCACTGAACAGAACTGCATGAAAGCATTCTGAGCCTTCCTGTACCTCTTGATAAGCATCTGCAGGACATCAGTCAGGCTTTCCATCAGAACAGTAACTTCAGCATAGGTTAAGTCTCCACAAGGCTTGCCATTGATAGACACCACTTCATCTCCCTCACACAGTCCAGCTTTAGCTGCTTTGCTCTTGCTGCGAACCTACAAGTCAAAAACAAATTCCAAATTGCACAATTAGTGGTCATTTGAAAACAGCAGCAACCATGTATTCAACTTACTTTTGTCTGTACAAAAGAAAAAGGATCAGTATTACTGATCATAAATTTCTAGTTACACAAATTAATAACTTGTCCCACTTGAGGTTAATAATGTTCTGGCCAGTAATAATGAATACAAAAACTTCTGCTTTACTGAGCTTATGAGCTAGATGTCAAATACAATGGAATTTGTTTTAAGAAAATGGAGACGTAGAAGTTTGGGACAACAATCAATTGATCAGAGTTTAGCAGAAATGCAAAAAAACTTACTAGTTTCTCCCCAAATAAAACACTACTAGATCTGAAATCTATGCCAAGTTTTTAAAATAAGAGTATAGCACCTCTGGGCAGAATATCAATATCTATGTGCTGTTAGAGCTGTGGGTATAAGACTTCTGGTATACTGGACACTTTTCCTTACATGCCTTACTGTAGATTTAGTTGCCAAACTAAACATCTGAATCCCTGGAGATCCTAAATCCATGTTTAGCATCTAAGTGCCCTGATTTATTAAAGTTAAGACACACCTCTTACGTTTTAACCTTCCCTGTTAGGTACTCATTCAAGAATCTTCTGCAGCTTGGTTTTTGGTTTTTCACTTCTTTTTCCACTGGCAGCATGTTATAACTTACCATGGTCTTTGTATAACAAAACCTAGACAGCTCTAACACCACTCGAAGTACGCCATACAGTTGACTGCTATTTTTAAAGTGCATATTTGGCAAACAGTGTGTTATATTAACCAGGATGCTTGTAGGAGTCTATTTTAGAATGACACATACACATAAAAGGGCTGTCCTTGGGTTCTTTCTCTCAATCTTCTACTTGTTGGTGTGAATACTTTGGCCTTATACGATATTCAGTTGGTGGGTCGCTATGTTATCCTTCTTAATTCTTACGGTATTTTCTTAAAAATTTATAAAGAAGTAGTATAGTTCTACCATGCTTACAACAGTAGAGACAGACCCCGCTGACTCTAGGAAAGTTACTTCTGATATGCATCAGATTTGAGGGTGCAACTGTCCCTCAGACCCATGGAATTATCCCAAATATACTATTAAGCCACTGGTCTGGTACCTAAGATGTATTTCTGGAGGCGATTTTGAAAAGTTTCTTGAAGTCAGGATGATATGTGGAATAAAGAGTGAGACTGCAGGTTTTTTCTGTGGTGAGGCCATATATCTTTGTTGTTTTGATGTATACATACCCATATGTCATATTATGGCTTTTAGAGCAGTGAAGAAACAGAAGCCTGGTGCATACGGAAGCCAGTTTCTACCTTGAGAGTTAACATTTACAAATATGGAGTGGTATTCTGCTTTGTTTATCTTGCCTTAGACAAGAGCATAAACATCCTTGTACTTTGCGAAGAAATGACAGTTTAAACAGTGTTTAGAATGTTTTGCTTCATATATGCACTAGGATTTGGGTTGAGGTTTTGTTATTGTATTTTTAAATAGGAGGATATGCTATTAAAATGTTACAAGACATCTTAGGCCTGAATTTAAATATTTAATAAGGATGCTAGGAAGAATTTAGAATTACTCTTTTTCCAATAAAACCATAAATAGCAATTACAGCAACATGTGAACTCTGAAATAGAATTATGTGATTGAGAAGACAACTTATTTCCGTTTCTTTATTAAGTGTCTGAGAATTTGGGGTCAGTTCTGTCATAGGTTGCCATTACAGCTGTCTCAGGAGAGAAACTGTTACCCATTCCATAATTTCAGTGATTTGTGTCAAGAAGCGAAGGTACAAATGTACCATGTTAATAGGTCTACATGAATTGTGAAACAGCACAACCAGTTTCATAATTCTTTAAACAGACCCCATGGTAGCATTCAAAGAAAATAGACAAGAATATTGAATTTCCTTTTAAATTTCTTGAAAGCGCCTCTCATTTTGCTGCCTTGTGAGTTGTTGAAAGATCACAATTGTGAGATATTTGGACAAAAACTCAGCCCCTTCTTTGACTTGTCATGCAGGAAAAAAATTACTGTAAGTTGCTGTATTCCACTGGGAAACAAGCACTGCCTTTGTTAGCAGAAATACAACTTGGCCACACAAGGGTGAAAGAAGAAACCTTTATCCAGTTCTTGGGAACTTGCAGGCAAGGCATATTTGGTTGTAAAGCAGAAGATAATTCTTCCAAAACTAGTGATCGCTCTTGCTGTGTAATGCAGCCCAGGCTTCCTCAGGGACATGTTTTCTCCTGTCTTCTTTGGACTGGAGTTTTCTTTAGGAAGGAAAAGTATTTTTTCCTGTAAAATCTGTGAATGGGATCTCACTACTAGAAAAACATGTTTGTAAAGATTTCCTTAGTTTTTCAATGCTTGCAATACTGGTATAACACAACAAAGCTGAGACTGTAGTGTTAACGCTGAACCTCTCAAGACACCAGCTGCTCCTGGGGCATATTGAAGGATTTTAGCCCACTTTGCCCCTGTGCTGCTTATGTTGCTTATCTGCTCCCCTTCAGTCAGGACTATTCCTTTTTATTTTTCAGGTTATATATTGTGTGCTCTTTAGAATGTTTCGGTTTTCTTCCAATCACAAAATTTCCAATGAAATGGCAATGGAAATATTTACTCTGATTTCCAAAGGTTTTAAGGCAATCATTGTGCGAGGTGTATTGGCATTGCGGCAGTACTGGCCTTAGTCAATGCTGTGCATTCTCTGCCCATAAGGAGTTTTAGATTTCTGAGTTTTTAGCAGCATTAAAAGTTTGAATATAAATAGTTTTACATAAAGACTTCACATTATTCTGAGCCATTTATTACAATATTCTCTAGTTTAAGTTTAGATTGCTATTGCTAGAGGGTGTGGAGAACAGTACTGGATTACTTGGACAATTTACCTAAGTGTGTAATTTCTTTTTGTTCCCAGATTACTCCTGTATGCAGATTTTCTCACTGTCAGGAGTGCCCCATGCTGCTTAAAATGTCAAGTGCTGAGCAATTCCTCATCTCCACTGAGATGTTAATCTTAGGGGAAACTTCGTTTGTGAAGAACTTCACCTAATTGCTGGCTGTTATCCGAGCACCACAGAGGAGCCCGGACCCCTGAGAGCAGGGCAAGCATGAGCCCACACAAGAAGCAGCAGCACTGCTCCCTGGGACAGGAGGTCACAGGGGCTGGTGGAGGGCTCCTCACCCACTCACTTGGCACCTACTCACAAGCAGCTGCTGCAACAAGGGACTGGGGGCTGTTCAGAGTCTCTCCAGGAGGGTCTGTGAAGACTCAGGCTGGAAGCTGTGTGAGCAAGGTCTGGGTTCTGTGATGTTCAAGTTGTGAGATCACATCCCAAAGGCACAGGTACGTAGTGGGGGAAAGCGTGGGGTAGTAACTCACTGTGGGTTGATGGTAGCTGTGGAATGCTGCTGGGGTTAGGGTGGTCATGGGTGCCTGCAGCACATGGCAATTTCAGGCAGTTTCTTAACCAGTGAAAGATGAATAAATTGAGGGATACACAGTGGCTGTACTAGTGTGGGGCAAAGCGGTTGGGGGTTGTAGAGAAACCTAAATCTGCATGCATGTTGTAGTGGGTTTACTTTAGATTAGCTCTAGTCTCTTTCTGTCATTTGCAGACTCCATGCTGGGTCACAAGTATTAGATCTGCTCCTTTGATTTAATCTGAAAGCAGTTTACTTTGTAAAACCCAAAACTGTTCCATACTATGAAATGCCATATGGTAAATCAGGATCATGGGGAAATTTGCTTCAAAAAATGTAATCCTGATCAAGCTACAAAGCTGAATTAGATGCACCTGTTACTTGTTGTGGCTGCAAGTGAATGCACAGACAGCAACCGGGGCTCGGTTTACCACCTCATGATCTTGGTTGTGTAGCTGAACCCTATAATAAGCAGATCAGAGAGTTGAGGTATGTTGAACCTGATAACAAGGTCAGTGTGTTGGAGTTTAAAGCGAGGCAAATGGACACAAGGACACTCTGCTCTCCTGGTCCTCCAATTGTGCAACTAAGAAATTGTCAGGATATTTCATAGTCTTGCTTTGCCAGTGACTTTTGGGAAGGATGATGTTTATCTTAATCTTATTCTGGTGTGCTGCTAGGAGTAAACACCTGTATCTGGGCCATGTGTCTAAGTGGTGTGCTTCAGATGTAGCCTGATTGAGCAATCAGGCTCAGTGATTGCTCAGCCTGGCTGAGCAACTGTTCTGAGAAAATGAGATCCACAATCCATTTAGCCTAAAGCTTTATCTATTAAAGTAAGACTTTTGTTAAATTAAAATATACGTATATTTGCACAGCAATATTCTCAATTTAAAGCAAACTTTCCAAACCATGAGTTATTCTCAGAATTATTTACTGATCCTTTTTCAGTTTGCCAGCAGCTTTTAGGCAACAGAACAGAAAGTACTGCCACTGGGTGTAGTGGAAATAAACTTCCCTGCTATATAAAAGGTCCCTTTCTCATACAGAAAGAGAGAGTAGTTTCTTTCATTAAGGGGTCACCTCTGGAAGAGTCTATTCAGTTGAGTATCTTATCTGGTTCCTGAACCCTCTTCTGAACTGTTGTATCACCCTCAAGGCCTGAAGCCAGTCTCAGTGAACCTTGTTTACACATGTAAGCCCTCAATGTTAGCCTTGAGTCTTTGATGGCTGGCCTTATGTTTTGTTATGATGAAACATGTTGCTCAAAATAACACGGCTTGCCAGGCAAATGGGACTTCTGCAGACCAGTTGTCTGTCTTCATTATTGTTTACTACTTTAGTTATGTCAGCTGCAAACTTTACCAGCAGTGACTTTGTGTTTTCATTTAGACTGATGATTAAACATCAATAACAAAGGGTAAAAGGTGCTTAACAAGGATATGTCCTTTGACTACTGTTAAGTCCCTGTAGGGTAATGATTTCCAATTTAAGGTTACTTTCTCAGACCCAACAACTAGCCAGCTTTTAAAGCAAACTGTGCCCTCTGATGTCTTGTGGTGACCTATTTTCTCTTAAGAAAAAAATAATGAGTCTAGGTCTTCCCATTATACAGAAATTGTGTAATAAATTTTTATTCTAGAAGAAGGTTCTATTTACCTGCCAATTTACATGACTTTCTGCAAGTAACGCTAAGATTTTAGTATTTCTCTTCAGGAATTCCCTGGCAGTTAACTGCTTTTGTAGTATGAGGAGGTTTTTTAAGGCCTTTTTTTTTTTCTCTCTCCCCAGGTTATAGCATGTGGTCCGTATACTGGTTTGAGGCAGGAATATGCAACTAGATGGTAAGCATCGTTAAAACCTCTCACTTGGAGTCAGTACATCGTTTCATAGTTGTAAGCACAAGTACCAGTTTTGTCTATTTTTGTTGAGAACTTGTTTTGGATACAGATGTATCTTGTGAATGAAATTAGTGTTATAAGGGGTTTTTTAGTCTTCCAGAAATACTGATTCTTTTATTGTTGGAAAAAATACAGGTGTGAGCATAGAACAGGATGTCTGGTTTCTAAGATACAACTATTCAATTGTATCATCAGAGAGATGAAAAGAGGAAAGAAGCAGAGATAATAGGTATCAGTACGTGAGAAAGGAGAAGTGGGGCTAGGACTGTGGAGACACTGCCTCTTCTTTCTTGTGTCATAATAGTATTAAAGCAACAAGTGTTTCATGCACTTTTTGTAAATAATATTTTCCTAAAGGAAACAACTTACAATTCCAACATTTGCCACCCTGAATACAGATCTGATCTTTCTGAATCTAAAACTTTTTGGATACAGTCAGATATCTTTAACAGAATGTAAAATGTAGTTAAAAATCAAAGTTAAATGGACTATATACAGGAAATAACAAGGAAGTCAACTGACTTGACTATGTCCTGTTCTTGGCCATAGAAGAGCTGCTGATTCAAAGTGATTCAAAAGACAGGGACAGTGATGAAGTGATCCAAAATCTAAGCAATTAAACAAAGTTGTGTTCTGCTTCACAGAATCACAGAATCGTATGGGGTTGGAAGGGACCTCTGGAGATCATCTACTCCAACCCCCTGACAAAGTGACAAATGTGCTTGTTGTGCTTGCTAACAAAGTGACAAATAGTACTATATGTGGAAGTACACAAAGTGTATGTGGAACTCAGCTTTGCCAATTCACTAAGTACAACACCGTATTGCCACAATTGAATGCCTGCCTGCTAGTTGCTGCACTAAATTTAGCTAGCTAATATGTTTCTTTTAAACATGTTTAAGCCAGTATAAATAAGCTAATGTAATCAATACTTAGTTTAATTTTATCAGGTATTAGCTCATACTTTCCAGAAGTTATTTTTGTCATTAATTCATTAGCTAGGTGATAGTCATGAAGTTCAGGATCAGGGATCAAAGATCAATGTTTCCTGTAGAGTCTCACATATTCAGAAAAGGAATTTGAGCCACTCGCAAATTTATCTGAGTAATAGTAGCATAGATTAAGAGTTCCTTGAAAGGTTTTCAAAACCAATAGTTAGGAGATGTTTCTGCCTAGAGCTCCAGTCTGGGATTTGTGTCCACATAAATTCATTGGAAATACCAGGTTCTGGTCTAAACTAAAGATTCAGCATATATTTTACTATTAAAGTCACTGTGTCCCATTCTTTGGGGAGCGTATGTCAAATTTACACAGTAGGACTAGTGAGACCATGCAAATGACTGTTAATTAATTAGGTTAAGCAAATATGTTTCTAAGCTATGTCCTGAATGCTTTTCTGAAGAGGAAGCTTTGAATAATGAAAAATCTTTGGCTTGTAAAGTAAGCACAGAAATATTTCCTGTCACCAAATTCTTCCCAGTAGCAGGATAATGATATTGGGAATCTGGCAGTTCAGCACACTCTTTTCTCCTTCTGGTCTTCATGAAAGGCTCCTAGACATATCCACTGTTGTAGAGATGGCTTTCATGTCTGCCTGTAAAGCTAATTGCATTTCCAAATTGGTTTTAAATTGAGAAAATACAACATTAGAGCGATCAAAGGAGAAAAGAGTTAATATGTTCAGACATATTTTTGTTACTTAATGTTCTTTCATGTCTGATACAATTGTTGAACTACTGAATTAAATCTAAAAGTCTCACCAGAAGGGGAGGTAGGATGTTACTGTTTGAGTTCATGGGAGTGCTGCCATTGATTATCACCAGGATCCTAATTACAAAAGTTGAACAGTGATATAGTATTAGGGTAGTTTATGGCAAAATATGTTATAGAGGATGCTAACCTACATAAAATGAAGGTACTTTTTGACTTTAAAACCCATTGATCCTGTTGCCTGAAATGTTTTGGCTTTACTTGATAACTAACAGCTAAAGCAAAACTTTAATTGTGGTTTACTTATGTAAAAGTTCATGGGACATTCTTGCAGAGGAGTGATCATCTAGTTACTGCTTTTTATTTTGTTTTACTTTGTTTAACTCTGATTCCAGACAGTCCTCCTGTTGCACTGTAAATGTTAAGTCACGTTTCTTGAACGTACTGGTTTAGTTTGGTAACTGTCGCCTCCTCCTTCCCATAATGTTCTTCATAATACATTCAACAAATGCAGTTTGCTACAACTTCTTATAGATACTGTTGTGGGAGGGTTAAAGAACATGTTTGGCCATTTATATATTGACGGAGCACTTGTGTCATTTGGAACCAGAGAGCAGACTGATCTCAGTGAAAAGAAAAGCCTGCTCAAATTCCCAAAAGGTTTGCCTAATGTACTAGTGTATCATCTTGCTAGCGGTTGCCTTTCTCTGGCAGAAACCCAAAGTTAGCAGCTGAAGAAGGGATGAGATAATGACCTCTGAAATATTGATCTGGTATGCTGGCGACGCAGCAGATTTCCCAATAGTGAGCTTGGGTACAGCACTTAAAGTTTGTTATTCATTTTGTACAACACATGTAGTGTATAACCTGGCTATGGATTATCCTCTGTGGGGTGTACTGCTGTACACTTGTAGTTGATGTGTAAAAACTAAAATGTTGTGCTGGTTTTCACTAGTGCTCCTGGTGAATTGGTGAACATGTGACAAGGGGAGGAATGATGCCTCTCAATAGTGTGGCTATGCATTATCTGCTCTATTTCCATTCCCCTTTTCTCCTTGCCCTGCTTGAATAGTGACTGGCTATATGCTTCCTGGCTTATTAAGCAAGTTTGATCCCTCTGTGAACATTGTAGCTACGTTTTCATTTCTTCTTTCCTACCACCACCTGTGCAGAGAGATAATTGAATTGTCAATGTTTCTTTGGGATTGAGAAAGTAATTCATCTTTACTGAGTGCTTTAGTATACAGGCAGTATCAAAAGTTTTTTAACTACAGTATAGCTTATGGCCTGAAGAAAAGAATTTCTGTGATGGTACAGTTAAGGGAGAATAATACAGCCTAATACAGAGAAGAAACAAAAATGTCTGTACTATCTGCTACTGAACAATTTGAGGCAACATTGGAAGTACTACAGTAGACAGTCCTTGTGGTAAGCATATCTGCTGCCTAATCTTGGGCTGAACTCCTGTCGCTGATACAGCAGTGGAACTGCTGTATACTTGCAGTTAGTGTGGTCTTAAGACCATGCACTAGGTGTTTCCAGGAAAATAGGTGGCACATTTCTTATACCAAAATTGCAATCAAAGGAGAGGTAAATGAAAGGTAAAAAGTGAAAACTCCCATCTGAAAGTACTTATCTTCTGGTGGTGCTAAGATAATATAAGGGTATACGTAAACTGTTACAAAGAGAACAGCATTTCTACCCTTGACTTGCGGCTGCTGGTAGAAAGCAGCAAAGGTATGTGAGAAGTAACTAAAAATTTAAGCACTTTCAGACTTGCAATTCAGTTTCTTACACACACACCGCGCCTCCCCCCCAAAAAAAAAAAATATCACAGAATCACCATGGTTGGAAGGGACCTCTGAGATCATCGACTCCAACCACAAAAAAACAAACAAACAAACAAACAAACAAACAAAAAAATCACAACCAACAACAAAACAAAAACATATATGGAATTCTTTCTTTGTTCCTCTCCATAAATGAGAGGAAAAGTGGCTGTATGCTTTCTCTTTAACTGAAACTAACTTTAACTTTGAGATATATGATATGAGGTATATTTTAGTCCATTCTGTTGGGTTTGTAGCACATCTTGCAGTGCTGTAGAGCAAAGACGTATGGGCTAGCTGCAGAACTAGAAAGTGGGATAATTGTATGAGGGAGATATGAATAGGTATGCCTGAAGCATGCCAGGAACTGCCATTGGAGGCAAATCTAGGGAGAAAGAGAGGAGGCAGAAACAGAGGGTGAGTGCTAGTGTCAGGAGACTGTCTTCAACTCTAAAATATGTTCATATGGCTTTAACTGTAAACTAGAACAAACTGAATACATACTGTTAAGTGGTTTAGGAATGATCTGTTTTAAACTTATCAGGCAAAATCTATTGTGCCATGGCAAGTCCTTTAGAAAAAGCATGTTACATCAATGTGATTACAAGTTTCCATGACAAAGTTAATCTTGTTGGGAGAGAACTCAAATATGCAATCTTCTGTAATCATTAATTGTATATTCCTGATACTTTGAGTCACCATACTGACTCTTCCATGAATATAGTCAGAGCTGATATCAGAACGTATAATTAGTTGTGTTTATCCTCTTAAAACACTGACATGACACCATGTTCTGGCTTAAGCCAGAGCACCATGTTCTGACTTAAGGAAAATCAACACTTGTTAATCAGAGGCCTAATGAGACCACTCTCCAAACTTCTGGATGTAACTTAAAAAGCAAAACTCTTACTGCTTTTGCAGCAATGTCATGTGTGAAATGTGCTGATGTGGACACTGTTTTCAGTTACAGGTGGCAGTGTGGAACTGAGGTTCCAAACTCAGACCAGGATTGGAGGAATAGCCCAAACTCAGGCATTTTTGTTGTGATGACTAAGAATGTCAAGTGGCAAATAACACCATTCTTGGAGTGGGTTATGCTGGACAGAGCCTTGGAGCCTAATGTGAGGTTAGTAAGCATGCTTACTGTTTGCTGTGAGAGCAGTGTTCACACTGAGCAAGCTTGCATTCAGCCATCATTAAATGGGTCCCACTTTTAATAGGTGGTTCCCTTGCTTTGCCTGACCTGCTCAGGGCTTTTGCGAAGTTTGTAGTTTTCCTAAGGTTTGTCTCAGGAGAACTGAGGTGGGCTTGTGATTTTCAGCTCTAGCTAGTTTTCCTGTACCCCAGATCTGTAAAATAAGCTACATAATCTAGGATTAACTAACTTCTGAGGAGAAGTTTATGAACGAGGTTTGAGCAGATTTACAAACCCCAGCTATGACTAATTACAGAGCATGCAGAGCCATTAGGCTGAGTTAGATAATTCACAGTTTTCTGCTGGGACAACTTCTGGCTGCCCTTTGGCACAGGCCTGAGCTATAGTAGAGGGCACATCATCCCAGGAACATCATTGGGAGCTTCAGACCACTTTTGGCATCTTCCTTGCTGTGGGTCAAAAGTAGCAAGGAAGAAAAGAGAGTCTACTTGAATAAGAGAAAAGACTCTATTACCAGCTGGAAAGATACCCAGTGCTGTGATAAGAATGGTGCTGAGATGTGAAAATCTTTCTGTCTTGGTAGGAGGGTGGTGAATTTGGAGGGAAAGATTTTTCTGGAGATCTTTGCGCTTTTCTCAGTCTAGTCTTCAAAGCATGTTTGTGTAATTTGATGGTTTGTCCTATTGCTTGCCTTTCAGACTAAGTGATGTTTGCAGGGGGGCACAAAGAGTGTGGGGAGGTTTTGGGGTGGGAGGGGAAAGTTGTGAGGGGGACAACTGGCTTCTCAATTAGTGACATACAGGCAATACATCCATCCTACTAACAGGCAAATGAGCCACTAAGCTACTGGTGTGCACTTTGTCAAACCCACTCATTCCTAGCTTCATATCCTGTATCAATTACTGTGTCATGTGTGGCTCCCCTGTCTAATTTTCACTCCATTGGTTATCTGCCCAAATTTTTTTGAAGTGGGGGGACAGGGAGCAGGCAGGGAGGGACGCAGGGTTCTTGTTACAAATCTGGATGTGAGACAACCCATTTAATCCTTAGAGCAAAACTACTCCAGCGACAGTTAAAATGAAATTGTTATTCAGTCTCCTCAGTCTGTTCCCTGAAATGGTATTGTTTATGACAATCCCTTAACGTTATGTCATGAGTTTGCAAATATACAAGCATGGCATATGATCATCCTCCTAAAAGGAATAGCAAAGGCAGCAAGAAGAAACAAATGCCATCTTGCAGGTTTCTGTTTCAGTGAGGGCTGTAGCTATCACTGTCAATGATGTCAAGGTTATACTGAAATGTGTGCCTCGTGATGTATTTCTTGCTACTTGCCTCACTGCCGAGGCAGCAATTCAGTCAACACCAGAAAGATCACGAAGAGGTAACTAGAAGCTTTGCCTCACTTCCAGTGCAGAAAGCAGTGGCACTGTGTTGATTGTAAGAGCTTTCTGTGCGTACAATGCTCAGCACAATTGGGCCAGATCTCAAATTACAGAGTAGGGGGCCTTTTGGGATTGCATTAGCACAAATGAATCAGATTGTTCAAAGAAACCAAATAACTCAAGCATCTGGTAAATGCAGCATCTAGATAATATAGGTTTAAAAGTTATTGTATTGTGAACAAATAAAGTGGCCAGTGCCTAATCTTCAAAGGAAAGGACAAAGCTCCAAGTCATTGGAGAAGTATCAGTCAAACAGTGGCCCAAATCTGAGAGCTCAATACAGGGACTGAGTTCTAGATCCTGTTATTTGCTGTCGTCTTTAGCTGGACTGTTCAACTAAATAAAACTTACAGTTAGACTAAAGAAAATTGTCCTCTGTGAAAGCTGGATTTCACATTAAACTCCACCATGTTGTTCTCTCTTGAACTATTTTTATTTCTTTCACTTCTCAAAATAAATCAGCAAGACTTAAGCTTCTCTACTTCCCTGGAAAGTTCTCTAATGACCAAATTTCAGAATTGCCTATTTCACTGTTTCTCCCAATTTTCACTATTCCCTGACATTTCTTTACTTGCCTGATTCCTCATGTCTTAGACAGTTTATGGATAAATTTATGTTGGCTAATGATTTTAGCCATGACAGTTTCAGACAAATTTCTTAGGACTCACTATTTAAACAAACAACAACCAAAAAATAAAGCATGCAAACTCGGTTATCGGTCTTCTAATTTACATAGCATCCCTCACACTTAGCATGTGATGTTCTGAAACAACCATTTAAGACTGAAGGCGATATCAGGCCAACACATCTTGGTGCTTATAAAGTCAAGCTCTGCCAAACCAGGTGAATGTTTTGTGAATGCCAGTGCATCCGTTCATGTGGAGGCCTTCCAGTGTCACCTGGAGAGCTGTCCTGGACAGTTCCTTTTTTGTGACTCATCAGGGAATTTGGATGTTCGGAAGCCTCACCTCTCCCTGGTGACTCAAATAAGGCTGGCCAGGAAAGCAGCAATGAATCCTCAGGGAGTGGATCCCCACTAAGGATATGTGTGACTGCTAGGGGAGGTCATTGGTCTACTTCTGGTTTGCTTGACAAACAGAGGAGATAAGGTTTCTGTGCTTATGCTGGAGGCCCTAATGAGTGGAAAATGGTGGCTGGAGACTCTCAAGAGATGTTTCTGAAGCCTCCAAGGAACTAGGAGACAGAAGTATTCCCTCTGTGGGTTTTGCCACTCACCTGGTAACAATACTGAGGAAGTTATCTAGGCCTGTGCTTTTAATCGAACAGTCTGTCATGAAGATTTCCTTATCTGAGTCTCAACTTTTTTAGGCTTAGAATATATTCAGAATTTGCCCCTGAGTTTAATTCAGTCAAGCTTTAAAATGGTCATAGTTGAATCAATGCAAACCATCAATGCAAACCGTCACATAAAACTCTTCCTTTTTTCAGTGGCTAAGTCTGAAATGGCTTTAAACCTAAGTAATTATAAAATAAATAGGAATAAGCATGTCAATTGCAGATTTATCCTGTCACCCCCTCAGTCCTTTCTTGTGTAGGCAGTCCTTGAGCCCATTTGTCAATTTGTGCATGTTTATAAAATTGACATTGAGATTAGTATTCATGAGCTGGCTTTCAGCTGTTAAATAAAATACTGTGTAAGACTATATATCAGAATTCCAGTGTGGGGCCAACCAGAGTAAAAATGAAGTATCTTGCAAGTAGAGCATGAGACTTGCCCTGGAACTGAAGGCTGAAAAATCCTCTCTTAAGGTAGGCTAGAAGCATACACCATGTCCTCATTCGGATTTTAACATCAGTACTCAACCAGTATTTGTTAATTTGGAAGTAACAGTACTTTCAATTTCATGTTAAATATGCTGCCAGGGGAATATTACAGTGATGGAAGAATAAATTTTTTGTCATGGCAAATGGATAGTTGTAGTACAAACATTGAGGAAATACTGTTTTTTTCAGAGTGTAACCGTGGAAGCTGAGACAGGTTTCTGCCTCCCACGTCAATAGTCCATCTGTGGCTGTTGCCCTTACACAGTCGTGTCTGAGCAAGTCTCACACAGAGGTGCTGAGCTCTACTTAATACCCCTGGACTTAGTGCTCTGAAGAATTGGACTGCCTATTCTTATTCTTACAGTCTCAAATTCAGGCATGCTGGCAGAGTTGGCTTTTTCTGTCCCTGACTTTAGTCAGAGCAAGCATCTTCAAAAGCTAGACTAAGAGGATTTGTGTTCCCCCTGCCCTTTCCTTTCTGTGTATTCCCAAGAGGAATGTCTGCCTGAGAACTGGAAACACAGCCACACTGACATGCGAGATTTCTGTTTGCTAGTTTTCATCTGTCCTTCTGTCCTCAGTGCAAGTGTTGGGCTTAACTCGGGGTATCTTGCCCAGTCAGGCAGTCTGGGAAAGGCTGGCAGTTGTGTATGAGGGAGGGGGGGGAAAGAAAGGGTGTTATTTTTGCAGAGCTGTAAATCCAGCACCTTTTGCCAGTGCTGCATTCTTTTTTTATTGCTTGTTTCTAAGAAGCTATTGCTGCAACAGCACTGGCTGCAAACAGGATCTCATTTACTCAAAGTTCATGACAGGACAGATTGTGCATTTTGCACATTTGCGGGACACTTGTAAAGGAAATACAGAGCGCGCTTTCCAAAAGCTTCAGCTTGAAATGCAACAGTTTCCATGCTGCCTGGAGCTTCAATGTCAAAGAGATTTCTATTTTTAGAGAGAGATTCTACTCGAAGAGCTATATAAGGCTGTGCTGGAAGACCATTACTTTTCTATAATCTACGAGAATACTTGTTACTTAGGGGGTGAAAAAAATTCTGTGTAAACTTGGAAATCACAAAGATATTCTGACTTGGGTGTCTTTTAGGGGGTGAGGGAACTGGGATGAGAACTGAAGATGCAGTATTTGGTTTTTAATACTCTAATTTTTCGCGTGTTCTTGAAACAATTGCTTTAGCCATTAAAAACATCAGAGAGGGCTCTTTATCACAAGTGATGATGCAAGAGAGAGTTCCAACCACAGTTTGGTGCCAAAAGACAACTTACTATGCTAGCAGATGAAAATAAAGGGAAAACTCAACAAATTACTGTCACGTCCTTCATGGGAAACTAGGTAAAACTTGATGTTACAGGTTCAGTCTTTCCATCCACAGTTTTCTTAGTTATGTAGAGTACAAAATGCATCTACAGAGATTGGGTGCTGTAGAAAAACAATCAGATAAGGTGGTCGGGTGGGGTAAGAATGGTAGTCATAGTTAATGGCAGAAGAATGGAGCAGTGTCTGGAATGCTAGGTTGCTAGGGAGCCGCCTTCTGAAGCTTATTTTTTCCTTATACAAAATGATCCAGCAAACACATAATTCTGTTATCCTTAATCCCCATTTTTATATTAGTAGATAGTCAAAAGGTCTGAACAGAATTGGTCACAATTAACTTTCTCGATGTCATTTCTACTGCACTTTTAAGAGGAACTGTTTGGCTTCCAGAGAGTAATTTGTCTATGAAGCATTGGAGACTTTCTGGTCTGGTTGAACTTTCAGAGACAGCCCAAGTAATATTGGTTTTAACAGCTGTTGCCAGTGTTAGCACAGGAGTTGGGGCCAATGTGGTTTTGCTTGAGTAAGGACTTGATGAGGTAACAGAGCTAAATTAAGGACACTGGGTCCATTTCTGCTGTAGTCTAACACTGCTCCTGTGATGAATTCTAAATTGGAGGCAGGACTGAACTGATGCTAGTCTTAATTTGTCTTGGGTTTCTACTTCTGTTTTTATATTGTCTAGCTAGCTGTGACATAGGCTGTTTGTCTTCAGGTGAATAAAATTATGAACAGCTAGACTATTTGAATTAGGGCTGAAAAAACACAGCAACCGGAAGTGATGTCTGCATTCCAGTAACATAAGGAAAGACAGCAGCCTTGTGTCATGCAGAAGATAAGACAGGACAGACTAGAAAGTGGCAAAGCAGAAGCATAGGCAGCAATTGCTGAATAGGTTGAACTAGGGCAATTCCTTCATCCATCCACCCAATGCACTGAACCAGAAATAGCAGGAGAAATAACATTTGACATTTGTTATTCAGAAGAAATAGAATTTTTGACATTGAAATGTGTATTTGGAACGCTTTTGAATACACAGACATAGCAGTACTGGCTTATTATTATAAGTACCAGAAGCAGTTCAAGTATTTTGGGGAACTGCCGCTCTAGCCAAACTATTGTGCACACTGGTACCTTTGCAGATTTATTGGTGAAATCAGCTTTATATCCTAACTATGCTGCTTTTGAATATAGGGCAGGAACAGAGCAGTTGGATGGCACTACTGGCATTTGTCATGTTGTAAGTACAGGGACTGCCCCTAAAGGAAGTAAATTAGAAAGAGATGTGTTGGCTGAAGAGGGGGAGGCGAACTGTCCCAGCTCCCCGCGCCTTTAAACAAAGCAACAGTGCCCCGTAGTGGCAAATGGGTGAGAATTCGATGGCTGGTTTTAGTGAAAAGGTGCCAGAACAGTATGTTCTCTTCCTTTGTCATTAGAACATCTAGCAGCTGGATGTGAGCTATGAACATTTTAAGATAATTGAAGGAATTTTAAGGGATTAATATAATAAACCTAAGGAACTTGGTCATAACTCTACAGTATGGTTCTGCTAAAGGCCTTCTGCAATGTCATATTCATTCCTGCAGTAGCACCACAGAAACCAGCTCCTCGTCTTTCCCAGTCTGTGTTAAAGAACCTAACTCTATTTCGAGTCAAAACTTTCTTCTTCCCATCTCTTAACGAAGTGCTTCTATACCTTCTCGTGCCTCATTGAGAAAGCACCCAAGAAATCTTCTCATGGCAGTGCTCTTCCTTCCTAAATGTCATCAGTGCTGCTGACTTACTCTGCAGCAAAGACATGTTCCTAATTTGATCCACTTTGCAGCTGTCTCAGGCAGGAATCCCATGCTGCCTCTCCCCAGTTCCTGAACAGTTTCCTTCTGGGATTAAACAAATGTCTACACTGTTTCCCGAACAATTAACTGGTTTAGATTTTAGAGATTAACTTTGACTTTTGTTGGCTCTGCATTCAGATGGCAGTGGACTTTATCCTTGTAGTTTTTATTAAGAAACCTAGCAATTTTATGATATTGAAAAGACAATTGTTAAAATATTGTACATCTGGTCAGTCAGTCATCTTAAGATATTCTCAATTAACTTTGTCAGTGTGATTTCCACTGAAAGTTTCGTACTCTGCTTGAAAGATACCGTTCTGCACTTGTGTTTATTTTGTTGGCTGTCATACAGAAAGAGATTAGAAATGGTAATTGCTAAATAAATGAAAACCACCATTTGATCAACACTAACTTTTTAATAGTGACATAAATCAATTACATAGGGTATTTCCATTTGTAAAATGGAAATACAAATACATTAATATACAGATGCCTAGTCCAAAGCAATAATACAAGCTCCACGGTTAACTTTTGGACCAGAGAATGGGAAATCTTAACTGAGGTAGGGTCTCTTTCTGTTTGTTTGTAGCAGGGTAGATAAGTTTGCATCAATTGAACTTTTTCCCCTACATCGGCTGGGTATGTTGAATGAAAAAGTCAAAAGAGGTGAAAACCAAGGAGGCGTGGCTTCAGCCCTGAAATTTTAGTCATCATTGATTGATCGTCTAAAATGTTGCGTACAGGGGTACATATTTGATCATTCAAATTGGCTTATCTTTCTATTTTATTTGCAAACTCTTATTTTATATTAACTTCAAAATTTGATTGAATACTATTAGAAACTGACTCTGCAATTTTTTTCTTTAACTTTACTCTAATGTCTAGCTCTCACGCACCTCTGGATAAGCATGCTTCTGTTTTCATTGCATAGTATTCTCTAGTCATGTGAAACAATAATGTATTCTGCAAATTAGAAGGAAAAATGTCTTTAAAGGGTATAGTGAGGGAGGTGGAAAGCCCAAGCTGTTCTTTAAGACACTAAAAAAAAGCAGCATCTTCTTATAGAAGGAGGAGATTTGTAGGAGACAAAATTAAGCAACATCATTATGCTGTAAAAAAACACCATCAGTCTTTAAGTCATGATTGTACAATAATTTCTTCAGGCCTCCTCTAAATACCTGAAGGTTAACTCAGCAGTACAAAATGCAGAATGTTACAGGAAACAGCTGTAGAGTGTGTGTGTGTTGGTGTAAGCCTGAATTTAGTTAAGGATAAAGATTTGTTTGCAAAGTCACTAACTTCCAAAATATTTATAAATTTATTACTAATCCTGAAGTCCTTTTGTGTAGTTGTTTTAGAAACATATTTGCCATAGTACTTGTTCTGAGAGTCCAAAACAAGAAGTGAAACAAACTGGGTGAAAGAAATGAGACTGAGGAAAATGCTAAATAATTATTTTTCTATTGGAGTACTTCTAAGTTTGGAAAAAGCAACTGTCTAGGCAATGCTTATAATTCTTCTATTATTTATTCAATATTATGATATTTAAGATACTCGAATGGTGGGAACAATGTAATGTGGGCAGACGAGCATTTAAAAAAACAAACAAACAAAAAACCCCAAAAATGCGATAAGGGTGTTGGTCAGTATACAGTCCCCAGCAGGAGTTGTGTATATCCTGTTGTCCAGAAAGGTGATGCTCAAACCTTTCCCCAGTCACTCTGATTTAGCTAGCCCCAGGATCAAGGAGTACTGCTCAGTTTCTATGAGGCCAGCCTTGCAAGTGTGTTATTCAAGTGTCTCATACTTGGTAGTCTTGCTGTAAGCAGACTGTAGCAGCTCCCTTTCACTTCTCAGGTATTCACCCTTTCAAAATTCTTGTCTCAGACTAGATAAAGATTTCTGATAATTTCTTGAATAGTACCAACATTTGTTTCCAGAAGACCAGAAGAGTCTTATGGGGTTTGTATCCTGGATTTTTTTTCCCTCATCCTTCTCCCCTCCAGTGTCTGACTTCAATATTATCTTTAATGACTTCCTTTTGGTAATATGTCTTTGTATGTGATTATATGTGTTTATCATAAAAACTTTATATGTAAACATCATATATAATGAACATCAGGTAAATGTGGGAATTTGTTGGCCTTTCACCCCACTATTCTTACTTTCCTATGGAAAAAAAATTCTGATAAAAATTATATTGGATTATCATAAAGCATATATATAAAACCATAGCTGACACTATTAGAATTGTACTTTAACTAGTTTACCTTCCATCTCTACCTTTATAAAGTTGGTGTGGATTTTTAAAGTACAGTAACCATTCTTTTTAATATGTTGGTCATATTTCTTTAAAGAAAAACTGTACATGAGAACTGCACACACAGAAGATATATTGTTCTGAGATTTTATTGAAGAGTTCACTTTCATGTTCAACCATGCATATGCTAAATGTTTGGACAGGGCATCAAAATTTCCTAATATGGAGGAAGATATTTTTTATTCTGAGAACAATGTTAGAAACCATTCAGTAGTGTGTCAGCAGAAATAGCTGGCTACTGGCTGTGTAGCACAATCCTCACAGTGTGGAGTATCCTCTATATGTCTGTGAGAGGACCAAGATAATAATGGTAATAATGGTTGTGTGTAGGTGATCATGGCTGTGGCAGCTTTGGCCACAATAGGGTCACTGTGTATAATTTTTTTTTTTTAACATGTCAGTGTATAGTTAGACATGTGGATGCAAGCCATATGTATGCTGTAACTGACAGGAGGACAATAACTGATCTCGACTGGGTTCTTTAGGCTGTCTTGTGTCAAAATAGAAAGTAGTTGAAGTAGCTGATAGTGATGATGAAAAGACCTGAAACTCATTCACAAGCAACATGTACAGCTAAGACACAGAGTGATGTCTAGGGAAGAGGCTGTGCATTTTACTAAGAAAGTAAAAACAGTATCTGGAGAGGGAGGAAAAACTGACAGCTACCTGGCAGGGAGTGGGCAGCATTCAATATGAGTGGGTAAAGACTGTTTTCTAAACACAGTCTGAACGTGTCTGCTTAAGAAGCAGCATCAGTGAGGACTCTTACAGAATAGGATATAGTTTTTTTTCAGTAAAGTCTCTATGCTGTACTGAAAATCTTCCTGTATACTAAACCAAGTTCAAAAGCTGCTTGCATTTTTAAAATCTGGATCTGTATATCATGTTGATCACCACCAGAAGGCCCAAATATCTCTTTGAACAAGCTAGCTTAGGTATTAAAAATAGGATGGTGGAATTCCATATTGCCATTCAACCTCAAGTTATATTACCTTATAATAAGGTGAGATATTACGCTATTTTAGTGGGTTTTGAAGAGCTTGTCTGGAGCTGGAACATGTACTTTCCATTGTATTATATGGACACACCCAAAGTCTTGGTTTCAGATATCTGATTAGTTGCCTAGGTACCTTTATAGTCAAAGATGACTAAATCTCACTTTAAGTAAACACCCATGTTTCATCAAATGAATGTATTGACTAGGTCTTCATTTACTACTAGATCTGGTCAGGGCGGGGTTTTAAGCATTAAATGTTACTGAAGATCCAAGACTCTGCTGTCTTAATTTCTTGATAATTACTGATGTCTTTTTACTCCTGTTGCTTGGGTGCACACACATATACACATACTGTGCCCTTTCTACAAAGCGGTATAATGTAGTTCAAACGTTTTACTTTAATGGCATAATACGTTATTTTAATGGCAAGCTTTACTATTAGTACAAAGTTTAATTCTACTTTATAACCAGATGAGACTACTATTTTCTTATTACAGGTTTTGCAAGTTGGGTTATGTTACAGCTGGTTTGTTGGGAGAAGTCAAGCTGTTCCCTAATGGCTTTGCTCTCACTTCAAGCAGTAGAGGGCAGTGAGTCCACAACACAGAAAAACAAAAATGTCTCATTATAGGAAAATTATTATTCTCTTTCCTTACAATCACACTTCCTAGTCATGCTCTATCAGAAATAGCCACTGTAGGGGACATGCAAAGTAAATCACAAATCTGTGTAGGTATGATGATGACTTTTTTTTTTTTTACTTAAAAGACCCAATAAAGGCACAATTAGATAAAATATGATTATTTTTTAAGTAACTGTTACTTGGAGACCAGAATACTGTTTGCTACCCTGCACATGTAGTTTAAAACTATCCTATGAATTTTTAGATTACGTCTTGATATGTTGCAAAAGGGAACAGAGAAACAAGGGGAACAGAGGGAAAAAGAAAGGGAGGTAAGGCCAAAATTAAAACTCAGGGAAAGCTGTACTGAGGACACAAAAATATATTCTCTGCAGCTACAGTTCTCAGTGGCTTTTTTTCTGATTTTCCATATCCAAATATTTTTTCACAGAGGTGAAATATGAACACTGAATGCTGTTTAGTTAGGGTGAGGGGTGGTTAAAAAAACAAAACAAAACCAAAACCAAATAAATAAAAAAAATGAGAAAGCTTGGGACTTTTCCTCATTAAAATAAAGACATTCTCCCCAAAACTACTAAATTTAAAACTCAGTTTTCCAAAGAGGAATATTTTGATATTACATCTTCAAGCAGCTGTATTACAAACCATGCTAAAATAGTTTCTGATGGAGAAATTCACATTGCATATTAAAAATATTGGTATTTATTCAGTCAGTACCATTTTCACATTTCCTAATATGATTTTTACAGTCTCTTTAGACTAACAGTAAGAATCAGAAGTTTGATCTGAGATAGGAACATTTTATCTTTTTTTTTTCCTTTTTTTTTCCTCACTATGTCTATTCTGATACAGCATTTTTTATGCTTCTCTGTCTTCTCACATGTTATTTGATGTGGCAACATAGGGATTTTCACCAAGTCTAGGCAGGAAAAAATCCCAATGGGATTGAAAATTGGCAATCATCATTAATGACAGATCTCCTGTGAGTTTCTGTATTTCCTTACACAAAGCATACCACACTTTATTGCAATAAGATTCCATATTTGATTAGAAAACTATTAATGTCGTGCTCATAGACACCAGGCAAGGATTTTTCTTACAGGCCTTTCAAGGCATTTATCATTATTGTCTGGCTGCACTTTGCAAGGTTAGATCCTTTAGAAAATGGTATGGGTTTTTTTTCTTTAAAGTAACATTCTACATACAAACAGTGTTATAGGCTTATGACATGGATCTCCTTCTTTGACTTTTTTCAGTAATTGTTCAGTGAAGCGTGTATATACATAAAATTGGCTAATGACAGCCCACGGAGTGTGATTGTTGGTGTTAAGAAAGAGGTGCATTCAAAATGATCTGGAAAATGGAAGACAAAAAGTAAAATGATACAATCCATTAGAGTAATGCAAACTGCTCCACTTGGGAAAGAAAAATGGAATTTTTAAAAACAAGAAGTGTCCTGCTGACACCAGTTCAGCTGGAAAGGTTCTGGAGGATATTTAGTGTGTTTCTAAACTAAATAAGGGAAGACTGGGGCACGAGGTAGGTCATAGGGTTTTTGTTGTTTGTTGGGGTTTTTTTCCTTAAGGAAAGAGGGAAGCATGATCCTGGGCCATATTAATAGGATAACTCAATCTGTAAAACATGGGAGGTAATTATTCATCTTTATTTGGCACTGTGAGTGCTCTGTCAAGTTCAAAAAGATGTGGGCAAATTGGAAAGGGTCCAAAGTAGATCAGCAAGTACGCTAAAAGAGTTAGAAAGCATGACCTATGAGGAAGCTGTGGAGGAATTTAGTGTATTCTGTCTTTCTCTTTTGGTAAAAAAAAAACAAACCCAACTATAGAGATGGGAGGGAGGACTTAACCTCTTCACAGCAGGAAGCTATTATAAAGAAGGTGGTAACATTGTTTGCTCTTGTTTGTAGGCTAAAACCAGCAAGAAATAAACTTTACAGCAAAGAAAATTTAAGCTTACATATTCAATATTTCTGAGGACAATGAAAGACTTTGCTGAATTAGGGATCCTGGAAACTCCTTCACTGGAGGATTTTAGAAGAGTTTAAGCAAATTTCTGTCAGGAATTATCTAGGTTTATTTAATCCTCAGGGCTAGAATCTGTTTTTTTAGTGGTTCTCGAATTAATTTTTACTCTGGCTACAAGTCCTAATTTATGACAACTGAGGTTTTGACAAAGTCCATTTGCAAGAGCATGAGCGTAGTTAGTAGATATGGGGTGGTTTGGGCTCAAATCACTGGAGTATGTAATCTTTGAATGTGCATGAAGCCCCACACATCTATGATCAATGGTAGCAACGATCAAAATAACCTTATGTGAAAGGGGGAAAAAAAGCCAGGAGGCCAGTTTGCAGGACCTTACCAGATCTGCAGTTGCCACAGTAACTGAAAAGGCTCCTACAAATATGTCTTTAATTGTAACTTAAACACAGCTTTGTTTCATCTTAGACATATTTTTGAGAGAAAGATTCCCTATAACACAAATCCTTGAAAACAAGAGTCAAAGCAGGATCACTTCACCTCTGTTTCTGAGGAAACAGCATAATAGAAGAGAAATGCATTCCTTTCAAGAATAACTTAGCACAGAGCTCCTTAGACTCCATAAGTTCCAGACTGATTTTATGGAAGAGGGCAGCAGCTTCAGGAGAGAGTATATGGTAAGATCTCTCCCATTCTTTTTGGGTCAATGCAGGAAGCTATATTCTGTGCTAGAGAGGGTTCTGCAATCATCTTGAAAAGATTACTCCACTTGCATTAGCAAGCCTGTTGGTGACTATAACAAGGTTTGGTTATGAAAAATAAGACTCATATAGCTCCCAGTGCCTCTATCAGTACCTGTCATCTAGGCTTATCTGGCAAAATTTATTTCAGATCACTTTTGCTATTGGGAATGTAATTACCTTCTAAAGTACGGTTCAGATGAGTTAAGTGGTAGAATGATTCAATGAACAAGTGCTTCATTTCTTTCCTGACCCAAGTTCATGTCTAATGTAGAGAATCTGGAGTGATTTTGACATCAGCCTAATCCCCTGCAGATGCTTGTTCACCTTGCATTTAGAGAACGCTTCAGCATTATGAGTCATGTCTATTGAAGAGGCCCTAAACACTAAAAGTACAGATCAAGACTGAAATATTGAAGAGAAAACAGGCACACACACACAAAACTTTTGGGAAGTCTCTTCTTGTTCCTGTGTTTATGCAGTGAGATGTAAGAAGAAACCAAAACACTTCCTGGCATGGGTAACGCAAGGTCATTAACTATTTCATTTAGCACTGCTGTCTGTTCACTTGATCAATTACTGCATCTAGACTTGCTCTGAGAAGCAATGTGTCACAACAGCAGCACTGGCTTCCCATTTAGACTGTCATGTACCAAAATGGCGCGAATGGCACTTCTTCTGAAAGACTAATGGTCTTTCAGAAAGACCATTGTAGGTCATTGCATATGTGTAAACAGCTCTGAGAAATAAGTTTGGGAATGTTATGTACTGCCCCACAAGTATACACAGACACATGGTGACCATGAAATGCTAAATTCTTTTCATACAGATGATTATGACTAATGTAGAGATTTATGCTTTGTCCAGCTATGTTCTGCAGGTTTTTCTTAAACTCCTGTTGGGCAAAGGTATCTGACTCTAGAAGCCACATAGCAAGTAACAACAAGGAAGGGGAGAATCTGCTACATACAGGATACATTCTTACAAGGCACCACACCATCTTTTAATATTTGCTTCTAGTCCAGCTGGATATTTGTTATTAAAATGTCTTTTCAAAATTTCTTGTAATAAACATAGTAGAAATCAATCTTGCTTAGATGGCTAATTTTCTTAGATGAAGTTGGCCTAATTATGTCAGTTGTCATTACAAAGACTGGAGCAGTTTCAAACATGATGCATAAAAACTGAAACTACTAACACTTGAAGATACGCCCCAAAATCTGCTCAAATTGACAGCCTGAGGAAGTTGAGGAAACCATGAACTAGGTTGAACCCATGTTCTACCCCTACATGCAACACGCACATATGCTGGCCTTGCAGAAGCAAATGAGTAAGTTATGAGAGAAATGTCATGAGGGCAGTCATCCTATCATTGAATGTGGAATAATTTAGTATGCAGAAACTTTTCCATTCAAAAAACTGAGAATTTTTAATTGTAAATTATTTCAATAATGTTCAAAGGAAATATGAGAAGTTAGGCCAGTTTTGACTACTCTACAGTATTGTGCTGAGAAGAGCTGAGAGTGAGTTCTTCAGGTTATGAACTGAAAAATTATTCCATTTTCTTCTGGAACAACATTTGCTCTCTGCACCTCATTCTTGTCTGTTTTCACACTCAAATGAGATGAAGTGAGAAACTTTAAACACAGATATTAAGAAGTTTTATTACAATTAATCACTCTGAATAAGAAGCATCTGGTTCTGAGTGAAATAAATTTATGGAAGAAATCAGAAATGAGATGACATCTTAGCAGCAGGGCTATATCTTAATATAAGCAAATACCTCTCCTATTTCTTTTGGAACTCTGCTGTTCCAAGCCAGATATGAGAACAAACAAGACATTAATTATATTTCCCAGTTTGAAAGTCCTTTAAAGCAGTGTACTGGGAAAAGTAGGTCTGCAAACCCCTGGCATTGTCTCAGTCTAAGCTATTGGGGTTGTGATGAATTAAAAATGACAACATTCTAATTTTAGTAGATTTTTAAGTGGACTTGTGAGAACTCAAAAGAGGTTTAAGCTTGCTTGTTCATACAGAAATGACTGTTAGTTGTGGTTTATTTTTTTCCTTTAGATTAGATGAATATTGATTAGGATATTGGCACACATTCCACAGTCTTTTCTGCAGATAAGGAGATGATCAAAGAAGGGCAAAAGGCAGGTAGTATCCCTTTCTGTCTCTCATGCAGCCAAAGAGAGATGAGTTGCAAGTGTAGTTCCGGCAGGGAGCTTGACAACCATCATAGTGATCCTACAGAGTGTTTTCTTGCATGTTATGTGTTCCTCCAAAGCAGATTGCACCCAGTAAGTAAATGAGACCTCCTGTCTCTTTCTCTTATCAGGAATTTATGTCAGAGGGTTAGAATGGAAAGGATAATAAGCTGGATTTGACATGCAGCTGGAAAAGGCATTGGCTGAGGAAGCTATATGCAATGCAGAAACCCAAGAAAAGGCAGAGCAAAAGAAGTATCTTTTCACTTACATCTGTGCAATGACAACCATTGTCAACCATCTGTAGAAAAATGTCCGTTTTTTAGATTTTCCTCACTATATCAAACATTTCCCTTACTTTCCACTTAAGACATCTCTAGCTATGTTTTGTTGAATCAGCAGTATTTCCTTTGTTTAAAAGAAATTAGTCTACCCCATAACAAAACATTCCTCACTGTTTTTCCTTCTTCTGTTTAGCCGAAGTGTGCATGCTTCTTCTGCAAGCACAGACTTCAGCATTTCCAAAAGCTAAAGGTCAGCCTGAAGTCTCACAGCATACTTACTGTACAAAAGCCAAGCAAGGAAATGTTCAAAAGTCTTTGGAGAGCATTATCCTAAAATATAAACTTACATCCACTTCAATCCCATGTGCCTCGTATTTTTTCTTTTTTACAGAGGGTGTTATTAATATGAAGTTCTTCATATCCTGGAATCTCTAAATAAAACAGATTTAAGAAATATTTTTTCCATTCTTCCTTTTTCCACAAAGAATGGGAATAACACCTTTTAGGTGAACCTACACTGGCTGTTTTAAACAGGTTGAATTGGTATTTTTATTTATTGAAGTTAGTTATTTTTTTCTTAGACTATATTTTGCCTTCAAATGCGTTCCTTTGTGTGTGTTAAGGTAAACAGACTAGGTATTGAATACATGCTTTAATATTCTATAATTTCAGTGGATGGTCTTAGCAGTGCTACCTGCTCTATGTAATGCTGTTATCAGGGAACACAATGGGATCTCCCTAGTCTCGAATAGGCGAGTTATCCTGATGATAAAGATATATATTTTTTGCTTGCTTATCACTGCCTAAAGCTGTTAGGGAGAGTTCCTCTCCAAAGTTAGTATTGAAAAATGTAAGTGCATGGACACCCACGCACATTTTCAGATGACTAAAATTGTTGCTGAAAAGAAAATACTTCCAGCAAATCTGCTTCTAATTGGACCCAAATCAGTGCTGATTCTTCCAAAGCTGGCTATAAAAATAGATTTCCAAAATTATTCCAGTCAGAATTACTCATATTCTGCTGTGAGAGAGTGGGAGTTACTATCAGTAAGTGGGACTTACTGTTTACCATTTGTAATATTGTCCACAAAAAGTTGAAAATAGTTGCGCAAACTGATAAAAGAAACATATTCCTTCAGCAGGAAAATTGTACTGAATGCATCTTAGTAGTACTTTGACAGTGTTTAGTGAAATGCGAAACTGAATAACAGAAGGATCCCCGGGAAACTGTTGTCTGTCACAAACAAATGGGATTCAGTTTGTTTGGAAGCCTTGTTCCTAGTGGTGCACTAAAGCTAAGCAGCAGGAGGTGAATCAGTAAATCATGTCAAGGAGAAAAGCAAGTTGGAAAACTTTAAAGTCATTGTGTACAAAAGTCCTCATTAGCTCACTAGTGATTTTTTGTTGGTTTGGGGGTTTTTTGTCTTTCCAGATAGATCAGATATAAACAGACATGCAATAGGGGAAAAAGCTTGCAATGGCTACAACGGGAACAGAATCCACCCCCTATACAGCAGTTTCACGTTCCATTTAGAGACTAAA
Organism: Calidris pugnax; assembly: GCF_001431845.1. Lineage (NCBI taxonomy): Eukaryota > Metazoa > Chordata > Aves > Charadriiformes > Scolopacidae > Calidris > Calidris pugnax. The sequence goes on from NW_015090920.1 coordinate 14,993,824, forward strand.
CTCTTTTTTCCAAACTTCTGTATAAGCTTCCATTCTGATAATTTTCAATACTAAAACAATTGTAGTTAACATTACTTGGTGCCTGCATTTTCATATGTAACTCTGCCCTTTTGGTACTCAGCACTAGAAACAGCAGTGCGGTAAGATCCTCTGAAAGGATTGTCCAGATTTATATCCTCGGCAGTGCTCGAAAGTTTGTGTATGCAAGGGACTGCTGAGCCTCAGCTCAAGCTCCAGGCCTTGGAGTTTCCATCAGCCCAACTGTAAAAGATAAACTTATGATTGGCAACCAGACCATGCCGACCCAGATCTGGGATGTAACTCTCTTGTAAATCCACAAGGAACTAAGACTCAGCCAGACACCAGACTGCCAAACAGCAGGCCTGATTCTAGCTCGCTTTGATGTAAAATCACTAGCTGAACTCTGTAGAAAGTGATATGTGTATAAGATTTAGGCAATAATTTTTAATGCTTTACATCTACATTACGCTTTTAAAGTTTAACAAGACTCAGGCTTTTTTCTCTCTTTTTTCTGTGACAGTGAACCATAGTTCCCTGTGCAAGGCCAAGGTTATTAACTCTTAACTTTTTTACATTACTATATCATTTTTACCTAGAGTCTCCTGTTGCTAGTAAGTCCTTCACTCAGCTCTATTTTCCTCTTTTTCCATCTTTATGTTGTATGTGAGTACGTTCATTCCCAAGCTATCTTGTTACCTATTTGCATATTCAACATGATATCTTTTTTATTATTATTTTAACCTGTGTCTCCTAGAAAAAAACAAAAAAACAAAAAAACAAAAAAACAAAAAAACAAAAAAACAAAAAAACAAAAAAACAAAAAAACAAAAAAACAAAAAAACAAAAAAACAAAAAAACAAAAAAACAAAAAAACAAAAAAACAAAAAAACAAAAAAACAAAAAAACAAAAAAACAAAAAAACAAAAAAACAAAAAAACAAAAAAACAAAAAAACAAAAAAACAAAAAAACAAAAAAACAAAAAAACAAAAAAACAAAAAAACAAAAAAACAAAAAAACAAAAAAACAAAAAAACAAAAAAGAAAACAGTCATCCCATGTGTTGTCTAGAAGATGGGAGTAAATGACTGCCAGGTCTCTAAGCACAGAGTCTCTAGGTAGCTGATTTATTCTAGCTTGGACTAAGTCTACACAAAAAAAATGTTGCTGGCATAACTATTTTACATAAGATTATTGGGAAAAAAAAGAGCATGTTTCCTCCATCTAAGCACACTAGGAAACCCCAATATAGATGTCACTATATTGTCCTAAAATTTCTTTCAGTAGCATAGTTTGAGCACGTCACAGAAGATGCCATTATGCTGCAGAGGAACTTGGAGATATCCACTGGCATAATTATGCTGAAATAGCTGTGGGGGCAGTGCTCTTCTGCTTTAGAGAGACCCTAAATTTAATGGCTGTTTACTGTCTCCTAGTCCTGGTAAAAGCAGGGCTTTCTTTGAGGTTCCTGGTCCAGAAAGATCAGCAACGTCATTGCCCCTTTGCTAAGAAAGGAGGGAGTAAGATGACCTGGGCCTTGATCCTATATTCTGCGAACAAAAGAAAGCTTGTGGCTCCCACACAGAATGTAGTAGCGCCATGCAATCATCTGCTTCAGTGCCTACACACAGGTGGAAAAGGGGGTCACACCTAGCTCTAACTGCAACCCCTATTGTAAATTTCCTTTCTAGACCCCCTAGACAAGAACAGTTTTGCCATTATGTATGTTCATTCACCTCTGCCTTATCAGAACTTCCTTTGTAAGTCACTGATTTTTCCCTAGATTCTTCTACAGCCAAAACTGCAAGCGACTTGCCAAGGACTTTGTGTTTAGAACCTATCTGGGTGAATAGCAAGCCAGAACAGCAAGTTCTGTCGGACATGCAAAACAGAAATTTACCACATTGAGCTCACCAATTTAGATTTCAGGACAGGGCTAGAAGGATAGGAGAAAGTAAACTTAAGTTTATAATTTCTTAAAGAAGCTGTAAATTGAAAGTAAGATAGCAAAGAAGCTGAGTTTATTCTAAGTTGCGCACTCTGCTAAAGAAATATATTGTATTGTGGCATGGGGCTCATTTTCTGTTCTTGTTGTCAATGGGACTCAGCATTTCCCCAATGGTCTTTGTGAGGCTGCTGTGTACTTTTTATTCTGTCCTGTTCTTTCTCTAGTATATACAGAAATTTAATACTTGAAATCACCTTAGCAGATTAAATTTAGAACTCAAGTTATGATTCTTTTGCAAAGGGAAAAAAAAGAGCCTTGGTATTTTAGATGCTGAGAGGATTTGCTCTTTGGACTGGTATAACAAATGCTGCTGGCCTTAAGTTGTGTGGTCTCGTAGGGTCATATGAAATCATTCTGTAATGTGGCAATAGAATCCATATAAAGAAATTTTGACTTCTGTTGGTTGTTATTTTGTATTTCACTATGTTAATTGCTGTTGTATAGTCTTGTTCTATAAACATAACTAATGCTAATGTTTAAGAAATCAAATATTATGATAAATGAATACTAGAAGTTTCAGATGTTTAGAAGAGGAAGATAGTTGTGATACTTGTTCTTCATTCAATTATGAACTCTTAAGTATGTAGCTTTTATAGCTTCATATTTCAAAGTCACAAGCATGGCTGTGAAAACTTAAATTTTGTCTTCTGTGTATATGTCCATGTAAACACATTGAATTTGAATGAAAACAAATCTCCTTGCAAAACTCAATTAAAATTGCTCTGTTTCACTTGGTTCCACATGAAACCTGAAGAAATAACATAGCAATTTCAGGCTCATTTGAAACTGAGTGAAGGTTCTCCTAGTTTGCCTATTTTTGAAAAGGTTTGCACTACTATATGAAATACAGTGCTAAAGTCTATTATGGATATTTGGCATTCCTTCAGGTGATCCCCACAGGAACATTTGCTTCCTACAGAAAGTGAAACCACAATTTAAAAAACAGTATTAAATTACTTTTCTGTTTTTAAAGTGGTTTTTTGTGTTTTTTTAATCTAGAATTTAATGTTCAGGCAAGGTTACAAGCTTTTTACACTGATGGAAAAATTAGTAAGATTGAATTGCTTTCCAGGGCTCATAATGGATTCCTGTCTCATAATTCAATGAAAATAAGTATTTTTTCAGCTAGAATTTGAACTATTAGAGGATCAACTGATTTTATACACTGTGTTGTAACTGTACTGGCCACATTATGCTTAGGATTTATTATGTGAGGAATTTGCTTTTAGCCCTGGGGATAATTTGCACTTCACAGCCTTCAGAAAACATACACACATGTGTGGAAAGAAGATAAATTAGAGTATCTCTATTTTGGTTAGTATTTTATCAACTGAACTTCTGTCTGCATCTTCTTCTTTAAAGAAAAGACCTCCACATCTGACAACTTTTGGGGGAGGGAATTTAAGATAATTTCTGTGGCCATGCTTAACATATTCAGAGCTTGAGTTTGTGCTGTATGGGCTGTAATTAATACACACTGGTTTGGAAGTAGATTATTACTGCAAGTAATCACCAATAGATATCTACTGTGAAAGTCAGAAAAGCACAGTATGTAGTGCTCTCAAGTAAGAAAATAGCACTCAGCATTAGTTTGATGACTAGGAGCTTGAAACAATTATGATAAATTAGATTATCATACTGGAGGATGCCTTGCACATTATTTCATATGTTTTATACTGACTCTGGAAGCATCTTGAAAGTACTGAACAGTGATGATTCTATGATGGAGTTGGGGATCTACTGAGATTTTAAACTTTAGAAATGCTTGATTTCTTTATCAGTTAAAAAGTTAAGTGCAGGTAGGACTTTTTTTTCCCCCAGGATGAGGAAATATGGATAAAAAGATGTTAATGTGGATATGGAAAGTAAAGCTAGCATTATTAATCCATTTCCATGAGTATCCCATTGGATTGAGTCATCTTCAGTGGGATTTCAAAAACTTGAATCAGTACAAGGCCTGTAATTGATCAGAGCAGCTGCTTTAGAAGGAAGGAAAAGGGGGCTGGGAATTTAAATGGGAATCACAAAACTGTGATCATTAAAGATCTTACCAACTTTTAATAAACTATATGTGAAAGCCTGAGAAAGCAAGATGGACCAAACCAATAAGATTTCTTTTGACCTCCAAACAAAATGAAAACAGCAGTAAGGAAGGTAGTGATCACCCACAGGGAAAGAGAATTCACACAGGATGGTCTTTTCTTTGGGTTTAGGTGCTCCATATCGCTATGATAATATGGCTAGGGCCATAGCTTGTCTTATGTTGAACAGCCTTGTAGTATATTTGTTATTCTTCTCTTAAAATGGGTACTAAATCTAGACTAGTTCCTCATAGTTCCTCTTTAATGATTGTACAGCTACTAGTGGTGGCAGTTGTGTCTTGCCTTCATTTTCTTCTTTTCTTTTTTTTTAAATGATTTATCAAATTCCTCAAAAAGCTTTGTGGTTTTGCTCTTGCATTCTCTGCTCCTTTTTTTTTTCCCTCCTCTCCTTTCTAGCCAGATACTTTTGGGAGGGAAAGGAATAGCCACTGACTTGAAGTGCATGATTTCATCTCCTTATAACTCCAGGGAAGATAAAAGGCAGAAGAGAGCATATCTTGTCTTATATGAAAAGATGGTTAGGTCTTGGATTTAAAAGGAAAATTACTCTCCTCCTCATTCAGGAGGAATGCTTGTGATTGTAATAATTGTCCTCCTTGACAGCACATGGTTTTGATGTTGTGGGATAGCACAGAGGAAGATGTCTGCTTTTATAGAGACAACACTGGAATGTTCTTTCTTACCTAACTCACAAGTCACTAGTCAGACAAATCTTTATACAGGTTCCATGCTATCTCCCCTGTATGATGGTCTTGTGTATGAAGTAAACTGAGAAAGAGCAAAGTGGACATTCTTTACTCCCGAGATTCTCACTCTATTTATAAATACTAGGTTTTTTCTATTTTACTTTAAAAATATGTAGATAGAATATGTGTATTTTATAGGTAAAACAAATGTCTCACAAAAGGACTCTTTCTTAGAGGAATAAATGTGACACTCCAAACTTCATTCTTGATCTTGTTTTTGATCTAGCTTTTAATGTACTTTGTAATTCTGTACCTGGTTTGGGGTTTGAACTGTGATAGAGAGACAGAGTTAAAGAAAATGTGACCAACATAAAGATGAGTTAGTGTAGAGTTAGAAAAAGGCTTTCTGTGTGTTTGAGGAAAGCAGGCGATATACTAGTGCAGGGTTACAAAGATGAACTTGTTTCATGTGGCTTTAATCAATTCTGGGATGTCTGGAATTAAGGGTCATCACCCTGCGAGGCACCTTGAGAAGAATTGCTGTTTCAAATAAGGCCATTGCTGACATGAATGTGGACTGAAAGTTATGCTTTGTTAGAAACCAGGCATAACAACCAAACCAAACAAAACCAGAAAGAAAACCCACGTATCAACAGCATATCTCAATTTGTATTTTACAGTCATTTATAATATGTTAAAGAAAGAAGATTGTTTCATTGTCCAAGAAAACAAGGAATTTAACTTGTTCAATCACATCTAATATATTATACAGTAATGATTCCCAACAGTTCTGCAGCCAAGCCATACTTGAAAAAATTGGCAAGATTTGTTCTCTATTATATCCACTTCACCCTGCTCCCGGAGTCGGCTGCAGTGTCCTCCTTGCCTCTGCTGACTGCAGCAATAGCACTGAGCTTGGGCTAATAAATCAGTTTCCACCTGACTGAATGTGTCCGAGCAGCTCCTGTATCCCTCCATTGTGGTCCCCAGTACTCCCAGTTCCAGTACTGTGGTACAGGGGCACATGAACCGACCTTACAGTGAACCACACAGCCTGACAGATTTCACACTTGAGGCTCCACGATGTGCCTGGCATTGTAACATGCTAGACCCCACTGTGCAGAGCCACAGCTCAACAGATACCACAAACTTCCTCTGGCAAGAAGTCATTTTAGGTGGCTGACAGGCCATGGGTGCATTTCTCGATGTATTCTAATGGGGGTAGATTAGGATTAAGCAAAACTGGATCTTCAGTTGATGGTAAAAGAAGCATTTATGAGTTAGGTATGCCAAGGGTCTGCAGGATTTGGATCAGAAGTTAAAGCTACTATTGTTTCTGTTAGTGATACTTGGTCATAGCAGTATTAATTTTTTGAAAAAGAGATGAAGATAACATTAGAACCCCTGAATTAATTTTTTTTGGTCTAGATTTTGCATTCAATTTCATCTTCTAAATAAAAATTTGGACATGTGCAGCTTAATACAGTGCAGTTTTACCAAGTCATGGGTATTTGTTGCCCACTTGTTGCCTAGCTATCCTGAGTACAAATAAACAAACCATTCAGGGTAGGCATGGTTCTGTATGGTGGGAAGGGCTAAAATGTTGTTCTGGAAGACTTAAATAAGCAGATGAAAATAGGTTCTGACACATTATACTGGCCTGCTCTGGCACAAAACTACCCTTGTTTCTTGGCCAAAACTGATATCAAAATTGTGTTAGGATTAAAAAAATAAACTCATCCAAGGAAAAAAAGCTCAGAGATAAGACTGCAATAACATATGACAGGCCTTCCATGTAATGCTTCCACCAAGCTCTATGATGTACAGTTACTTGTGAAAGAGGATTGTTCTGTGAGGACAGGAGCAAGCTCCCTGACAGTGACCACAGGAGAACTAATAGTACAGCTACCAGTAGGTCTTTGTAAAGAAATTTCTATATGCTCTACCCACTGCATCCTTGTTAGAGTCAAATGCAAGTTTTACAGAGAACTGGAAGCCTGAAGTTTCCAGTGAGCTCTGTTGACACAAAAGATTTCATGATGAAGCTTCCTTCATCATGATCAGCATGATGAAGATCAGCAAAAGGGAGGAAGGAAAGAAAATATTTAGATGTAGCCAAAAAACAGTTACACGTTTAGGTTCATTTGAATCTGAATTTCTAATAATCTAAGCCCAAACATTTAAATTTACATCTATATAATGAGTGACACAGAGAAAACAGAGAAAGAAAATGGCAAATATCTTCCCAGTGTTTCCACTTATTTACCTATGTAGGGGAGATGTCATGCACCTGTTGAGGAACCCCAGCCATATCTGGGTGTTTGCTCTTTGGTAGGAATGATGCTGCCGTTGCTAGTGTCAGGCAGCTTGTCCAAACCATTTTCCCTTCAGTGTGCACCACAGATGCTCTGGGCGTACGAAAGCCCATGGCCTATGTCATGGGATAGCATAGGTCTGACTTGCACTGAGAAGCATAACGTTCTTGATACAAGCACATAAACCGCTGCAGAGCATATCTGGCATCTCTTGCTTTCCAAATTTAGCTGCACAGGAGGAACTGGGACTTTTTTTTTTCCCAAAGCATTGAATACAATCCAGCCCTTCCAAACTGCATGCTTAGAACATTTATGTTGTATGAGAATTTGATGCGCTATCATGAAATTTAGGTACATTAGTATTTTGTGTACAAATGTAGTAAATCAGTAATACTGGAAAATTCTGTCTGAAAGGTAGCTGCCAACAGACTGCTTTCTTTAAGAGTCTGACAAAACCTTTACAATCCTCCTTATGGACAAGCCGTGAAGTAGCATTCGTGACTGCATTCTTATACTGCACTTAAAATGAAGCTTATTATCATTTTCAATCAGTGAGCAGTTATGTTATCGAACACAAAGAAATCTAGACCAAAAAAAAATCCTCTATAGGACAAGAAGCTTAATGCTATAGAATTCAAAGTGCTGTGGATTGCCTTGTGGATTGCCAGAATATGAGTATATTTTGGTTCTTGCTTCTCTCTGCCAAGCCTAGTTAAATACTGAAGCATACCATAATTGGATATTGCTATTTGCAAACAGTTATAGGTGACTTTCACTGGGAATTGGCAATCTGGGAATCTGTATTTCATATCAACGCTTTTGAATATGTTTGGCTGATGGTCATTTAAATGCATAATACATAAACTAATTTTATCCAAATTTTCATGTGTATACTGTACTATTTTTTGACTTGAATGGTTAAGCAGTTTATGTATTTGGCCATAAAAATGCCTACATGACTTTCTGATGGTGTTTTCATTTGAGAGGTATTTTTTGGTGTGAGGGGTAGAAGTGATATTAAGATTCTTTTAAGCCTTAAGTTTATTTAAATGACAAAAAAAAACCCCAAGAAACCAAATTGGGCATATCTTCAAAGCTATCTCAACTATACAGATGTGTTCTTGTTATGCAGTCCAAATAGTTTTCTTAGACCCCCCGCCCGCTGGCTGAAGTATAGTTGCTCAGCTGCATAAATGAAAAAGAATGTCATACTGAGTATGTTTGAAGGCTTGTGAACCAAGTTTAATCTACTGTCATTATCATTTATATCTTCTTGTGCACACAGTATTTGTAGCAAAGCAGTTAATACATTTAAATTTCTGTTCTTCTGCATTTGATAATCCTTACTATCCCAGACAGAACTGTAGTCTTCATCGTGTATCAGTTCTTTTCCCTGAGACACCTGACGGATCATAGAATTGTAGAATGGTTTGAGTTGGAATAGACCTTAAAGATCATCTAGTTCCAACCCCCTGCTACGGGCAGAGACACCTTCCACTAGACCAGGCTGCCCAAAGCCCCATCCAGCCTGGCCTTGAACACCTCCAGGGATGGGGCATCCACAGCTTCCCTGGGCAACCTGTTCCAGTGCCTCACCACCCTCACAGGAAAGAATTTCATCCTAATACCTAATCTAAATCTCCCTTCTTTCAGTTTAAAACCATTACCTCTCATCCTATTGCTACACTCCCTATCAAGAGCCCCTCCCCATCTCTCCTGCAGGCCCCCTTTAGGTACTGGAAGGGGCTATAAGGTCTCCCCGTAGCCTTTTCATTCTCCGGGCTGAACAACCCCAACTCTCCCAGCCTGTCCTCACAGCAGAGGTGCTGCAGCCCTCTGATCATTTTTGTGGCCCTCCTCTGGACCTCTTCCAACAGGTCCATGCCCTTCTTATGTTGGGGACTCCAAAGCTGGACACAGTACTCCAGGTGGGGGTCTCAGGAGAGCAGAGTAGAGAGGTAGAATCACCTCCCTCGCCCTGCCGTCCACACTTCTTTAGATGCAGCCCAAAATGCTGTTGGCTTTCTGGGCTGCGATTGCACATTGCCGGCTCATGTTGAGCTTCTCATCCACCACATGAAGGAATGAAAAATGTCAGGAAAGGTGTATATATGCCAGTAAACTAAACAGGGGGGAAGCACAATAGAGCTGTTTCACATGGCTGAGATTGACAAAAAGAAGACCTCCAGATTTTTGATACGTTTGAAAGGATAGGGGAAAAGGACTGAAAAGACAAGTGGAGAGTAGAGGGAAGTAGGAGAACACGCAGTTTAGAAGATAGCTGAGCCTAAGCAATGCAAGATGTTTGGACACAAATTTTTAGACAGAGTATTTGTAAGTGGATTATTCAAGGACACAATTGTATGCTCATGTCTCTGTATGCAGAAGGAAACTGGAGCAGCACACTCCAGGTGTTTGAGCTTGGGCAGGGACAAGGGAAAGGTGAGATTAGATGAGGCTCTGACTGCAAAACGTGTTCAGAACTGATCCACCTAGTATATCAAATATGATGAAAAGTGTGTTTATAGATAAAGAGCTGTAGTTGGAAACCCAAGGTCATGGATATTTCCAGAAAAAGCTGTATCTGACTCATAAATTAGATCCTGGCCTGTAATGCTAAATGGGACTACTCCATGTGGACTCTTAACTCATCCTGACCCCTCATCAGCTCTTTTTATCTGCTGCAACAATCAGTGGAACCAGCTCTTCCACTGGAGCTCTTCAGCATAATTCCTTTAACATCAATCAGTTCTGCTGATGACATTTATACAGGAGAGAAATATTTTTCTAAAGAGAGTTTGCTGGAAAAGTCCTGGGACCAAGCTAAGAATTTGGTTCTGGCATCCAAATCCCTCAAAATCTGTAAGTGCAAAATTTTACAGCCATCTCACCTGTATTGCAGAATCTGAAATGGGTTGAGATAGGAAGCTTGAATATTATTTCTAACTTTTTGGCTTGGACTGCAGCTTTCTGAGAGTGCATAACTGCTCATATAGTTTGATTATTAGTATGTATTGTCACTCTTGTTCTGTGCTTCAGTCTGGTTTTGGTCAGAAGTAATTATTGCAGTTTTACAACAAGGTTTGAAGCTAGCTGTGCTTTCTCTTGCAGTTTTAACTTTAGATACTCTAAGGAGCATGCTAAAAAATGGTGTTTTACAGATGTGGCCATATCTTGCATGTGTACTGTCAGAAATGGACTAGATCGCCATTTAGTATTTTAGGTCCTGGCAAAAATGAGGTATTTGTCAGCACCACTGATCCATAACCAAAAAAGGTATTATTTTGGGGGGGTGGGGGATGGGAAATCTTTCATACATTTTCAGTTTGTCTTTATGATTGCTAAAAAGCAAGCAAAAAAACATTTTAAATTGTAAGCATGGAAATTTTTCTCCAGCAGAATTAGCTGTTAAGTTTTCTTCCATAATGATTGGTTTAAATCCTAGTGCTCAGGATGTTAACCTTTGTATAGGAATTCGCATTTTTAGAATGGAACCTGTTTAAGACCACACTTACAGTTATTAATTTGAACTAACAGAAGTATTCTCACTTGTATTTTGTTCTCATGCATACTGAAATACATACTGAAAGCCTAGGACTGTTTTGACTGCTTTTCTAAATTGAAGTGTTTAGGACTCCAAAATACAGCATGTTGAAGTTCTGCTGGTGCTGTGAGTAATTTTGTGTTGCTATGAGCTGAGACTGCTAAATAATGCATAGGAAAACTCAGAAACCTGTAGAATGGAGCGCTAAGAGGAGGCAGCAACAGGAAAGGGACTAGGGAGTAGGACTTAACTTTTAAATAGCATATTTGACCTCTGTCAGTCGTTTGCTTTGCACTGGGAAAAATATAAACTAAACGATTGGGCTTTTGCAAACTTTGAGAACTCCGCTTTGCAAAAACTTGTCATTTTGAACCTTTGGAGAATAGGGGAACTCAACTGCAAGTTCTAGGATGGTTTGAGGTAACATTTTTAATAGACTATCATTACACTTTCTTTGGAATATTTTTCTCTATATACAAAATGTATGCTGCTTCCTGCACAAACCTTTTCAGGATGCTTGATTCCTTCAGTTCTCTTCATTAACTTGAAAAGTTATCTCTATTATTCTTGTTTTGAAGCAGGAAATCATAATTCCAGAATACCACCCAAAAAACAAGGTACTTTTTTATTCAACAGTAATAAGTATCTGTTGTCTCTGTAGCACAGTGTATTATTCGCCTGAATATATGACCTAACGATCTCTTGAAATATATGACCTTCTCTTAACTGTCCTCATGTGTCAATACATTTTTTCACTGTGTTTTTTCACTCAGACATAACTATATTCAAAATTTACTGTCAAACAAAAGAAGTCTAAGCAGTAGGAAAATATTCTACACCATTCCGAAAACCCACTTGTCTCAATTGCAAGCAGTACCTTTTCACTCACACCCAGTTTCTGCCCAAGCCTCTGGCTTTAGTATGAAGTGCAATGCCTGTTATAAATTAAAATCAGGTATTTGCTTGCTTATGAATACCACTGCTGAACAAATTAAACCTACAGTCTTCAGGAAATGCTCATGATGCTTCCTTTTAAATAAGAAAATATCTCTCATTAAATCAAGTAGTTAATGCTTAGAGGAAAAATGATCCAGAGTATCTGAAGGTATTATAGACTGTTGGGTTATTTCTACTGGATTAGGGTTATACCCTGGCTGATGGTCAGGATATTTTAAAAATTCGGAGTCATTCTTCTAGAGAAACCACTGCCCTCTCTGCAGGTGTCCAGCAGGAGTCCTCAGCAGAAGAAGGAAGGAAGGGTTTGCCCACCATCCTGTTCTCTCATGCTGTTTTCCTTTCATCCACAAACTAAGGTGGCAGCTCCTTGTTCTCTGTTAGAAATTAGTGCCTTGCTGCATGACTGCCTGCTATGGACCCTGAGAAGTTACTGATGTCAGATGGGCCAAGGTGGGCCAATGCCACAGATGCAGCCCTAAACATTATCATGTCCTGAGGATGTCTGCAAATGTGCAATGCAGTGGCTCATGTTAAACAGCACTAGTAACTCAATATACTGTAAAGCAAATCTGTGACTACTCCATTTTCTGTGGTTATACCCATTTCTGATGTAGGGAGCCTGTTTATTTTAATAGTTCACTTAGTTCTACTGATGCACTCTAATTGAATTCAACTGAACTATTTCCCTGTCTCCTGCCAGCCTTCTGCCTCCCACAGCTCTCTGGCAACCAGGTCCGGGATAGGCCTTTAAAAGGAGCACAGACTCTCTTTTGCAGTCTTTTGCAGTATCTGTCCCTTTGGTATCAGGCAGAGTACTAGATAGGCAAGGAGGTCCCACCTGGCTTCCCATTCCCCGCAGCAGGACCCTTTGCCCTTCTCTCTCAAATCCTGACCTTGCAGGACCCCACACTCAACAGCCCTAGGGGACAGTAGTAGCAGAACAACAGTTTCACCCCTACGTTTATTTAAATGTGAGATCTACGAAATATATTTTTTAAAAATCCATTAAAAATATCCAAATTCTAAAATTCTGTCTATCCCCCATCTACTGCAATGGTAAATTGTAGATCTCTCATCATCAAAGGTACCTCATAAGCATCAGCAGTGCATGTTCTCCTTTGCAGTACAGTCCAAGCTATACTGTAAAGCCTGAGCTATACTGTAAAGCACAGCATCATCCGAAGTTATGCAAGATTCTTGGGTTTGCAAAAAACTGAGTGCTTGTGATACATTCACAAAGCTTGTTTGGCCAGGACACTCTCAACTGATCAAACCTTAGCAAGGTGGAAGGGAGTTGGAGAGGGCTTTGAAGCATCTTTTCTTTTAAAATTTATCTTTGAAGACTAAAGAATATTCTATTTATATTCAGAAAAAGATTCAAATGCAGTTAGTCTCACGACAATTTGAAATGTTCAGCATTTTCCTGTAAACTTCCTAGGAATGGGAATTTAGATACATGGACAGTCTTGCCAAAATACTGCTCTAGTTTTGCTTTCTGAATGTGAAACTCTCACTGAAATCACTTGGTTGCTTTCTATTAACTTCAGCCTTGGTTGGAGCAATCTTAGGAGGAACACTCGGGGAAACATTCCATACTGCTACAAGCATGAGAAATTAAAAATAATCCTTCTAGCACTTTTGGAAACTTTAATTTATATAAATGGCCACACACTACTGGGCATGTAATTTCACATCAAAATGAAGCTGCATAATAGTAGCTTGATATTTAAGGGAACACAGAATATGCCTTGACTTCAAATGATGATTGCAGCAAATTCCTTTGCAATATATGTGCACTAAGACAAAGTACATAAAAATCTTTAAAAATAATAACACCTTTGTGTCGTGACTGAAAAATTATTGTCTTTGTTTAGAGTGGAAAAATTGTAATTTATTTATGCATAGTCTTTAGACTGCATGGTGAGAAGTGTGATCTGAAACTACTGACTTATCCCATGAATTTTTATTCCTTTAGGGTGGCCTATAACTTTTAGATGAAATAATGTTTTTCAGTATACTGTGTTTCCCTCCAGATGGTTTCTGCAGAATTTTGGCAGCCACATGCAATGATTAGCACGGTTGCCCTTCTAATCTCACAGGCTTTAAATAGGCAAACCTTATTCTTACACAAACTATTTAGAGATTGTTCAGCAGATCTTTAACTATCAAACTGTGTTTGACTATCACAATAGATAGACTATCCTGACCCTATTGCTTGGGGTTTAGATAAAAACGTCTAAGCACTTAACTATTTAAAGAGAGGATTATGTAGCAGACTCTCACAGTTCATGGTGCTGTGTACAACCTTCTCTTGCTAGCATAGCAATATGTAAAGAGCTAGAAGTGAACTTTAAAAAAACATGGCATTTCTCCGTGTCTTGCTTGGAACACTTGCTGAACAGTCAGCATCCCTCACCCAGCTATTACATCTTGAAAATACATACACCAGCTAGTGTGCACTTTTTCTGTGTGTACTCCTAACATTGACGGCCACAAAGCCTATTCAGACTTAGCCCAGTGAGACATAACACCAGTGTCTCCCCTTTTGTAAATGAAATAGAGGATACTTAAGTTTTGCAGCGCACAGAAAAGCAGAACTTTAAGTGGCGTGTTGGAGACCTGATTCCATATATAAAATTGTAAAAACTAAGACAGGGGTTGTAAAGAAAGGATACAATGATTACCTGAATACTGCCTCTTACTTTCTGATTAGCCTCCCCTTTGATTGGCACAGTGAGCAAAAACTGGAAAGGCATGAGACTACCTCTTTCAGGTCTTTATGTTATGCTAAAAGTTTCAAATGCTGAATCAGAAACAATAACAGACCTTTAAGAAGGAAAGGGCCTTTTCCTGTCCTTACTTTACTATTGTATCCTTTAAGCCATTGAGGGGAAAGCAGCAGAGGGAATAAACCAATAATATTTACTTGTAACATTTGCAGTCTCCAATGTCCATAGCATAGCTGCTTATGTCCTTAATGTTGTTTTATTTGAAATAATTCTATTATTACAAACAGTTTGACTTACAGTGTTGGGGTTTTGAGGAATTTCCAAGTAGCTAAAGTACTTGGGGTGCAGTGGAAAAGTCACGTTATCTGTGCATAGCTAATTGAGTGAAGATTCCCAAGTTTGTTGTGTGATTTTGGCAGTGATTTGCGCTGGTGGGTGCAGGAGCTCGCTCCCACGCCAGACCAGAATAAAGTAAATGTAAAGTTTGCTATGAAAGGAGATTTCTGTCTTATCTATGGAACTGAAACTAGGGGTAAATGTTTTATTCTTTCCTGACCTTTTGCTTCTTCCCTTTAAAATACTACAGTATTATGTTGATTTACAGCATTCTGAAAAATTTGGTATTTTTTTCTTTAAAACTATCCTTATTGTGCCCAAAACTGAAGATAATTTGGTTTGGTTTTATTAAAATCCTTTCTGAACTTTTTACACTGTAGCTATTCTTCTGAAATGAGTCATACAATAACCATTCCCAGTTTGTAGCCAGTTCTCCAAAGAAGCAGAAGAAAAAAGAAACAACTTCCTTTTAAGGGAATGAGACCTGTTTGTGATGATAAACCTCTTTCCATTTCTATTTGAAGACATTCTCCATAACCCAAGAATTGATAGTTATAAAAACACTACCTACTTTATTTGGATTACAAAAACATTCGTAGCTATAGAACATTGTTTAATGTTAGCCTAAAGCATCTGTATATACACTCACACATAGGGGTACTGTTGAAATTACACATGCAACATGTCAAATGAGCAGCTAGTTTACCAGAGATCTGTAAGAAACAGCTTGGAAATTGTTTCATTTCCTTTTACTTAATATTTTAAATAAATGAATTCAAAGAAGTATTTAATATTTATGTGGAATGAAAACAGTTCAAGAGTATGTAATTCCATAAGTAAGCTAAAACAGCAATTTCTATTATAGAAAGTGCTGTATGATTCCCCAAACTCATCACACTGCTTGAATACTAGAGTATCCACATGTTCTTAGACAGGGACACCTTCCACTAGACCGGGTTGCACAAAGCCCCATCCAACCTGGCCTTGAACACCTCCAGGGATGGGGCATCCACAGCTTCTCTGGGCAACCTGTTCCAGTGCCTCACCACCCTCACAGGAAAGAATTTCATCCTAATACCTAATCTAAATCTCCCTTCTTTCAGTTTAAAACCATTACCTCTCATCCTATTGCTACACTCCCTATCAAGAGCCCCTCCCCATCTCTCCTGCAGGCCCCCTTTGGGTACTGGAAGGGGCTATAAGGTCTCCCTGTAGCCTTTTCATTCTCCGGGCTGAACAACCCCAACTCTCCCAGCCTGTCCTCACAGCAGAGGTGCTGCAGCCCTCTGATCATTTTTGTGGCCCTCCTCTGGACCTCTTCCAACAGGTCCATGTCCTTCTTATGTTGCAGGCTCCAGAGCTGTACACAGAATGAAGATACTAATTTTAAATGTGTAAAATTGGTTCTAATGCGTACAAGCTGAAATATTTAACTGGATGTGTTACTTAGATGGGAAATAAGAGTTGTAAACTAGCTAAGGATTGAAGGGGAAAAAACCCTGATAATAAATTCAGACCAAAAGCAGAGATGAATTGTTTAAGTTGTATTGCCATCCATTTAGCTCCGAACCCCTGACAGTATAGTTTATTAGAGAGGTGGAGACAACAGAATTCTTTGTAGCACAGATTTATATTACCAGAGGAGCTACAGCAGACTTCTTCTGTGTTGTTAAAATAAATTAATCAAAACCAGCAGGGGAGCGTCCTCAAATTACAATGGTTGCATTATTCAGAAACTGTAAAGATTGAATTTTCAAGGAAATCCAAATGGCATGTAGCTTGGGAAAGAGCCAGTTGTTTTTCAGTGATGCCATTTTTAACAATTCTTAATATAAGAAACTGGAGTATTGTTTCAAGCAGATCTTTGGCAGACATTTTCTATGATTTTATTTAATTATATTCCTCTGAAGTATTATTATTATGTAGTAATCCAAGCATAATATGATATCTCTATCCCAGATAGATTCTGAAGTACTTCAATGACCTTTGGCCAAAATCTGTGCCAGCTTTAAGACATGTTGACTAAGTCAAGGATGCAGTTATATACACAGAAGACTGCAGCCCACACATCCATGAAATGCATCAATCCTATAGCAAGAGCACCACTATTTGTGCCTTCTAGGAGGCAAAGTAATATTTTCCCAACAAAACTTTCAAAGAGGAAAGGGATATGGGGTAACTAATGCAATCAGGTCATAAGCACAAGTTTGAATTTGATTGGGATACTAAAAGTAATCTCTCTCCTGCAAATGGATTTTTGAAAAGTGAGGTTACTGTAGGTGGTCAGAACCTCCAGGTATACATTTCTTGCTGGGATTGATTACTGATGGGCTGACTCAGCAGGGACACGGACATGTACTGAATGCAACACTCAGGTTTTGTCAAGAGGGAAGGGCCTTGAAAAATGAAATCACAATTTGAAGTGGTATTATTTACATTTGATGCACAGTTTTCAGTTTTAGCATAGATATAATTTTTATAAAACATACTACTAAATATGACAGACAAATATCACCACTGTTGCTGGTTCCATTAAGTGATGCATAGCTCACAAATACAGCATAGCAGTCAACTGTGGTCTACCAATGAGCTAGTCACACATAGTAGATTTATGGGTACATCTCCATTTCCTAAAGACAAGGAACTGAAGTGTGAAAGTGTCAGTACCTCAGATATTTTTAGAATGGAAGAGTACATGTAGAAAGCTTTGTGTTTTTTAAAGACATTATAGTTCCTGTGCATTATAGTGTCACTAAATTTCCATGTAAATGTTAAAGTCAACTAGTGGCGACAAAAGGTAGGACAAAATCCTATTTTCTTGATATTTTAAATTAAATCCTGGATTTTGCTACTATCAAACATTCATATTTTGAAAAAGTAAAGATTTGAAACCTGCCATAAGAGTATGATAGTTCTGAAGAATACTGTGTTACTGCAAACTGCAGTCATATTCTCTCATGTAACCTTTTTTTATTCCCCCTGAGCTTTGTTGAAAATGCACTACAGTTCTTCTAGTGTAGCTGCATCAGCTTCTGGAGAGTTACACCACAGAGGTATGGCCTATTCTATAGAGTGTTATTGAAATTAATGTTAGAACCTGAAGTCACGATAGGCTTCTGTTCTTTTGTCTCTTCTTCCAAAACTATAAATAATAGAAATAAGGACTGAGAAAGAGAACTAAAAATGCTATGGAACTAAAACAAAAAAGATTTTCTAATGTTACTCATATGTTAGAATAATAGTAAGTTTTAAAGAATTTTCTAAAAATAACAACAAAAGAAACAAGCACATGCAAACGAACAGAATAATCTTGGCTGTATCAAACATCTGGAAAATATAAGCGCACATAAAAGAGCTACTCATTTTAAGGATTTAATTTAATAACTCATCCTGTTCAAGAAGATTAACACGTGGCTATGAAATACCTACTTGCTATCAGAATATGTCACCCCAACACAGTCGTAGAAAGGTTTTTGACAGCCCTAGTTATATTAGTTTGGGACAACTGCATTCCTTTTCATTTTGGGTGGCTAATGTTGCTCCATCTTTGCTAAAAGATATCCTGCATATTTTTCAACTACTAAATGATGTATGGATCCAAACATATGCCGGATCTTCATGACTTGATTGCTATCGTGAGCACTGTCTTTAATACATAAGAAAGTAACAAACAACTGAATCTTGTACAGAGTTAAGAGGCACTTTTTCTAAGTACTTCTGAAATTAAGGCTCTGGCAGCTACAAAAACAAAATCCTCCATATAGTATTTCCCCTTAGATCTATAGAAAATGCTTCAACTCCCAACAAAGCATAAAAACATGGGACAGAAGCAGAAGAGGAAATGGAAACCACTCATATGGTTTTCTCCTCTCATATGCGTTGTGCTACTTTCAGAGCTTATTCATGAAAGAAAAAAGAATCTGAAGGAATATCTGACAATATGACAGCATGGTATTCATGAACGATTGTTCACAGTAGAGTCAGGAAACCTGAGGTAATGGCAAAGTCAGCCCTGATCTGCGGCACTCTTCCAAATGCGAAGCACCAAATAAAGGGAGTAAAGACTAGGATTAACTTGTGAAGGCACAGCTAGAAACTGAAAAGACATTTATGTAGAACAGTGCTGTAATTTGTATTTGTTTCTGGAGTAAGTGCTTCCCTATGATCTACATTGCTATATACACTGGAAATTGATGGGTGGTGTAGCTCTTTATCTCATGGCACTGTTTATAGCTGTTTGTTTAAGAGAACTTCAGTCAGACACAAATTTCAGCATATTGGTGATTTGAGAAGTCATTTAAAAATCTACTGAAGAACAAAAGTTGCATTCTAAGCAACTGAATAGGAATGTAGAAATATACAGTGCTTTTTTCACCTAAAAGAAGATAATCTCACTCAGATTGCCTCAGAAGATTTATAACTTTGCTGACACCTTTCTTACTAATATAATTTTGAGGGAAAGGACCTGTTATATGAACTGCTAGTATCTCTCAAGTTTCCTGGGAAGCACACTTTTTAAGGATTGCATAGTCTTTAAACAGATGTCACAGGTCAGCACCTTCATAAATTAAATTCAGTGTCAGAATCAGTGTCCAGTTTCCTTTTCTCTTTATTATTTTGCCCTGAAACTTACCCTTTTCTTATTAAGTTAAGCCTAATAATGAATTTAAAGAAAACACACAGCAAGAGCATTTTAATGTCATTGTATCAGAGGGAATTGCTTTCCAGTTCTTTTCTTTTTGCATGGAAGAAACCAGAAATCCACACATTGAAGTATGCTTTATATCATCCTCTGTGCCTGAAGGAAGCAGCCTTGATGCCAGAGCTTAATTTGTGAGAAGAAAAAGAAGATCAAGTCCAACTTTGCCTCCCTCCATGCCTCCCACCCTGTATTCCACACCTGTTTCATAGGTATTTTACTCTGTTTATCCATGACTGACACCACAGGAGTGCAGCAAAGCTTTTTGCGTTAAAAAGAAGAGGGGTCCAGAGGTGGAAGGGATGTTTCAACAAGGGCAACCTCAGCAGATTCGACAGACATGTACTTGCTTTACAATAACCAATATTTGCTGAAGGATGGAGTTGGGGCTCCTGCTGAGAGGATTTTACCTTAAATACTCCTTAGCTGTGTGCTGCGTCCAAGCAAAGCAGTCATACAGATGTATTTCTGACCAATCAAGTGCAGTTGAGACAGGATCTATATTTGAGATGCTGGTTTAGATTGTCACTAATTTTGTTAAAATGAGGGAGAAACATGAAATACACAAGGCCTAAGGGAGCCAAGTGAAATAGCCAAAATGAAACCTGAGAACATGTAAATATTGTCTGGGCTGAGAGTATCTTACCGGTGTAACACTAGAGAAATCAAAAAAGTTCAAGGAAGCTTTTAAATGAAACTAAACTCACTTGGGCCAATGTGTAGGTTTTGCTCTAAGTGACATACAGGTATAACATGAGATTATGTGAGTTCCTGAGGGAGATCACCGCTTTCCATAATACTATGAAGCTATAAAAACAGAGAGGACCTTGTAGCATATAGTTTCCTCTCCCAGTAGAGAGAAAGTCCTACAATATAAAAGGGACTGGCAATCACAAAGAAACCTACTCACACAGGATTTCAACCATGTGCGGACCAAAGATCATCTCCAGATATTAAACTCGGTCCTATAATGTATGGATTACTGAAGAGATTATGCTCATTGGAAAATGTTGATGCCAGATAGCACAAGTCTCATTTGAAGGCTTACTCATAATGGGCTGATGGAAATCTATTAGAAGAAGCTTTTTAGTTGGATAACAGACAAGGAAGAGTCACTGCATAGGATTGAGGCAATAGGTAACTCCTCCAGCCATGATTCTCACTGTGTGTGTATCCAGCATGATCTAGTCACTGAAATAAATTGTGTTCATATAAACAGGGAAAAATGAATATTTTCCAGCCTTTAAAAAAAAGTTTATGTCTCAAACTGTAAAAAGTTTTCAGCAGATTTAGTTTGACCCTCATTTTAGGTGAGCTAAATTACCACGCTGTTGCCTACAACACCTGAAAAGATATTTTTCATAAGAGGAAGAGTTTCTTCCCACCCTTTTTAGTTTCAGCTAAGGTTGCTAAAACACGATCCCATTTCTGTCTCTCTATTTTTATCCTGGCACTGAGCAGCTGATGAACCATGCCAGGGTTTAGTTCTTCAGAGCTGGCTGATGCAGGAATCCAGAAGGCCTGAATTCAAGCCTGATTTGAACAGGCCAATGCATCTTTAGTTTTTGCTTGAGTCAATTAGCACCCAAAATCAATTTGCGCAAATTCCCAGTCTCTGCAACTTTTCCAGGCCTCTTATGCAAATCAGGCCTAGAAGCAAACAACAAGTGAATGACCCTGAAGGTTGGTTTGGGGCTGGGCACCATTGTTCTCAGGCCATGCATTTCAGTGCTCCATTTGTTCATGTAGGAACACCAAAATAAATGATAGGCCGCAAAGATAACTGTCTCCTCAGGCTTAATTATCTTACCCTTTGTACTGTTCTTGCCAGTGCAGAAAAAGAGGCATTCATGGTCCTCTCACTACATTTAGATTATCTGGATTGTTTTTCACTGTTCTTGTAAATATAGAGGAAGAAAACTGTAACTCAGAGTTTGGGAAATTTTTGCTTTTGTAGAATGAGAAGAGATTTTGAAGCCAAGTACATTTTGTAGTCACAAATTGTGCCATGAAATCAGAAATCTTTTGGTAACATTATCCTGGTGATCTGGAAAATGACGTAAAAATATTACAGACTGAAGTTGTGACTGAAAGTGAGGGCAAAGAAAGGAAAAGCAGGATAATGACAAATTTAGAAAAAAACCATCATTTTAATATAGCTCAAAATTTGGTTTAAATTGGATACAAGACCTGGGAGTCTTTACATCTCCAGGGCTCCCAGCCCTGTCTGCTCTGGCTATTGTCAGATTGGGCTGGAAGAAACTGAGGTTTGGTATAATGTTGTTTGATGCTCTTTTTTTATTATTTCATTACATATATTCAATAGTCATGTGTAATATTACTACTGAGTGTTCATAATATGCTGTAAAATAGCTGCAGAAATACTTTTTTCTTTAAAGGATTACAACTGCCTCTTTCTTAAGGCTTTCTAAAATACTCCTTTTTAGTTAGTTTTTTAAAGATCAAAATGTGTCCTAATTATAGTGTTATGAAACCACAAATCAAACCATAGTACAAATTTATGGAGTCCTCCTTAAGGGCTTACATTCTATTTGCATGCAGGGAATAATATGGAGAGTGAAAGGAAGATTTGGAATGATTAATTTGTTATTATGAGATTCTTGACTTGTTTTATATACATATTTATCTTGAAGACATTAATTCTACATTTACAAATTATTTGGTCCAGGACATACTGAGCTGAAAAATACTTAGCAGCTTCAATAAGAAAACATTAAAGCTAGCAACCAAAATTTCTCCAAGCTGTACCTGCCTTTACGTTCACTTACCTATGATTTTGGGACTGTGAATAAGAGCACCATCTAGTGAGAATCAATAATATGTCAGTATCATGAAAAGGTGATTATTCAGTCTGGACATAAAGGCACACTGCTATTTCACTTAGCAAAGGGATTTGGAGGCTTGAAAGGAAACAGTGTTCTTGTTGTGATTTCCAGTTCAGCTTAATGACTAATATCATTCCCCAGATATTCCTAAACATGCACAAAGCATCTAAAGGCTAACATTGGCCAACAGTAAGGATACCATGAGATAACACTTTAAAACTAACACCTTGTTTCATAAACCAATGATTTAATTTTATTATGATTTATAGTAACAAAACCCTCCAAGTTTGTGAATGTCTCATTTTATATTGATCAGCATGACATACTTAATCTACTGCCCAAAGATTTTGGTGAAATCATTCTCATTTCCTAGGTATCAAGTTTTTTTGGAAAGCCAACAATTCTGAAACTCTGGGATTTTTTTCAGTGAAGGAAGTCAAACAGCTGCTCCTCAGTAAGGATCTTGGGCATTAAATAGTATTATGTGTTAGAATTTGCTTGAAACATCCATGCTTAATGATAGTTTTTTTCTAATTTGAAGAATTTTATAAGCGGGTCTTACACTATCCATTCTGCAATATTATTTCAGTGTGCAGGAAGATCATTATGAATATATGATAATATGTAAAGATATTTATCCCCTTCAGATTATTTCCATATGCATCCTCTGTAATTAAATCAGTGTCTTATGGCAGCCAGTCTTTGAAGTGATCTCTGCAAAATAGGAAAATGTAATTTGTGGAACAAAATGCTGATCAGTTTATTCCAGCCACATCTGTTAAGCTGTAGTAGTTCAGAGATTTCTGTGATGAGAGATTTCATTCAAAGCAAAAAGTTTCCTGGATTTCTTTCAGTCCGAAGGAAGTTCACTGGTAGTGATGGGCACTATTCTAACCAAGTAACAAGGTTTGAAGGTCGAGGCATTGACCTTCAATTTTCAGTGAATTAACTGAAAATGATCCTTCAGTAGCTGTACTTGTGTATTTAAATAAAATTATTACCAAGAGAATAATAAGAGAAAACACAGTAAGAAATCCTGGCAGAGAAGACAAGGATTTAGAGAGAGAGAGAGATAATCTCTTCAGGAGCACCAGTGGTGGTGGTTGAGTAAAGCTAATAAAACTCATGACGCGATGGCCCTTGATTGCACTACATCTTCAAAACACCTGATATTATGCAGGGATAGACAACTATTATAATTACTGTTGCACAGTTCTCCATTGCAGATGTTTTCCTTCTAGAAGAAAAGCAGGTTTTCTGCCAGATCGTTAGAGCCTTTCCAAAGTGATATCAGTTAAACTGTTGAGGATGAATCTACAAAAAGATGGGTGTGCCAACGCAAGGAGTTGCCATCTGATGTGTCCAGCCAGAGCTGTGCCTGCCACAGAGGTTGTCACCCACAGCTGCCTGGCACTCCTCTCTCTTGCCTATCCCAATCTGGAGGTTTCCACTCTTCAAACCTTACAGATGGGCTGCTTGTATGATTGTTCCATAAGCTCTCAGTTAGCAAAGCCCTGGTATCTAAATTTTTTAAGAAATACCTGCTCATTTCAGCCAACACAAGCCTGTGTATTTGCAGAGTTGAAGAAAGCAAGAGGGCAGTTACAAGTAATCTCTTCAACCAGTAAACATTTGCAACTGAGAGATATGTCCATATAAATTTTCTTTGATACATTATCATTCCTTTAATAAATAGCTTCTAGTTTCTAGTAATGCCAGTCGAGTACCAATTATTATCAATCATTTCATTCTTATAAATATGCAAACTGAAATGTCTTCAACTCAAATGAGTATCTTTGTCCTTACAAAGACTTCCAACGCAGGTTGGAAATTAAATGTACAATTGCCAAATAACTTGAAAAAGCTTATATTATTTAACAAAGTTATTGGAATATTCTGAAGTCTAAGGCTTTTTGAAGGGAATGACTTTTGCTAGACACAGAAAATTGTAGCAAGTAGATCCCTAGCAAAAACTGCTACACCCTTCCCAATGAGGATTTTTATTCATGATATCTGCTTCTAATTAAATAACTGTACTATGTTATACATACTAAGGCCCAATCCTTTGCCCTTTGAAGTCAATGGCAAAGCTCCCATTGAGTTCATGGGAAAAAATGCAACTCCTTTGTTAAGGCTTCCTCTGTAGCTATTTCAACTGTTAGATTTTAAAACAAAGATTCATCTTTCCCACCTTTGCCTGCAGACAACAAACAGTTCCTGATACTCCTTGTATTAGGCACAGAGTACTAGGAAGGGGAAATTTGGTCTTACTAAATTGTGTTCCCCCGTTATTCTGCGTGTTTTTCTTTCTGTTACTGTAAGGTGCCACAAAGGACATCTGATTGTCTTGCATTATCTCTATTTTAGAAACTTTCTTGAAATTCAATACTGTAGCAATTTATGCCATACGTGTCATGTTTATGCTGTAGAGAACATATCAAATTAAACCAGCAGTATAGAAAACCATAGTTTATCTACTTTCTTCACAGTTTTGACCCATCACCAGTTCATCTGCTAATGAATTGTAATATAAAACATGCTTACAAAAACCAAAGCATCCAGCTTCCTAAATGGGACCATATTTCTAAAATACCTTCACAAAAAGGCAAGTTTATAAAATAATGATTCTACAGCTAAGCAGTCCAGTATGACATAACTCTTTTGAAACAAAGGTTACCCGTGCATTTGATGCCCCATCCCAGATGTAAGAAGGAGATATCAAATGAAGGAAACTTAGAGGATTCAAAATACATTTCTGTGGAACTAGAAAGAAGATTTTAAGACAGTGTTTCCACGCTAAACAAGAGAAGAAGATTCTGTGCTGTGCCCAGGACTGCAGCACGTGATAGAGCTCAGGGTATAAGCCCATTGGGTCTGGCGAGCTTAGAGCTAGGTTTTCATTATAATTTAGTTTCCACATCAGCAACAAATAAAGCAGCCACTTCTTCACTATTCTTGGCGCCCCACTGAGAGCAAGGTGCTGAGGTGTTTTGAAAATTTTTGGCTTTCGTGCTCAACACTGTATTATATTGGCAGATAACCAAAAAATAGCATTTTGATTTTGGTGCAAGCTGAAGTGTTTTAGTCTAAATGTGCATTAGTCTCATCCTAACATCCACACTGACTATGGACTACAGATTCTAATGAAGTAGGACAGATGGGAAAAATTATGGAAAAGGAAAAAGAAATCCACTGTGTAACTTGTGTACATTAGGTCTGAAATTTAAAACCTTCAAGCTGATATCCAGGGTTTTTTTTTACTCCCAGTTTCATTCCAGCCAACAAGCAGTGCTCGTAAGTACTGGTTGCAATCTAAATGTTATCATTTTTGTCCACAGTTAATTCCATGCACGGAATTGTTCCTCTTAAACTTGAAGCTATCTCTGCAAATCAGTCTCATTTTATGGAGTGCTAAGCGTTTAACCCATGAAATATGGTCCCTTAAAGTAGTTTCTGCTCTAAATATTTCTGTTGTAAATATGAAAAACACTGAGTTCTGTATTTGGAAAGAAGCCCTTCCATGATATGCATAAATTGCTAGCTGTATCCTCTCAAACAATCTGACACAATCCTAAAGGGCTTTGTAAACAACATTTCCTGTTGTGATATTTTAATGTGAACTTGGCCAAAAGTCTTACTATTAAATTGACATTCACAATAGGAATGCAATGGCAGAAAATACAGAACAATGGAAGATAATAATGACATGCAGTGTATTTTAAATGTTTCCAGCAAAGAAACTAAAAAAAATGAAGCTAAGCTCTATAAAAAGCAGCTAATCTAATTTAGTAGGAATACACTGTTTGGTTTTTTTAGTTTGTTTAGTTTAAATCAATATGAATTATTCCATTGAAAAGTCTCCTAGCATGGCAGTTGGAAAATTGTCTATTCAAAATAAGCACAAATGAATACTACCATGTATCCAAAGCATGCTTGTATTTGCCTAAATACTGTGGAAAGCATGCCAAAACCAGCTTGGTATGTAGTTCTGTATATCCAAAACAGGGTATACAATCATGTGCTAGTTCAGCCTGCAGTTTTTAAACAACTAGATGGGACTTTAGTACTAAACATTTCCACTGGCACAATAGCTGGAATGCAAAAGTTTGAAACTAGGAAACACAGACCCCTAATCTTTGGAAGTACATATAAACCTTTGCTGGTAAAGGTGTATGAATTTTTTTTCCTCATTATTTTTCTAGCTAACAATGACAGATTTTCAGGAACAGAGAGTGGCAGTCTATTCAGCAGCAGTCTTTAATTTGTTCCTTTGTTTTGCAAAATAAATTAAACTAGCCTCTATAAAGCCCAGCTTCTTTCCAGTTTGCCAATGGAAGTTTTGTCATTTATTTAAATAGAAGCTGAACGATGTCATCTAAACATGTACCAAAATGTATTGGTTATTAAATTGGGTCAAGGCTTGTAATGGAGTCAAAATCCTCTCCAGAAAATACAGAAGAAACCACAATAACTCCTTATGTGAAAGAATATTTAAATATGCCTCACGGAGTTTTCTGAATATCAGCAAATACCAGCTGTGTCAGATGGCCTGAAGAGTGAATTTGAGAGTAAGAGTTTGTCCAGGCTGCAAAAACAAACTATGTTTGGAAATGTATTAGCTAGCAAATTTAAACAAACAGTTTTAAATACTGTCCAAGTAAGGCAAGTTGTGTTTAAAATCATGTGGGTTAACTCTAAACTCCCCTCCTTGGTGCCAAAGTTCAACTAGCATGTTTTAAACATGGCTTGCTCTGTCTACATTAGCATGAAGTTGTATGCCAATTCTGTTTAAAATGTCAATTGATACAAATAAGAAAATATCAGCAGGGTCATGTTAGCTCAGTACTGAGCCTTCACACGATGTGCTGAGCATTTTCATTTCAAACACTAGCCTATAGTGAGATCCTATTTGACTGTGTGTTAGCAAGTATATTTTCAGAGGCAGATGCGACCAAAAGCCCCAACTCCAGCTCCAAGATGACTTGGGTCATCCGGAGATGATCTGAAACACGGAACAGTCTCTTACCTTCATCTTACTAGGAGGCTGGTGCTCCTGGGCCATCAGTGCAGAGGCAAGCAGGGGAGCAAAAAGCACCGATGGTTTATACTCATCTATGTGACTTAGCACTGAAACGAGCTAGGAACACAGGTGTAACAGTGATATTGATCATGCCTCAACTAGAATGTAGTGAGCAGAATCTCAGCTCTTCCTCACCTAGTTTTTCTGCCTGGAAATGCGAACATTTGCCAATGTAATGTTCGAGGTAAGAGAATGACAGAAGCTTGAAATCAAGTTTCCTTAAATCCAGCAGCTTTGATGTACTTTGTGGATGGAACCAAGTGCAATGTATCTCTCTCATGACAGTGACATGCATTGCCTTATCTCAGGATCAAAAGCATAACTGTGCTAACATGCCTTATCCTTTTTTTTTTTTTCCTACTAGACTAAGTGTAAAGATTAACTTGATGAAAGCCACTTAGGGTGGTTCTGCAAGTCAAGTATTTCAGATAAATGCAGGGAGAAAGTCAAACTACCCCAACAGAGCCCATCTCTGTGTACATCCAGCATTAAGTAATCATATTCAGACATCAACTTTTCATACAGTTGGTTCAGGTTGTTCCCAAGTCTTTGAGTTTCACTTTCAGTTTCAGGTTCCAATGAATCCAAAATGATGAAACTGAGACTTGAATTGAAATCTGAGCATTTTGATGGACAAGTGCACAAGTCTAAAATGACCAGGCAGCCAGTTGTTACATGTCATTACTGAGCCAAAGGTAAAACTCCTATTTGTGCAGTAGCAGCAGAAGCTATTTCAGAAATTGGCAAAATAGTCACAAACTGTATACGTTTTGCATGAAGTGTAGTTGAGGATGTTGGTTTTGAACCCTAAGTTACCAAAGTATTTTATAGGATTAATTAGGACTATAGTTAACACTTGCAAGACAATGGAAAATTGCATGATACTTGGCATGTTTGGACATAAGAAAATGCCATAGTAGAGCAAAGATTTCAGGGTGCAAAATCACATTAGTAAGAGTTTTAAAATATCCATTAACTTCTTTCAAATAACGTGACGTTTTAGAGGATAGGCATTGTGATTGTAGTTACGCACTGGTAAACTGGCAGGGTAGAAATTATAGGAAGAGAAATGTTACTATTTTATTTTAAAAATTCAGTTGAAAAATGTTGCTGAAAAAGTACGTAAAATCTGTCAGCATTAAAAAAAAATCAGTGTGTTTCTCCATATGGAATTACATATTCTTAAAGGACATAGCTTTATTATATATGTGTGTGTGTATGCGTATATGTATACATAGCGGGAATTGTTAAGTATTAGTGGAAAAAATCACAGGACTTTCTTTCAAATGCTAGTCCAGAAGATCATCCATTATTTCGTACATACAATTTTTATATAATTTAAATTAAAAATGGAAAAGAAATTTAAAAGAAAAAAAAAGCATTTTTCGTATATCTCACAGTGGAAAGACAAAGGACACAGAAGGTGTCACAGAAAGGACTTCACATGTCCCTTTGCTCATATATATCTTGAATTCTTAGCCATCTAGGGTCACTGTTGTACTGAGATTTCCAAACCGTCTCCTGCTTTGGGAAAGCTATCCTGCAGTGCAATACTGACATGATTTAGTGTCTTGGTGCATACCCAGCACCTGATACAACCATTGTGTTCCTTAGCCTTATACTCCTGATTATCTTTCTTTTTTAATAACATTCACTTATTAGATATCTTTCCTAGCACAATATGTATTTTGACACGGTATTTAAAATAGATTTTTTTTTTTTAAAGTTATTTTGGTTTATGCAGACAGTATATAGAATATACAAATTCTGTTTAACTGAAAATAATTTTTTATGAAGTATTTACATTAGTGGACATACCAAAGTAAGCTGATGGTGGAAAGCCAGGGTTGGGAGGAAGAGGAGTGTTAAACAGCTTGTAAGCCTCTACAGAAAATGAGTCAAATGTTTTCAAAACTTATGTTTTCAATAAGAGTTAAAAATGGACAAACAAAATGATACATTGTGATACTTTAAAAATAATTAATTTGTTGTAATCGCACATCTAAGAAATTATTGAAATGCCTTGAATCTAATTTAATGGTTGTAAAATTATTTACTGATGAAAATTGCCTATTTTATGTGCTGGTGAGAAAAAAAATGCTAAGATATTTCTTGGGAAGGCAAAAGGTTTGTCTCTAGCTTTCTGTTAACACTTTGCATGATAATAGAAGACAAACTTCATGCTACAGGCAAAACATTGATTTTAGTGAGAATGCTACTTGTTGCTTTAAGAGCTAGGCAACAAACAATGGGGGGAAGATTTACATAATTTTTTCTAAATGTAATAAAATAATATTTTAAAAGGCATAAAACAAACTGGTAAAAGTTGCTTCTGGCAGTGAACTGCAGTGACTTATTTCATTAACTTTAAAAACAGTAGGTTTCCTTTATCAAAAGGGTAGATGAGTGTGAATTTGGGATTTTTGTATCCTGCCACATTTTCACAGATTATCTCATTTCCCTGCATTTCACATCTGTCTTCCCTTTTGATCTGTATCACAACCACTGCTCTGCTCACGATGGGGGCCTGAGTGCGCTTCCTTCTGCAGCAGTCCAGGGCTACACCGTGCTCAGGTTGTGTCAACAACCAGGCGAGCCACCTCTCTGCAGCGTTCCCAGCTCCTGTGAGCTGAGACACCAAAACCAGAAATATACACTTCTGGCAAAATCTCCGGTGGTGTAATTTGGCGATGACCCACTGGTTCCATGGAGCTATATTAGTGTGCATCAGTGGAGAAGCTGAACCTTGAACTCTAAAAAAAAAAACAAACCCAAAGCCAAACAATTTTTTATTGTGTTTAAGAAACACAGCCTTTGGATTTTGGAGCCAGTAGGAAAAATTACTATGCATTAGTTGAGTAATTCTTTATTCTTTCATGAGTTATTAGGTTCAGTTTTCACGGGTAAGAGAATAAAAGCTGAAAACATTGCTTCTCCCAAAAAAAGGTGACATACAGTGTTGATGCAGACCCCCCACCTTGCCGTGCCTCAACCTGACCATGTTGCCTGACCTGAAGATCCAGGTCTGGGCGCCTCAGAGAGAGCCCAGGCTTCCCAGGGAGGAGGGTGAAGCCTGCTGACAGCATGAGTCCCAAAGCAAGCTGTAGCCTGTCAACTCGTAAGTTCCAGGTTTTCAGCCAGATACTAGTGTCCATTTTCAAATCTCACTGATCCTGACTAACCCTTAAGCATGGAGAAATGAATGATCTGGAACTCATAAAGCACCCAATCCACCATGTTTATAACTCTTATGTATGCTGATACGCATGTACTCTTACAAAGGGGGTTCTGAAGTATTGCATTACATGGGCCTTTTGATTGGGTTCGTTTGCAAGAAAACAAACTCATGTTTCTTTGATTTTTTTCTAAAAATGCATGTATTATTTTTCCAAATTTAGATATATTTTACTAGCTGATTTTCTACTGGAGGTAAGGCATAACTGTTACCATGTAGCTAGTTCTCAAATCCCAAATTTTAGTGGTAAAACAGAACCCAGACTTAAGTACCACAGTCTAGGATGTGAATATAAAAAAAAAAAATGTATAGACCATATTTATCAGGAAAACTAAAGCTTAATCGGAATCTTGTGTTCAAACTACTGTGCTTTTTACTTTTGGTTTTATGTAATCAAGGCCACTTGCTTTTTACCGTTACTTACAATTTTTTTAAGCTCTAGCTACAAGTTTTCACTAGATGGCAGGGTTCCACTGTTATCTATTATCAGTGGCTTTACTTGCAAAGCAACAGTTGCCCATCGGCAGGAAAAAAATTTAAACGTGTTCAAATTTTGCAAAATATAAAAAAAAGCAAAAAACTTAACAGTAATGAGAAAAATTGTAAATACACTCAATAAATCATAGCTCTATTACTGAATATGGTTAATATTATGGGCTGGAAATAATTGAAAATAATAGTGAACGATGTTCTTTTCTTGACAGAGGAACTAAAAGAACCTTCTTCTATACAATGAGGTAGACTTACTGTTTCTAAATTTAACTAAATTTAACTAATTACTATATTGACAGGTTAAGAAAGTTAGAGCTGAAGTAGCTGAACTATTGATACAAAATACTGTATCAAAGTACAAAAACCTTAACACTTAATGTACTGGTTTACCTAGCTACAAAAAGGGGATAAGATACATTTTAATCTCTCTCCCTCAATTTAACAAGGCAGAATTCATTGTATGATGATCATTCCCAGTATCATTTCAGCCAGTAATATTTTGCTGACCTCAGAGCACTGGACAAAATTTGTCCCTCTTGTCTAGGAGAACAGAACGAAGCTCCATACACTTACATAAACCTTAATAACTGGGACAAATCGTCATTGTTGCAGCAGTGGAGAAGCTGTTGCCATGGAGTGAGCACTGATTTTTAATGAAACGACTTTTTAACTATTATTTTTGCAACTTGGGGTTACCAGTTCTTATTTTTCATGTATTCTGAATTTCTACTGTCTGTTTTGCTCTCATTTTATACATGAAAATAATTTATGAAGTGTTCAGTAATTTTCAGTGTTGCTCATGAAATATAAGAGGGAATGTTTGGCATCTATTAAAGCTGCTTCTAAGACTGGATAACTTTCCAAAACCAGAGATAACTCAGTGTAATGCTTTCCAGGATACCCAAAATAGTAAGAACATTTTCTCATGATAAAGCTGTATTTATTCTATGCCTAGAGTAGAAAAAGTATCATAAATAGATGACTAAAACAGCATTTCCTAATATGAGATTCATTTTTGCAATATGCCGAGTGCATGCAAAAACATACAGCAAGTCAAATAGAAACTGAAAAGCATACATCATTTCACAATTTCAAACCTTTAACTTTTAAGGAAATGTTGGCAGTACTTGCAAGCTACCAAAAAGTAATCATTCCATTTTATTGAAACAAACATAATCAGCACCTGTAGAATCTCTGCAAAACGTGTTAGCAAATTCAAACAAGCATCCCACCAACCATTTCACTGGAAGAAGTATATATTAAACAGACTATTTTCCTCAGCCGTGTTCACAAAACACCAATAACATCTTTCTCTCGTGTTCCTACCTTGGCGATTTGCAAAGGCTGCTTTTGCTCCTTGCCACCTTGCAGTCTAAAGCCCCAAGGCGCCCCTCCGCTCATAGCAATGCAGAGATAATCCCCTGTGCCCATTTTCCCGGTGCAGTTAGGCAGCATTCATTTACAGAACATGAAAAATTTGTCTTGCAGATGTTCAGCGAGCCGGAGATTTGTCTGCCAGGCAGAGCTGGAGACCCAGAGCACCACACTGTTGCTGCTGCTGTGTACTGCACTAGCAAATGTAGTCATTCAGAAGAATGTAAGAGCTCCCTCGGATCAAGGGCACAGCCCACTCTTTCGTCAGATTTCTATGCTCAGCCCACCTTCAAAGTCAAGTAAGTAACGTTGAGGAAATGCACACAAAGAGACTCAGCCATGAGGCAAAAAAGGCTGTGTTTAAACATGACTCTCATGACAGCTAAATTAAAACAACAGCAAAAAGAAGTGTACATTTCCCAGTGACAATTTAGGGAGTAAGTTTACTTTAGTAAATGGTGCCATATGTTTTAAACTCTGACTTACCCTTTTTTTGCATTCATACTCCAAACAAAGAAGAAAGCAGAATCATGTACATCCTCTGAATTACTGATACACTTAGTTTGAACTAGGTATATGATTTTCATCTCTACTCTGTGTGCACTTTCTGCAGCACTGCAGGAAGGAAAAAAAAAAAAAAGAAGAAAAGTTTTATAATTTCCATGTCTTGGAATTGTTTCTTTCACTGGTTCTCTGTAACCTCAGTATATTTTAACATGCACTGCTATTTAGCAATGACTTAAATTATTATTGGACCCTAATAATGCCTGTTCTTATGCAGCCTGTTGCCTTTCCTACCAGAAAGGGGAAGAGGGTTAGTGGAATGAGGTATCAAATCTCTCTACTGATGCTATCAGTGGATGATTTGCATTATGTCATTAAAGCAGAACCTTACTATAAACATGGAAAAAAAAAAAAAGATTCAGTGGGAAGTTAGTTTGACAGTGCTTTACAAGACCTGGGTTCACTTCTGTTCCCCATTTCTGACTTGGGTTAATGCAGACTGTAAACAGCTGAGCTCCTGCAGGTCTAGTTGGAGTGGTTTAAGAGATGACTGTTCTTCAGCAAGGGATGAATATTCCCCTAGCTGAGTATTAACAAGTGATGGCGTAAGCACTCGCCTCAGCACAAAGTCAGTTAGCTTGGCTAAAATCACATTGCGTTTTGAATTAAGCGGTTCTATAGGAGAGCGTTCAGCAGATGGGCAGAACAGCAAGACTGTTTTCCAAAACAAACACCTCTTGCTTTGAGACCCAGGTTGCTGGGGGTTGATGTCAGATTCCCACAGCCTAAGTTCCACTGAGGTCCCTGTATGAAATGTTTTCGGTTGGCTTGTTCCAGGTCTTCAGAGATGTCAGAGCAACATTTGCATTGAAGTTACACGACTTTGCATCTACGGAGCTGGTAACTGTTGAGGCTTTACATCTCAGCCTTTGTCTTTGAAGAGCATTAGGCAAAATAGCAAAGTAGAGACAGGCTCTTCTGTTAAACCAAAATACTGCATTTGGAAAAAGTGGACAGGCTTTTAGGCACTTAAGTCCTTCATCAGTCCTCTGAAGGCACTAAGTTAACCCAAAGACTGGGTGAAGACAAGGTCCCCAGTCAAACAGAGGCAAATGTCACTCTCTAAATATCAGGATGTAATGGGAGGAAGAGTGCTTTCTTTATTGACTGTAACAGCACAGATTGCCATAAAATTAAATACTCAAGGACAAGACTATTAGAGAAGGCATACTCAGAAAGGGAATGGTCTTTAAAGGAAATTTGCTAGACAATCTCTGAGTGAAGGCGCCTCATTTGAAATAACGCAGTTCAAGGTGTCTAACTGCTTCCTATTATCTTGTGCAATGTTGATTTGTTGCTATAGCAGACAGTTTTTTAGTCTTTCCTAAGGCAGAATCTTGCTTTAGATAAAATTCTCTCCCTTCTGCTTAATGATGCACATTTTTATAGATACTTTTATGATAATAAAATTCTTAAGTATATAGCTGCAAAAAATACCTTATGAGACTCTGGTAAATACAAATTTAAAAAAATAAGGAAAACATATCACATAATTATCAGCCCTTCAAATTGTGTACATTTATGATGAAATTTATTTGATTAATTAATATTAGGGTGTTTTGAGCTTGTATTAGGGTCTCTTTTATCATTTTGGTAAAAAGGAATAGTCAAAACTGATCTCTGTTTCTGAACTTCTTCATATACTTATTTGAGGAAAAAATTAGTGAGAAACACCTCTGCATTTGGATGGTCATCTATTTGATGGGAATTTGTACTAGATATAGAAGCTTCTATCTGCTTGGGCTGTATAACAGAACTGTCTAAGATCACAAACCAGAACAATCTTATTACTCATTGCTCAGCTGAAAAAATAACCAGGACACCAGGATCTGTTTGATTTTGTTATATGAGATAGATGAAATGTCTCTGTACAGCTGCTGAAGTATCAGTAGTTGGTGTTTCTTGAAGTTAATTCCCTACCATCTATTTGACGTTCTTCAGGCAAAAAAGCAGAGAAGCACTTTACATTTGATTGTGTCATAGCAAAAGGCATAGCAAAATCATGCCAATGGTTTTGGCTAAAGTCACTGTGTAAAACAGTGAAGAAATTTCTCTTAAAAGCGAAATTAAGAGTTGTCTACAACATTGTGAGCTAGTTTTTTGGATCCTTAAAGGTGAATAGTTTAGTGTTTGTTTAATATTCTACTGGCTTCTAATATGTGAAATCTATATGGTGCTCTAGAAGTTAAATCATCTTGTGGTAGTAATGGCAAAATATCATTGGTGCCTTTAGATTTCTGCTCTCCAAAGAAAAAATCTTTTTTCTTCTGATGAGTTTGTATATGTATTGTGTAGTACTAAATACTCCAGAACAAGTTGTGAAAAGAATGTAATATTTAAAAACAAACAAACCAATCAAATCCAAAATCTTTAAACTAAGTGTAACTGCCCTGGTTTGAGGTAACCCAGTATAATGACGAAGCTTTGTGGACATTTAAACCTGGTACATTTAAACTGATATAGGCCTCTTTGCTTGAACTGGCAAGAACTGACAGAAGAACAAAGATAGGAAAAATAGCTTTTTTCCAGTCAGTTTGTTGTAGGGGGTTTATAATAACAATTCCAAACAAATTGCTGATTTTTTTTCTTCTGAGAGAGAATTTGTTTCTTGTTCCATGGTAAGAAAAACATTTGAAGTCTGTAACTAAATTATTCCCATGATCGAGAGACTCAAAACGTCCTATGTCCTAATCTAACAAATAATACTCCATAGGCATTAACAACTCCCATTTGCCTTATATGACTTTCTTAAATGCTTATGCCGCTGCATATCTTGCTTTTTAGTACAAGTCTTATCTTGTTGAACATTCTCTGCATCCTTTGGGATTTCTAAATGCTGGTCAGAAACTGGACATCATGATAAAAGTGGAGTCATTCATGGGGTTTATGACACTTTGGTCTCTGTGTTTTCTATAGCATAAATAAATTGCATAAATACTGAGATGGTTTTGGAAATCCACTGAAAAATTTAAAACTAATGGCAACCACAGCCACTTAACCACTGCCACCATCTCCATCTTTTCACTAAAATCTAAAGATCCAATTCTAGGCAACAAATGATAAAAATAACTTCATAAATTCAGCAAATTATAAAATGCCAGAACTCACCTAAAATCTATCTGTGCCCAAATACAGGTAAAGCTTTGGGTTGAACCTGATCTTCTATGATGATTTCTGTAGGAAAAAATTTCTAGATCAAACCCCTACTTGCTTATCTGCTTTCAAGAACTGCCAATTTAAAAATCTAGCATATTAGCCTTGATGAGCTATGATAAACTAAGAATATCCATACTTAGACCAAAGTGAGGCCACCTAACTTAAAATGCTGCCTTTGATAGTGAGTGGAAAATGGTTGCTTAAGGAAAAGTATAAGAATATGGGAAATGTATGGTACTTTCCTTGGGTGGCCTCCAGTGACTTCCACTCAAAAACTTCCTCAGCTGGATGCAGTTCCTCTGTACTTAGTAACAGTTATGAATTTCTCTTCCATGAATTTTGCCATGTGGTTTCCTCTTGAGCCCACATAACTTTTAGAATCTATAGCTTATGGTAGGAAGTCATCCTTAACTACATTGTGACATAAAAAAATCACCTTTTCTTCTTTTAACCTGGATCCTACAGATTTATTTGATGTCCCCCGCTTCATGGATCAGAAGAAACTATGACCAAGCAAACCCCAGATACACTTTCCAGGCACTTATTTTATATACCTCTTAAATACCCATCTCAGTCATCTTTTTTCAAGGGATGAAGAATGGAATAATTAGTCATTCTTTATACAGAAGCTGCCTCATACCTTCCATTATAGTCCTCATACCATCCTCTCTAGTTCTATATCCTTTTTCAGATGGAGGCCTGGAAAGCCACACAGTCTTCAGACTGCAAACAAAGTTGG
Organism: Calidris pugnax; assembly: GCF_001431845.1. Classification (NCBI taxonomy): domain Eukaryota; kingdom Metazoa; phylum Chordata; class Aves; order Charadriiformes; family Scolopacidae; genus Calidris; species Calidris pugnax. The sequence goes on from NW_015090920.1 coordinate 15,030,704, forward strand.
GATTTATACAGTAACATGATGATATCATCTATTTTTTTCTCTTGTTGCAACATTGCTAACACCGGATTTGCTTTTTCAGATGCTGCTGAGTTGATGTTTTCATGGAACAATCTTTTAAGATCTTAAAACCTTGTCTGATGATAGTCAGTTCAAAGCTCATTGTTTTATTTGTGAATTAATGGATTTTTCCCCAACGTGTATCACCTTATACTTCTAAGCCATGTTATGGTATGGCTGCTTAGTTTTCTTAAAAGCCTTTGGTGAAGGAATTTGTTGAAAGCCTTTTGTAAATCCAAGATCAATCAGATCACCCTTATCCACGTGTTTTTTGATCCCCTCAAAGACTGCCTTAGGTCTGTGAGGCAGGACTTGCTTTTATGAAAACTTTTTTAACTCTTCCCAGATAAGTCATATTTATCCAGATGTCCACTGTTCCGTATTATAGTTTCCACCTATTTGTTTTGTATAGATAGCAAGCTGACAGGCTTGCTGTTTTCTGAATCTCTCTTTGAACACTTTTGGTAAAAAATGGCACTCTAATCTCAGGTAACAGTTTTGAGTCATCTATTTCAGCCTTGAATTCCTTTAAAGCTGTCTGTGGTCTTGGTGACTACTTAATTTTATTTGGCTCATCTACTGTCACTTGTCCATATATTTTCTTTTGTTACTGTAATAATAAGTTATGATTCTGAACAGTTTCACGATAAGTGGATGTATCTAAAATCTAATTTAAACCAAGTAGTTCTGTAGTTGAGTTCAGAAGACATTGTACAAATGTGAGAAGAAATAAGATGCATGTTTGTCTTTCATTCAGCAATAAGAGAAAAGCTGTCTTTTCACCTACGGTTTCCTACAATAGTATCCTTGGACAGTTGATTCTTTAAAAATGCAAACCTTTCCACCCATTCCTTAGTAATGAGGAAGAGAGAGAGGATAGAGGGAAAGGGGATATCATGATCTCTAATTTATGGGCAACATTTTACTGCTGTAAATACCCAGATGTCTGATTTCCTCCTTTTTATGCCTTTCATTTTCTTTTCCTTTCTGATTTTTTCCACATAAAATCAACATAAGCTAGTTCCCTAAAAATGCCTATTTTAACAGCCTTCCAGTAAATTCCAACTGTATCATCTGTAAACAATTTAATAAACTACCCAATTTATTGTTGGATATGATTTTAGCCAAATGAGAGAATCAGCAGGGGAAAAAAAAAAAAAAGAAAAAAAATTGGCAGTGCTTTTTTTTTGTTTACTAATAACATGGAGGCAAAAAACCCCTTGTAAAGATATATCTAGCTTAATGGAACAAAAGATAAAATCACAACCATGCCACTTAAGAAAATGTGACATACAGTCTCTTCCAATGAAGTGAAAACGGCCTCTTCTAATATATCACTTTAAATTAGATTAGTTTTTTTAAGTGGCTTCTGCAAGCTGGGTAAATGTAAGGCAACATAACATATGTTATTGTCCCACATCATTGCCTAATGACATTCCTTGTTTTGTAGTAGTACAACTGAGTAGTTGCAAAAGGTAAAAGCAATTTTTGAAGGCAAAGCTAAACATATTTCCCTCAAACCTTACAGAAGTTGAACAATTTATTTCTGCTTAATTCCTGCCCTTAATTCTTGTTCTCCGGACTTTAGAAGCAACAAGGAACACATGGAAAGGATTTTATTTTCAAAAAAGGTATAAAATGACAAAGTGAATGAAATATATTGATGGAAAGTTCAAATGCATGGCTCCAGCTAACATTCATTAAAGCTGATTGCTCTTCATTTTTTCCCATCAAATTTCTCTTGTCCTACAAGAGTCCTACAACTAGTAGAATCCAGATGTTTTGATTGCATGAGGAACTTGCAGTGCACTGAGAGCGAAAAAGGGTTTGCTGACTGAAACTACAGAGATGGAGTGGTAAAGGTATTAAAAAACAGTGATACCAAGTTCTCAGTGAAGAGAAAAGAAAGTCAAAATACATGTCCTAGATAATTATTAGCTACCTCCAAGGTGATACGGGAAAGCTCTGCCCACACTCTTCAGGGGCATGAGCAGTTCCTCACCAGTAAAGGTAAAGGCTTCAAATTTTAATCCCTAATGTGGATTATTAGGCTAGGTATGGTGCGATGGGTTGGAATTTTAGAACTAGTCCCACTTTGTTTTTTATAACAGGCATTGTTATTTGACAGGTGTGATAGATCACGCTCCCAGCATTTATATATGGTTCACTAAGAAAATAATATAAGTCAGCTGAAAATGTAAAGTTTGCCATGCCACTACCAGGAGGGTATTTCTCAGCACTTAGGTTAGCAGGTGTCATCCTAAATGCTTATAATGGTGTTATCATTATCATTTTAGGATCTATTGTGGAAAAAACAAAAACAAAAAACAGGTGAAAGAAGATACTTTCATCCAAAACAAAGACGCAAAATCTATATCCTTGAGCATTACTAATTGATAACATAATATATAGAAATTCATGTAGAGGGAATTCCCCCTTAACTCTACAATTCATCATGTTAGGATGTAGATTAATGATCAGCTCTCTAAGCATATGCTTACTAGGTGGCAATGTATTATGGACCTTCTGTAACCAAAGACCTGTCACCATTAAATACAGTGAGTAAAAATGTATGGATAACTTGAGTAAGGAGCTAAGAGTTTGCAGAAGAGAATTCTGATGTTTCTTCAGTGTTTGTCCTACCTGTTCCTATCACAGCCAGCCCCAGATACTCAGGAAATAAATACCTTCCTGAACTACTGACTGAAGAGAAATAGACATTTTTTTTCTTCCTGGACTCTCAAAGTCTTTTATGAACACTTTTTTGATTCCAGGTGTGCATACATGGTCACGCCATGTCCCAGTTGCACACTACAACAGGAACTTCCTTTCTTTTCCCCACTCCTTTGTATGGGCCAGGCAAGTTGGAAGTACGGGTGGTCTGAAAGCACCCAAGGGTCTTGGGAAAGGGGCCAGTAAGATCTATGGAAAGACAAGGATTTCAGAATGTGTCCAAGAGTCAATACGCAAAACAGCTACAAAGTCTCCTCAGGATTTTATTGTGAGGAAAAAGTAAAACACATTCACTGCAAGATTTGTGAAGATGTAAATAATATTTGTGATGCTGGAATAACTACCTCTTTCTTGTTAATCTTGCAGTAAGGTTTTGGGCTACAATTCGTGTTTCCAGGTGTTATTCCACTGCTGTTTTTACTTTTCACTGTGTTTTAGTAAGAAAGGGCTAATTTTCTCTTGGGACTTGAGGAGACTCTTAGGTGTCTATCTCCATTTCATTTTGATTCCCAGGAGATGGGATGACTACATTTTTGGCTTCAGTTGTTGGGAAAATTCTGATAAAAGCTTCTAAAGTAAAAATAAAACTATTTATGTGATATTTTCTTTCTGATTTTGGCAGGGAAGGATTGCATCACATTCTTCTTAATAGAACCTACAGGAATCAAAATTATCTTCTGTGCAAAAGCTTTTGAGTCTTGAATGGAACATGCATGTAAGTAGGTGTTGTATGTTCCTCACTTCTGCTGCATCCTGCTCTTTGAATTGTCATTAAAAAAGTGGCAGTTAAGTAACATAACACCTTTTATCTATCTGTTCATCTGAGACAGTCAGCTTTTATGATCTCCCCTCTTCCTGCTGAAAGAACCCTGTGCAAACATTTCATGCCTACTAATGGGGCTAAACAGATATACTATGCTAAACTCTCTTCCAGTATACCACAGTGAAATGAATCGAGAGTAACCATACCATATTCAATTAGAAAATGTATTTTAATCATAGCTGAGCTGTGAATTAGGCCCAAATAGTCTACTAAATTTTGAAATGATGGCTTAATGTGGAACCAAAGATTGAAGAGACCTTTAAGATTTAACATTAGTCTGCTATACTCATCTGCATCAAATTTCATGTTTTGAATTTTGTTTTCTGTTAGCTAGCATAAAAGTGATTAACTCCCTTTGACTTGCTGCTTTTAAAAAGCTGAATGACTACATGCATGGCTGCAGTCCAGCATAAAAATCAACCAGTTTTGCATTGCAGTTTAAAGCAGGTATTGTTTGTCACTTGGAAGGCTCATATAAGACTGAATTTATCAGTCCTGAAAACAAGAAGGGGAGCAGCAAAGGAACAGTTGAGTTATAATACAGTATGGGTCTCAGCAAGCTTGGCTTCTGTTTTTACACTTGCAAATTCAGATTTAATTTTTGCTCTGGGCCTGTAAAACAGGGAAAATAGCAACTAGACAGTGTAACCTTGAGAAATCTGCTTGAACTTCTGAAAATGCCCATTTGTAGGTTGATAGTTTGAATCCTCCTGTAGTACCCTGTTCTTCCCTCTTTCCTCTGTACTACTAAATAAGGTGTAAGATTTGTAAAGCAGTTTCTAACACTTGCTTTACAAATACAGTGAGATACTTTGTTCAGTGTATGCCCTGGTGAGTCTGATGGTGGTGCTTCAAGCTACAGCATCTAGCAAAAGGACAGTGCATAAAAAATTGCTGTGGCATCAAGTTATGCCTGCATAAGGCAAAGAGCATTGCTCCTTCTTGGCATCTGGATGGTTCTGTTTAGATTTTTACCAGAGAAACACTAACAACAAAGATGATACAAGGACCGCCCTGCATGAAATCTTACCCCCCATGCAAATAACTGCAATAGATTAAAAAGCAATCCAGATATCTTCATTCCTGGCTATAGGAACAAGAATTCCAACTCTCTGATAACTAATTTATTTCCAAATGGAGCAGATGATATTAGAAAAGTCTGCTCTCCAAAACCATCTCGATGTTCTACCTCTGCTGATCCTACATCCTTGACTTTTGCACTGCATCGTCTTGCTGGGAACCAGTTTCCAGACTTCTTAGCTCCTTCTCTCCTTGGTATAGGCTTCTGCTTCTAGCAATAGTCTACGGTTTAGCTGGTGTTGGCATGCATCTGCTGGATTTCCAGACAACTGCCAATGTCTGCAAATCCTGAACAAGTGCTCCACAGAGCAAAGCATGTGCTGTGACAACAAGCATGATAAAGAATTTTGCTCCTGTCCTTTGTTATTTTCATGCCAGCTGCATTTTCTAGCCCTTTGTTTGTTCTATCATTCTCAAATAATGTGATGGATTTTTAAAAATGTAATTTGATTTTCTTTGATTTAATTCTGATATTTAATTTTGTTGATGATGAGGAAGGCATCAATTAGTTAATACTACAGGAATCCAAATAGCGCAAACCCAATATTTTGAAAAGTACTCTTGTAATCAATACTGATACTTTTAAAAATGACAGAGATGCTTTACTGCTATGTGGTACCTCTATAATTTTTCCATGCTTAGGTAAAGATTCTTTACTCCTGCATTAATGGTGGTGTAAAGCAGAAGCACAGTCAATGTGAGTGCGAATGAACATAACAATATTTGCATCCTAAGTAATTTCAGGGTGATTTTGAAGATCTATTTTCTTAGGCAATAGGTTCATTTAACAGTTATGAGTATTTGTCACTACAAATGAATAGAAACCAACTTACTTGCAATATCAACTGATCAGAGAAAGAAAATATTATCATGAGTTTCAGTAGACAATCAATTACATGGAACAAATATGACTTACTAACAGTAGACTATAATCACGGTGTGCTGAATGATCACTAGCACTGGCTAAAATATACCTGCATTATTAACTGGACAAATGAAAAAAAAAGACTGTAAATTTATTCCATGTTTTCCAACGAGAAAACCACAGAAATGAATCAAATAGCTAGTTTGCCTGCTTCTTACTCAAACAGTTACTTTTTTTAAATTTAATGATAGTAAGCTTATTTGACTACTCTTATAGCAAGACTCCACTTACACATCAGAAATTTTATACATGAGCAGGAAACATAAAATGAAAGCCAATGAAGATAAAGCTACTTCAGATGTTTTTCAATGTAAAAGTGAAATATATCTAAGTTTGAGAAATTCCATACATCCAGCAAGCAAACACAGAAAGGATCCCATAACTTTCTGCTGTCCTTTCTCAGGCTGATGGCTTAATGTTTATTCACAGTGCTTTATATATCATACATTATTCATCAGATTATAATGAGAAGTTCTCATCTTTGTTTTTATGTTACAGTTTGTTATGTAGCAATTACAGCAGGGTAATCAAGTCTTGGGTTTTTTTCTTTAAGAACTGGTAGTGCAATCTTCCACCCTCATACATCTTAGACAGTACTAAATTAATTAAAAAAGATAATTGAAATTCCCCAACTGAAACATCACAGCAGTTTTCTCAGAACACCTTATCTATCTCCTGTAAATGTTCCAGATCGAGTTGCCAGAATGTTGATTTCATTAGAAAACCAAAATAGCAACAATCAGTGACAGTAAGCAGAGGAGCCTCACTGTTCACAGATATTGAAAAATCCAGAGGCTTGAACTAGCCAGAAAGTCTTTTTTAAAGGAAGCAGCCAGAATCAGTTTTCTAAAGCACATTCGCTTTTGTACTGTGTGACTTGCATAGAACTTACCATAGAGCATTCTATAATCATTTGTGGTTTACTGAGTTTCGGGAAAAGAAAAGCAGGTTTAGCTAATAGGGAACAACATAACAAGAAACCAGGACCTGGGCTTTAAGGCAACTGCCCTTTTCACACTTAAATACTCTTTCACTTGCATATCATCTTTCTTCCCTAAATATAATTTTTTTTGCTTTCCAAATATGTAAACTTTACGAACACTCCCCAAGCTAGGCAAGGAATGCCCTCTGTGGTGGTTGATTTTTGCCCTCTATTTGGGGGAGTTAGGGGCTATGAAGACAAAAGGGTCTATCATTGTGGATTTTAAAGATCACTTGCCAGTGATCTTTAAAAGGGTTGAGGCAGGGAAGGAGTGACGTGCTCCCAGTCCTTCCTCTTCTCTGCAGCATATAACAAAATGCAGCCATTTCTAGGGTGGAACAATGCAGCTGTTCAAAGCTACCAGCAACTGTACAACAACGAAATCACTCAGTTCACAGCCGGGAATAGAGAGTAATATTCAGTCTAAATGAATTTGCAGATGAATTCAGACAGGCTATAAGTTTATTAATTGGAATTGGATTTACAGTCCTTCTCATCTAAAAATATTTTGGAAACTTTAATGAGTGCAAGGCGTCCCAACCTCTTTGTGTATGATATGCTGAAAGCAACCTGAGAGGCACTGTGGAGCAGGAGGGAAAAGGGAGAATCACTTGCATGATCTGTGTGCTCAAAAATCCCTCGTTGTGTCCCAGTGGTGCCTCTGACTGGCCAGGCCGGATTTTGGTTCTGGGTACTCTTGACTCACCAACTGCTCAATTAGTCTGTTCTAGAAAAAAAAAAACAAACCAACAAACCAAAACAAACAACAAACCGGTAGGAGTTAATTCTTCCTTTATTGTGGCCACATGCATAGGTGATAGTGGATAGTCACTGTAGGAAGTATCTGTTAACACCAGTTACTTAGGAGAAAATACATATAGCAATAAATGTATGCACAGGATTTTAACATTACTATTATTTTCCCTGAGTAACAGCAGCTACATTAGTCTAATATTCTGAAAACCCTTTTCTCTCTGTTTTCATTTTATGGAGGGCAGCGTTTAAATGATGTACTCCAATTTTCTAATTGCCACTGAGATTGTTTAATGAAAAAAATAGTATTCACTTCTGTTATATCCTTATTTGTGTTTCTATTGTGCTTAGTTTTTTATATTAGAAATATAACTGAGTCACAACACAGATGTATTTCTTCTTAGTGTTCTGTTTCTTAAATATTACTTCTTTCCTTTTTCTTCATGTAGTACGTTTTAATCTGACCTCACAGTCATGCTACTTTTTTCCCAGAAAAACATAAGCCCTTTAAAATTTGATTGCTTTGTTTTTACCAGTCTTTGTTTTCATTTTAAACAAAAATGACCTCTGTAAATATTAATTTCCATTTGCTTGTAAACTGCTTTACACTAAACTGTAAACTTTTTTCCATAGATCTTAACTCTACAGTAGACAAAACATTAAAGAAGATTTTAGTGATTACATGTATGCATAAGGAAAAGAAAATAATCTTTTTATGTAAATAGCTTTTAGGACCCTTCTGATGTTGTGCGAAAGCAAACCTGTTACTTTGTCTGCAGCACATACAAATTAAATTAAAAGGAGAAAAACAGTTTCAACAAAAAAAAAGCCTTTTAACATGTAGACTCTTTGGAGTTTTATGAACTACTCCTTGTGATGAAATAGTCTTCTCTTTAAAGAACATTCCCAATATTGCCCACATCTTCACCTAGAGAATGGTTTGGAGTATATTTTGATTTTTAAAAGAAATCATATAGCAATGAACTGCAGATACTTGTCTTGTCACAGCTGTGTGTTAATACAATCAATGTTGACTGCTACAAAAGCTGTACTGTCACTATCATTGTGAGAAATATGTGCCCATAGCTCAAATGCACCATGTTGTTTTTCTGATTCTTCTTGGCAGCTTGTGCTAAGGCCGTATTTTAAGGACATCCTCTAAATGAAAAGGTTAGGTTAGGATTTAGGATTCCTGGAATTGTACATTGTCTTAATGCAATGTGCTATGAGATAAGAGACATGGAGTTCTGCACAGTTTGTCCATGAGGGGTGTTTACAGACCTGCAGTAGTAACTTCAGGGAACAGACGAATCCCAGATGATTAAAACAATAATAATAACGATAAAATAATAATATCGGTATCTGAAATATTTGAGTTAGCCTTCTACAAAGCCTGTATCGGTTCTGTATCTGATAATCTCATAAGCTGATAGATGACTATGTGTTTTCTTTGTTTCAGAAGTAATAGAAAAAATTCTAGTGAGAACATTAAAAGTGAGATTTTAGAGGCAGGGGATTTGCTATTTTATACTATAGATGAAAAAAGTATCTAGATTTAGACAAATTCTTCAATTTACTTCACGAGTACTAACTCCAAATTAGGTCTGAAATATGTGAAATCACATTAGTTTTCAGCGGCATTGGATAGGTACAACTTCAGGATAAATTGATTGTTAAGAAAGGTAATTTAGCCTACAAGATCTTCATTATTGATAATGATAGAGAAGTAACCGGTCTGGTTCTCAGATTTTGTTATAGGGTTTAATTAAAATTATTTCATTAAAATGAAGTGAGAACAGCTAGCAATCCTGCAATCTCATTTTTATGAAATTACTTTCCAGACCAGGAATGCACTTAAATCTTTAATGGTGTTTCCACATTTCTGAAATTGAAAACCTTAAATTACTTTTAATGTTATAGGTGGAAACTGTCGATAAATACTACTTGTAGCTTCAAAACATCCTGACCGTGACATGCTGTACGCCTTTTGTCTCAGTGTTCCAGGATAAAGGACAATGGAAGTGAAGCTGTATCCATGAAAAAAGAGGTGTCTTGATCCATTTCCAGAGTGGGCCTGAAACAGGGGAAGAACTGACAAAGCCAAAGCTTCTCCTTGCTATCTTTTGCTGATCTCGTCTTCCAGTTTCACTAGAGCTGATTTCAGGGAGGAGAAATCTGATAGTAAGTATTCAGTGGCCAAGGAAGTGCACGGTTCTTCAGTGCTGAATTATCCACAGCTGCTTACTGTTAATAGCCAGGAGCTAGACACAACAGCACTGGCGGGGCAGCCACCCGCCTGGCTCCACAACAAAATAGGGAATGTCCAAACTTAAAGCCATTATTTTCCTCAGTGGCATGGTATTTCAAAATAATTTTGCATAACTGAAGGTAATTATATGTATTATATCTTTTGCCATATAACCAGCAAAAGAGATAGGGACAACAGGTGAAACTGCAGCACAGCAATGATAAAGGCTTTGTTTTGCATCCTGCTTATGAAAGAGTCACTAATACTCTGCAGCCACAACCACATCCAATTTAACTGATGTTTATCACCTCATGGACTAGATTTTTCATTCTGATTAGGCAGTTGTGAGAGATTTGGAAGGTTTTAGATTTTCTCTGACATATCCGGCAGTATTGGCTCCAATAACATGCAGAAAACCAGCTTCTACCATTCAGTGGTGAATCCAGCTCTGGGTAGCAGGTATGAGGACGGGTCAAGACTTGTTCTTGGCCAGCTCTGTGTTCTGTGCTGGGCCTTATTCCGAGTCTTGCAGGTAAAAGATGCCCCTCTGCACTTTCATTTTGACATCTCTTTCAAAGGCACTGGGATTGATTTCCGGATTATTTTGTACAGGAACGAATGCTTTTGAGAGTCTTGTCTGAGGTAGCTGTTACTGAGACTTAGCACCACGTAAAACCGTTACAAAGGCTTTTCTAGAAGAAGCACTCAAAGGACAGGAAAGCCTATGAAGCCTGAATTCCAGATGCATATATGAAGGTGGCTTTGAGCCATGATTTTTTTTGGTTTTGCTAATCCTCTGCCACTTTTTTCTTTTTTACACCACAATGTTTGTTTGTTTTTTGACTGGGAGGAACAGTCACTTTATCAATACACCTTTCTCATGTCACTCCCATGTTTCTACTTTGTATAAATCAGAAAAACATTGACTCTACCCTGTAACCAAGGCAGTATTTTTAAACGTACTCGAGCAGTAACTAGAACCAGAGCATGCACACAGGTGAAGTACCTGCATCATCTTTCACTCTAGATAGTCAGGCACAATTCTACATAAATATGTATATTGCCACAGATAAAAATTTGTTTCTAGGGCACCCGTGAGGAAAAGCAACGTATTTTTTGGGCCGCGGGCCGCCTGGGCCGCGCCGCCGCTCTGCCCTCAGGCTCCCGGCCGGCAGCCGCTGAGGGCACGGCCTCGCTGCCGCCATTGCGCAGGCGCCGCCGGGGGGGCCGGGCGCGCTCCCAGCCGGGGCGCGAGGGGGGGCGGTGGCGCGCGGGCAGTGTCAGACGTGGCAGTCGGGTGAGCGCGTGTCCCCGGGCGGAGGCGCGCGCCGCCCCCCGGTAACGGTGCTAACGGCCGCCGCGCGCCCTCCGGCCGCCGCCACAGCCCACGGGTGCAACGGCGGGGATCGGGCCCCGCCAGCCGGGCAGCGCCGGGGTGAGCAGCCGCGGGGGTCGGGCGGGGGGAAGCCGGCAGGGGCAGGCGGGGGGG